>NC_073640.1:48492803-48795833 GCF_029407905.1 Bubalus kerabau
AAGAAAGGTTTAACAAGGACCTAGAAGAAATAAAAAAGAGTCAATGTATAATGAATAATGCAATAAATGAGATCAAAAACACTCTGGAGGAAACAAATAGTAGAATAACAGAGGCAGAAGATAGGATTAGTGAAGTAGAAGATAGAATGGTAGAAATAAATGAAACAGAGAGGGAAAAAAGAAAAACGAATTAAAGAAACGAGGACAATCTTAGAGACCTTTGGGACAATGTTAAACGCCCCAACATTCGAATCATAGGAGTCCCAGAAGAAGAAGACAAAAAGAAAGACCATGAGAAAATACTTGAGGAGATAATAGTTGAAAACTTCCCTAAAATGGGGAAGGAAATAATCACCCAAGTCCAAGAAACCCAGAGAGTCCCAAACAGGATAAACCCAAGGTGAAGCACCCCAAGACACATATTAATCAAATTAACAAAGATCAAACACAAAGAACAAATATTAAAATCAGCAAGGGAAAAACAACAAACACACAAGGGGATTTCCATAAGGATAACAGCCGATCTTTCAATAGAACCTCTTCAGGCCAGGAGGGAATGGCAGGACAAACTTAAAGTGATGAAAGAAAATAACCTACAGCCCAGATTACCATACCCAGCAAGGATCTCATTCAAATATGAAGGAGAAATCAAAAGCTTTACAGACAAGAAAAAGCTGAGAGAATTCAGCACCACCAAACCAGCTCTCCAACAAATGCTAAAGGATCTTCTCTAGACAGGAAACACAAAAAGGGTGTATAAACTCGAACCAAAAACAATAAAATAAATGGCAACGGGATCTTACTTATCAATAGTTACCTTAAATGTAAATAGGTTGAATGCCCCAACCAAAAGACAAAGACTAGCTGAATTGATACAAAAACAAGACCCCTATATATGTTGTCTACAAGACACCCACCTCAAAACAAAGGGCACATACAGACTGAAAGTGAAGGGCTGGAAAAAGATAGTCCACGCAAATAGAGACCAGAGAAAGCAGGAGTAGCAATACTGATATCAGATAAAATAGACTTTAAAACAAAGGCTGTGAAAAGAAACAAAGAAGGACACTACATAATGATCAAAGGATCAATCCAAGAAGAAGATATAACAATTATAAATATATATGCACCCAACATAGGAGCACCACAATATGTAAGACAAATGCTAACAAGTATGAAATTAACAATAGGAAAATTAACAAGTAGGAAACTAAAAATAATACAATAATAGTGGGAGACTTTAATACCCACTCACACCTATGGATAGATCAACTAAACAGAAAATTAACAAAGAAACACAAACTTTAAATGATACAATAGACCAGTCAGACCTAATTCATATCTATAGGACATTTCACTCCAAAACAATGAATTTCACCTTTTTCTCAAGTGCACATGGAACCTTCTCCAGGATAGATCACATCCTGGGCTATAAACCTAGCCTTGGTAAATTTAAAAAAATGAAATCATTCCAGGTATCCTTTCTGACCACAATGAAGTAAGATTAGATCTCAATTACAGGAGAAAAACTATTAAAAATTCCAACATATGGAGGCTGAACAACATGCTGCTGAATAACCAACAAATCAAAGAATAAATCAAAATATGCATAGAAATGAATGAAAATGAAAACACAACAACCCAAAACTTATGGGACACTGTAAAAGCAGTGCTAAGGGGAAAGTTCATAGCAATACAGGCATACCTCAATAAACAAGAAAAAACTCAAATAAAGAACCTAACTCTACACCGAAAGCAACTATAAAGGGAAGAAATGAAGAACCCCAGGGTTAGTAGAAGGACAGAAATCTTAAAAATTGGGGCAGAAATAAATGCAAAAGAAACAAAGACCATAGCAAAAAACAAAGCCAAAAGCTGGTCATTTGAGAGGATAAATAAAATTGACAAACCATTAGCCAGACTCATCAAGAAACAAAGGGAGAAATATAAAATCAATAAAATTAAAAATGAAAATGGAGAGATCACAACAGACAACACAGAAATACAAAGGACCATAAGAGACTACTATCAACAATTATATGCCAATAAAATGGACAACTGGATGAAATTGACAAATTCTTAGAAAACTACAACTTTCCAAAACTGAACCAGGAAGAAATGAAAAATTTTAATAGACCCATCACAAGAACGGAAATTGAAACTATAATCAGAAATCTTTCAGCAAACAAAAGCCCCAGGTGCAGACAGCTTCACAGCTGAATTCTACCAAAAATTTAGAAAAGAGCTAACACCTATCCTACTCAAACTCTTCCAGAAAATTGCAGAGGAAGGTAAACTTCCAAACTCATTCTATGAGGCCACCATCACCCTAATACCAAAACCTGACAAAGATCCCACAAAAAAAGAAAACTACAGGCCAATATCATTGATGAACATGGATGCTAAAATCCTTAACAAAATTCTAGCAATCAGAATCCAACAACACATTAAAAAGATCATACATCATGACCAAGTGGGCTTTATCCCAGGGATGCAAAAATTCCTCAATATTTGCAAATCAATCAATGTAATACAACATATTAACAACTTGAAAAATAAAAGCCATTTGACTATCTCTATAGATTCAGAGAAAGCCTTTGACAAAATTCAACATCCATTTATGATAAAAAAAAAAAAAAAGTCTCCAGAAAGCAGGAATAGAAGGAACATACCTCAGCATAATAAAAGCTATATACGACAAAACCACAGCAAACATTATCCTCAATGGTGAAAAATTGAAAGCATTTCCCCTAAAGTCAGGAACAAGACAAGGGTGCCCACTTTCACCACTACTATTCAACATAGTTTTGGAAGTTTTGGCCACAGCAATCAGAGGAGAAAAAGAAATAAAAGGAATCCACATTGGAAAGAAGATGTAAAACTCTCACTGTTCGCAGATGACATGATCCTCTACATAGAAAACCCTAAAGACTCCGCCAGAAAATTACTAGAGCTAATCAATGAATATAGTAAAGTTGCAGGATATAAAATCAATACACAGAAATCCCTTGCATTCCTATACACTAATAATGAAAAATAGAAAGAGAAATTAAGAAAACTATTCCATTCACCATTGCAATGAAAAGAATAAAATACTTAGGAATATATCTACCTAAAGAAACAAAAGACCTATATATAGAAAACTGTAAAACACTGGTGAAAGAAATCAAAGAGGACACTAATAGATGGAGAAATATACCGTGTTCATGGTATATTTATCAATATACCATGATATAGTGGTATATCAATATAGTAACTCAATATAGTGAAAATGAGTAAACTACCCAAAGCAATCTATAGATTCAATGCAATCCCTACCAAACTATCAACGGTATTTTTCACAGAGCTAGAACAAATAATTTCACAATTTGTATGGAAATACAAAAAACCTCGAATAGCCAAAGCAATCTTGAGAAAGAAGAATGGAACCGGAGGAATCAACCTGCCTGACTTCAGGCTCTACTACAAAGCCGCAGTCATCAAGACAGTATGGTACTGGCACAGACAGAAATATAGATCAATGGAACAAAATAGAAAGCCCAGAGCTAAATCCACACACTGATGGACACCTTTTCTTTGACAAAGGAGGCAAGAATATGCAATGGAGAAAAGACAATCTCTTTAACAAGTCGTGTTGGGAAAACTGGTCAACCACTTGTAAAAGAATGAAACTAGAACACTTTCTAACACCATAAACAAACAAACAACAAAAAACTCAAAATGGATTAAAGATCTAAACATAAGACCAGAAACTATAAAATTCCTAGAGGAGAACATAGGCAAAACCCTCTCCGACATAAATCACAGCAGGATCCTCTATGACCCACCTCCCAGAATATTGGAAATAAAAGCAAAAATAAACAAATGCGACCTAATTAAATTTAAAAGTTTCTGCACCACAAAGGAAACTATAAGCAAGGTGAAAAGACAGCCTTCAGAATGGGAGAAAATAATAGCAAATGAAGCAACTGAAAACAACTAATCTCAAAAAAATACAAGCAACTCTTGCAGCTCAATTCCAGAAAAATAAATGACCCAATCAAATAATGTGCCAAAGAACTAAAAAGACATTTCTCCAAAGAAGACATACAGATGACTAACAAAAACATGAAAGATGTTCAACATCATTCATTATCAGAGAAATGCAAATCAAAAACACAATGAGGTACCATTTCATGCCAGTCAGAATGGCTGCTATCCAAAAGTCTACAAGCAATACATGCTGGAGAGGGTGTGGAGAAAAGGGAACCCTCTTACACTGTTGGTGGGAATGCAAACTAGTACAGCCACTATGGAGAACAGTGTGGAGATTCCTTAAAAAACTGGAAATAGAACTGCCTTCAGATCAGATCAGTCGCTCAGTCGTGTCCGACTCTTTGCGACCCCATGAATCGCAGCACGCCAGGCCTCCCTGTCCATCACCAACTCCCAGAGTTCACTCAGACTCACGTCCATCGAGTCAGTGATGCCATCCAGCCATCTCATCCTCTGTCGTCCCCTTCTCCTCCTGCCCCCAATCCCTCCCAGCATCAGAGTCTTTTCCAATGAGTCAACTCTTCGCGTGAGGTGGCCAGAGTACTGGAGTTTCAGCTTTAGCATCATTCCTTCCAAAGAAATCCCAGGGCTGATCTCCTTCAGAATGGACTGGTTGGATCTCCTTGCAGTCCAAGGGACTCTCAAGAGTCTTCTCCAACACCACAGTTCAAAAGCATCAATTCTTTGGCGCTCAGCCTTCTTCACAGTCCAACTCTCACATCCATGCATGACCACAGGAAAAACCATAGCCTTGACTAGACGAAACTTTGTTAGCAAAGTAATGTCTCTGCTTTTGAATATGCTATCTAGGTTGGTCATAACTTTCCTTCCAAGGAGTAAGCGTCTTTTAATTTCATGGCTGCAGTCACCATCTGTAGTGATTTTGGATCCCAGAAAAATAAAGTCTGACACTGTTTCCACTGTTTCCCCATCTATTTCCCATGAAGTGATGGGACCGGATGCCATGATCTTCGTTTTCTGAATGTTGAGCTTTAAGCCAACTTTTTCACTCTCCACTTTCACTTTCATCAAGAGGCTTTTTAGTTCCTCTTCACTTTCTGCCATAAGGGTGGAATCATCTGCATATCTGAGGTTATTGATGTTTCTCCCGGCAATCTTGATTCCAGTTTGTGTTTCTTCCAGTCCAGCGTTTCTCATGATGTACTCTGCATATAAGTTAAATAAGCAGGGTGACAATATACAGCCTTGACGTACTCCTTTTCCTATTTGGAACCAGTCTGTTGTTCCATGTCCAGTTCTAACTGTTGCTTCCTGACCTGCATACAAATTTCTCAAGAGGCAGATCAGGTGGTCTGGTATTCCTATCTCTTGAATTTTCCACAGTTTATTGTGATCCACACAGTCAAAGGCTTTGGCATAGTCAATAAAGCAGAAATAGATATTTTTCTGGAACTCTCTTGATTTTTCGATGATCCGGCGGATGTTGGCAATTTGATCTCTGGTTCCTCTGCCTTTTCTAAAACCAGCTTGAACATCAGGAAGTTCACGGTTCACATACTGCTGAAGCCTGGCTTGGAGAATTTTGAGCATTACTTTACTAGCATGTGAGATGAGTGCAATTGTGTGGTAGTTTGAGCATTCTTTGGCATTGCCTTTCTTTGGGATTGGAATGAAAACTGACCTTTTCCAGTCCTGTGGCCACTGCTGAGTTTTCCAAATTTGCTGGCATATTGAGTGCAGCACTTTCACAGCATCATCTTTCAGGATTTGGAATAGCTCAACTGGAATTCCATCACCTCCACTAGCTTTGTTCATAGTGATGCTTTCTAAGGCCCACTTGACTTCACATTCCAAGATGTCTGGCTCTAGGTCAGTGATCACACCATCGTGATTATCTGGGTCGTGAAGATCTTTTTTGTACAGTTCTTCTGTGTATTCTTGCCATCTCTTCTTAATATCTTCTGCTTCTGTTAGGTCCATACCATTTCTGTCCTTTATCGAGCTCATCTTTGCATGAAATGTTCCTTTGGTATCCCTCATTTTCTTGAAGAGATCCCTAGTCTTTCCCATTCTGTTGTTTTCCTCCATTTCTTTGCATTGATTGCTGAAGAAGGCTTTCTTATCTCTTCTTGCTATTCTTTGCAACTCTGCAGTCAGATGTTTATATCTTTCCTTTTCTCCTTTGCTTTTCTCTTCTCTTCTTTTGACAGCTATTTGTAATCACACTAGGACCACAGCCTTTTCTAACTCAATGAAACTAAGCCATGCCCGAGGGGCAACCCAAGACGGGCGGATCATGGTGGAGAGATTTGACAGAATGTGGTCCACTAGAGAAGGGAATGGCAAACCACTTCAGTATTCTTGCCTTGAGAACCCCATGAACAGTATGAAAAGGCAAAATGAGAGGATACTGATAGATAAACTCCCCAGGTAAGTAGGTGCCCAATATGCTACTGGAGATCAGTGGAGAAATAACCTCAGAAAGAATGAAGGGATGGAGCCAAAGCAAAAACAATACCCAGTTGTGGATGTAACTGGTGACAGAAGCAAGATCCGATGCTGTAAAGAGCAATATTGCATAGGAACCTGGAATGTCAGGTCCATGAATCAAGGCAAATTGGAAGTGGTCAAACAAGAGATGGCAAGAGTGAACGTCGACATTCTAGGAATCGGCGAACTGAAATGGACTGGAATGGGTGAATTTAACTCAGATAACCATTATATCTACTACTGCGGGCAGGAATCCCTCAGAAGAAATGGAGTGGCCATCATGGTCAACAAAAGAGTCCAAAATGCAGTACTTGGATGCAATCTCAAAAACAACAGAATGATCTCTGTTCGTTTCCAAGGCAAACCATTCAATATCACAGTAATCCAAGTCTATGCCCCAACCAGTAATGCTGAAGAAGCTGAAGTTGAATGGTTCTATGAAGACCTACAAGACCTTTTAGAACTAACACCCAAAAAAGATGTCCTTTTCATTATAGGGGACTGGAATGCAAAAGTGGGAAGTCAAGAAACACCTGGAGCAACAGGCAAATTTGGCCTTGGAATATGCAATGAAGCAGGGCAAAGACTGATACAGTTTTGCCAAGAAAATGCACTGGTCATAACAAACACCCTCTTCCAACAACACAAGAGAAGACTCTATACATGGACATCACCAGATAGTCAACACCAAAATCAGATTGATTGTATTCTTTGCAGGCAAAGATGGAGAAGCTCTATACAGTCAGCAAAAACAAGACCAGGAGCAGACTGTGGCTCAGACCATGAACTCCTTATTGCCAAATTCAGACTGAAATTGAAGAAAGTAGAGAAAACCACTAGACCATTCAGGTATGACCTAAATCAAATCCCTTATGATTATACAGTGGAAGTGAGAAATAGATTTAAGGGCCTAGATCTGATAGATAGAGTGCCTGATGAACTATGGAATGAGGTTCATGACATTGTACAGGAGACAGGGATCAAGACCATTCCTATAGAAAAGAAATGCAAAAAAGCAAAATGGCTATCTGGGCAGGCTTTACAAATAGAACTGCCTTGTGACTCAGCAATCCCACTGCTGGGCATACACACTGAGGAAACCAGAATTGAAAGAGACATGTGTACCCCAATGTTCATCACAGCACTGTTTATAATAACCAGGACATGGAAACAACCTAGATGTCCATCAGCAGACGAATGGATAAGAAAGCTGTGGTACATATACACAGTGGAGTATTCAGTTCAGTTCAGTTCAGTCGCTCATTCATGTCTGACTCTTTGCAACCCCATGAATCGCAGCACGCCAGGCCTCCCTGTCCATCACCAAATCCCAAAGTACACCCAAACACACGCCCATCGAGTCGGTGATACCATCCAGCCATCTCATCCTCTGTCATCCCCTTTACCTCCTGCCCTCAATCCCTCCTAGCATCAGAGTCTTTTCCACTGAGTCAACTCTTCACATGAGGTGGCCAAAGTACTGGAGTTTCAGCTTCAGCATCATTCCTTCCAAAAAAATCCCAGGGCTGATCTCCTTTAGAATGGGCTGGTTGGATCTCCTTACAGTCCAAGGGACTCTCAAGAGTCTTCTCCAACACCACAGTTCAAAAGCATCAATTCTTCGGCACTCAGCTTTCTTCACAGTCCAACTCTCACATCCATGCATGACCACTGGAAAAACCATAGCCTTGACTCTCAGCCATTAAAAAGAATATATTTGAATCAGTTCTAACGAGATGGATGAAACTGGAGCCTATTATACATAGTGAAGTAAGTCAGAAAGAAAAACACCAATACAGTAGACTAACACATATATATGGAATTTAGAAAGATGGTAATGACGACCCTATATGCGAGACAGCAAAAGAGACACAGATATATAGAACAGTCTTTTGGACTCTGTGGGAGAGAGGATGGGATGATTTGGGAGAATGGCATTGAAACATGTATAATATCATATATGAAACAAATCGCCAGTCCAGGTTCGATGCATGATACAGGATGCTTGGGGCTGGTGCACTGGGATGATCCAGAGGGATGGTATGGGGAGGAAGGTGGGAGGGGGGTCCAGGATGGGGAACATGTGTACACCTGTGGCAGATTCATGTTGATGTATTGCAAAACCAATAAAATATTGTAAATTAGCCTCCAATTAAAATAAATAAATTTATATTAAAAAGAAATAAAATTACTTAAAAAATTTTTTTAATGGATGGGAATGGGCAAATTTAATTCAGATAGCCATTTGTATCTGTTACTATGGTCAAGAAGCCCTTAGAAGAAATGGGGTAACATTTAGAGTCAACAAAAAAGTCCAAAATGAAGTACTTGGGTGCAATCTCAAACATGACGGAATGATCTCAGTTCGTTTCCAAGGCAAATCATTCAACATCACACTAATCCAAGTCTATGACCCAACCATAATTCAGGAGAAGATGAAGTTGAATGGTCTTATGAAGACCTGCAAGACCTTCTAGAACTAACATCAAAATAACAGATATTCTTTTCATCATAGGGGACTGGAATTTCAACATCACTCATTATCAGAGAAATGCAAATCAAAACCACTATGAGGTACCATTTCACACCAGTCAGAATGGCTGCGATCCAAAAGTCTACAAGCAATAAATGCTGGAGAGGGGATGGAGAAAAGGGACCCTCTTACACTGTTCTTGGGAATGCAACTAGTACAGCCACTATGGAGAACAGTGTGGAGATTCCTTAAAAAGCTGGAAATAGAACTACCATACGACCCAGCAATCTCACTTCTGGGCATACACACCGAGGAAACCAGAATTGAAAGAGACACATGTACCCCAATGTTCATCACAGCACTGTTTATAATAGCCAGGACATGGAAGCAACCTAGATGTCCATCAGCAGATGAATGGATAAGAAAGCTGTGGTACATATACACAATGGAATATTACTCAGCCATTAAAAAAAATTCATTTTAATCAGTTCTAATGAGGTGGATGAAACTGGAGCCTATTATACAGAGTCAAGTAAGCCAGAAAGAAAAGCACCAATACAGTATACTAATGGATATATATGGAATTTAGAAAGATGGTAACAATAACCCTATATGCGAGACAGCAAAAGAGACACAGATGTATAGAACAGTCTTTTGGACTCTGTGGGAGAGGGAGAGGGTGGGATGATTTGGGAGCATGGCATTGAAACATATATAATATCATATATGAAATGAATCTCCAGTCCAGGTTCGATGCATGATACAGGATGCTCGGGGCTGGTGCACTGGGATGACCCAGTGGGGTGGTATGGGGAGGGAGGTGGGAGGGGGGATTCAGGATGGGGAACACATGTACACCTGTGGCAGATTCATGTTGATGTATGACAAAACCAAACAATATTGTAAAGTAATTAGCCTCCAATTAAAATAAATAAATTTAAAATAAAAAAATAAATAAAAGTAGGAAGTCAAGAGATAACCAGGAGTAACAGGCAAATTTGGCCTTGGAGTACAAAATGAAACAGGCCAAAGGCTAGCAGAGTTTAGCCAAGAAAATGAACTGGTCATAGCTACCACTCTCTTCCAATAACACAAGGGACAAGTCTACACATGGATATCACCAGATGGCCAATACCAAAATCAGACTGATTATATTGTTTTGTAGCCAAAGATGGAGAACCACTATACAGTTAGCAAAAACAAGACTTGGAGCTGACTGTGGCTCAGATCATAACACCTTATTGGGAAATGCAGACTTAAATTGAAGAAAGCAGGGAAAACCATTAGGCCACTGGGGTAAGACCTAAAGAAATCCCTTATGACTATTCAGTGGGGGTGACAAAATTTCAAAGTATTAGATCTGATAGACTGAGTGCCTGAAGAACTATGGACAGGTGTTTATAACATTGTACAGGAGGCGGTTACCATAACCATCCCCAAGAAAAAGAAATGCAACAAGGAAAAGGAGGCTTTACAAATAGCTGAGGAAAGAAGATAAGAGAAAGGCAAGGGAGAAAGGGAATAATTTAGCCAACTGAATGCAGAGTTCCTGAGAATAGCAAGGAGAGAAAAGAAGGCCTTCTTCAAGAACAATGTAAAGAAATAAAGGAAAACAATAGATGGGAAAATACTAGAAATCTCTTCAAAAATTGGAGAGAACAAGGGAATATTTCATGCATGGATGAACATGATATATAACAGAAACAGTAAGGACATACCAAGAGCAGAAGAGATTGAAAAGTGGCAAGAATACCCAGAACTATAAAAAAATCTTAATAACCCAAATGCTCATGATGGTGTGTGCTGGAGTCCAGCTCCAGCAGCCAGGGAATCAGCCCAAAGGGATGAGCAGTGTCGGCGAAGAATGATGTAGCCTCTGACTTGAGGTACGGGACTACATGTTTATTTCAAGCATCAGGTCTTCTTTTATACTTTGACAAAAGCATTAGGTCAGAGATTTGACATTTTCAGTTCCCCCTCACCCAGATTTACTGTCTCATTTTTCCCTTCAAACAGAGTTCCTGCTTCAGTGATTCTCTCAGAATCATGTTTACTTGTGATTACATTGTAACTCATGCTTATGTCTGGGCTGCATACCACATTCCTCAGTTTATTTCTTATCTTTCTAAATCCTGCTTTCCCCTAGTATCCTAAGCTCACTATCTCCTAAAAAGGCTTCTAACTATTCTTAATTATTAAGGAAAGTTATGACCAAGCTAGATAGCATATTCAAAAGCAGAGACATTATTTTGCCAACAAAGGTCCGTCTAGTCAAGGCTATGGTTTTTCCAGTAGTCATGTATGGATGTGAGAGTTGGATTGTGAAGAAAACTGAGCACCGAAGAATTGATGCTTTTGAACTGTGGTGTTGGAGAAGACTCTTGAGAGTCCCTTGGACTGCAAGGAGATCCAACCAGTCCATTTTAAAGGAGATCAGTCCGGGGTGTTCTTTGGAAGGAATGATGCTAAAGCTGAAACTCCAGCTGAAATGCCACCTCATGTGAAGAATTGACTCATTGGAAAGGACTCTGATGCTGGGACTGATTGGGTGCAGGAGGAAAAGGGGACAACAGAGGATGAGATGGCTGAATGGCATCAGTGACTCAATGGACGTGAGTTTGAGTGAACTCCAGGAGTTGGTGATGGACAGGGAGGCCTGGCATGCTGCTATTCATGGTGTCGCAAAGAGTCGGACATGACTGAGTGACTGAAATGAACTGAAACTCAGCAAACTTCCTTTGCCATAAACATTTCCCTCACAAACAGGTCTCAGATAACAATCCTTCCCATGCCCTCAAGCTGAAGCCTACGTGCTCATCCTGGGACATTCTTTGTAAGAATCCTTGAACAAATGTCAATGGTTCCTTTATATATTATTTTCTGGGCACAACTGCAGAAGGCTTTGTGCTTTCTCATGCTTCTCTCAAGAACAATAAGCACCTTAACATTCTTCCCAGCCAACTCAACCAAAGAAAGGAAAGAGCAAGTCAGAATCAAAAAACCTAACTCCTTCATCCCAGGACCATGCCTGCAGGATGAGGAGAGGGGGTTGGGGCCGTGCCTCCATTTTGTCAGTAATGCCTAATGCAGCTCCCGACATCTCTCCCTTTCTTATTTTTTAGAGCATAAGTATGAAACTCAGTAGATAAAGCAGAAACACGTTGGTTGAGTATTCTGAAAAGGCACGGGGCTATTACACAAATCAGAACCAACAGGCATAAACATATAGCCGCATTAATCATTATTGTAAAAAAGCATCCATGGGAAAGATATCCCTCCAGATTTTCAAAAAGGGAATTAGAAAGCCATTGAGAGGAAAAGTCAGACTCCGCCTGCTTCAAATTCTGAATATCCTGATATAACTTAGAAATATCAATACTAAAATCTGAATGATTCTAAATGCCTAAAATATGATTCGTAATGTGTTCCCAAGAATGTACAGAATCATTCACTTGTAGAAGGGTAATGCACATCCATTTAAATTCAGCATGGCACTTTAAAGATGACTTAATTTTTAATTTGTAATTTCTTGCCCTATAAGCAGGACTTCTTCTTCTAAAACATTGACCTTATTTTCTATTTTCCTATCCATAATTTCCTGTGTAGTAAGATCTACAGAGGCATTTTTGGACAGCTGATCAACAAACGAGGCAGTATGCACTTCTTTTGACAGGCAACATCAGAAACCATAACTGAAGCAATTATGGCAATCAAGGCAGTTACTCCCACAATCAGAGCTGCAATGAATCTCTTAGGTCGAGAAGTTAAGCCATTAAGCTCATACAAAACTTTCAAAGCATAATCATCAAACCATTGTCCCTCTAATTTTACAGGAACCATCAAATATGGTGGTTGCTTTACAATCATCACAGCCTTATAATTACTATAATCATTCCCATCAACACAATTTGATATAAAACAATTCACACATTCAACATTATAGACAGTTTCTCCTTCAAAAACTCCCAACTCATTCTGATTTTTGGCCAACAAAAAGGCATAGGGAGAATGTACGCAGGCCCATACAATATATCTTTGTTCGTTTAAAGGTCTATGTAAAATCACAGGTGCCATACCAGCCAACGCTGTTCATAATTCAGGTTGTATGGGACCTGTCCCATCGAAACTCACTAAAGGAGGAACCCATCCATTAACATGCCACCTAGTAATTGCTAAAGGATAAGCAACAGTTGGAACTGGACATGGAACAACAGACTGGTTCCAAATAGGAAAAGGAGTACATCAAGGCTGTATATTGTCACCCTGCTTATTTAACTTACTTGCAGAGTACATCATGAGAAACGCTGGGCTGGAAGAAGCACAAGTTAGAATCAAGATTGCTGGGAGAAGTATCAATAACCTCAGATATGCAGATGACACCACCCTTATGGCAGAAACTGAAGAGGAACTAAAAAGCCTCTTGATGAAAGTGAAAGAGGAGAGTGAAAAAGTTGGCTTAAAGCTCAACATTCAGAAAACGAAGATCATGGCATCTGGTCCCATCACTTCATGGGAAATAGATGGGAAAACAGTGGAAACAGTGTCAGACTTTATTTTGGGGGGCTCCAAAATCACTGCAGATGGTGACTGCAGCCATGAAATTAAAAGACGCTTACTCCTTGGAAGAAAAGTTATGACTAACCTAGATAGCATATTCAAAAGCAGAGACGTTACTTTGCCAACAAAGGTTCATCTAGTCAAGGCTATGGTTTTTCCAGTTTCATGTATGGATGTGAGAGTTGGACTGTGAAGAAAACTGAGCTCCGAAGAATTCATGCTTTTGAACCGTGGCGTTGGAGAAGACTCTTGAGAGTCCCTTGGACTGCAAGGAGATCCAACTAGTCCATTCTGAAGGAGATCAGCCCTGGGATTTCTTTGGAAGGAATGATGCTAAAGCTGAAACTCCAGTACTTTGGCCACCTCACACGAAGAGTTGAGTCATTGGAAAAGACTCTGATGCTGGGAGGGATCTGGGGCAGGAGGAGAAGGTGATGACAGAGGATGAGATGGCTGGATGGCATCACTGACTCGATGGACATGAGTCTGGGTGAACTCTGGGAGTTGGTGATGGACAGGGAGGCCTGGCGTGCTGTGATTCATGGGGTCGCAGAGTCAGACACGACTGAGCGACTAAACTGAACTGAAGGGATAAATGAACCATTCCATATGGATCTATAAGGTTCTTCAAAAATCAAGTTCATTTGTTGATCCTAAAGGTAGGGTCACCCCATTTGATCAGAGAATGTCTGGTGGCAACAATGGGAATAGATAACTTTAGGGTATACATGCATTCTTTCCAATGAGGAAAGCCAAAAATTTTGCTTATGCTTCCCCAGGCCTGTAGTCCTTGTTCATCAGAATCTGGAGGGGGGAGTGCACAGCTCAGAAAGTCCTTTAAATGAGGGCCTGCCTGTTTTATGGCATCATATTGCTTTTCTTGTGCCCCCGGCATCAGCAGCTGTAAGGACCAAAAGTCTCTCTTGCCATCGCTTCTCGGAGAATCAGTAAGCATGCCTTTCAAGGAAGTGCTAACACATCCATTCAAAACTGGAGCTGATCCTTGTAAGGAGGAAGGTATGGCAAAGAAAATAGGTCAATAAATGGACAAGCCTGAAAAATTGAAGGGAGTGCTGACCACTGTTTTAGCATTATTAGGATAGATGGAAGCCCCACCCAAAAGATGAGTATCATTAACAAAAACACGAATGGGCTCATTCATCCAATCAACAGGCTGAAAAGAAGGTGGATTAGGCAAATAGGCCCAATGAACTTTTTCTGCACTGGAGGGCCTCGGCTGACAAGCCAACATAGCAAGCATAGCCACAAACATTACCACAGGAGTGGCCTCATGTCTCCCCCTTTCTATTAATTCTTCAGTCTGCTGAGTGAGGTGCTTCAGCTGGCCCCATGTTGGCACCGTGCTGGAGGTAGTTGCTTGAGTACGATGATGGCGACAAGGTGGAGCAGAATATGGCTGGACTCTATCAGCATGTCTCTCCTGAAGTGCCAGGTGCCTGAAGCAATGTACTAGAGGTGAAGCCTCAGGTGAAGGGTCACTCACCCTTCGGCTTCTCCATGACTCCCTCAGGTCCAGACTCAACAAGCTTCTGATCTCCCCATCCTCCCTTGGTCCTGGACTCCAGGACTCCAGGGATCTCAGTGACCTCAGGGGTCTTCGTGATCTTGGAGATCTCACGGGACTGGACATGTTGAATCAGTCTGTCAGGAATCCAAACAGGAGAAGTGGAATCCTATGGAAACACACAAACATACCATCTCCCACAAGTTAACAGTACATCTGGCCCTTTCCACTCTCTGGTAAGGAGGTCCTTCCACTTGACCAGGGGCCAAGTCATAGCCCCTTCAGGAATCCAGTGTCTCATCATTGCAGTCTGCCCCTGTGTGTCCACATTTAAGTGATTAATAACAAAGCATGGTGTAGAACATGATGTGGAGAGGAATACTTAAATTCTCCCTGCCTTAATTTAGCTATCTGATTTTTTAAAGTCTGGTGTGCTCTTTCTACTATGGCTTGGCCTTGGGGATTATAAGGTTTTCCTGTTGAATGCTCTATAGAAAATTGTTGACAAAATCTCTTAAAGGCAGCAGAGGTATAAGCTGGGGCATTATCTGTTTTTATCTGTTCAGGGAGTCCTATTTGGGAAAAGCACTGAAACCTGATCTAGCAGGGGCTGTAATAACATGAGAAAAGGTATCCATGGTAACATGCACAAAGGACAGTTTTCCAAAGGCCAGGGTATGAGTTACGTCCATTTGCCAGATAGCATTAGGCTTAAGGCCTCGGGGACTTTCTCCTAATGGTAGAGATGGATTAGATGTTGGGCAATTTGGACAAAACTTAACTATTTGTCTAGCTGCCTCCTTAGGGATATGAAACTCATACCTTAAACCAGCTGCATTTTGATGGTGAGTTTTGTGAGAATTTTTGGCTTTGTCAATCTTTCCATGTAAGTTTAAAGCAATTACTTTAGTTAATGCATCTGCCAAAGCATTTCCTTCATGTAAAGGGCCGGGGAAGCTGGAATGGGCTCTAATATGTCCCACAATATATTTCTTATCTCTATGCTTAATCTCCTTCTGTAAATCAAATAACAAGGAGAAGATGGTAGTCTTATTTTCCAGAATATTAGCAGTCTCAATATGAGGAAACAACCCTACAATATCAGGAGTCAGTCAAAAGATTGAAGGTACGGTCTCTCAAATGTTGAAAAGCCCAAATAACTGCTCTTAACTTAGCTCTCTGGGCAGATGTCTCTTCAGTTACCTGAACATGGGATTTTCCATTAATAATTGTGACTGCTTTACCATTAGAGGAACCATCTGTGAAAACTAAAATTTCCCCTTCCAAAGGTTGAATAGAAAATTTCCTCGGAAAAATCAGAATGTGTTTTCCAAAAATGCAAAAGGGGGCTTGAAGGCAAATGAAACAAAATTTGACCCCTGAAATCTATCAGGAAAACTTGCCAATCATCACTATTTTGTAAAAGAAATTGCAGTTGATCATTATTAAATGGAATCACTATATTTGCTACTTCCTTTCCCAAAAGTTCTACACTTCTTTTTCTATCTTTTATAATTAATTGTGCCACCAAGCTGGGATAAGACAGAACTATTTTTCTTGGGGTCACTGGTAGATGGAGCCATTCCAATGGGCCTTTTTGCCACAAGCATCCTGTAGGTGTATGTTCCATGGCGAGAATAATTAAATCCCATCCTCTGGTAATATTAATCCTAATTAACTGATCATTCATAGCCTCATCAACTTTAACAAGAGCCGACTCCACCTCACTAGTCAATTTTCTCTTAGAACTGGGATCAGGATTGCCCTTTAAGCAATCAAACAGAGGCTTTAAATCTGCAGTAGTGAGTCTTAAATGTGGGTGTATCCAATTAATATCCCCTAATAATTTCTGGAAATCATTTAAAGTTAGTAAACGATCTCTCGGCAGCTGCAAAGGAGCATGACTCACAATATGGGTATTTAACACCCTACCTAAATAAGAAAAAGGAGGATTTACTTGTATCTTATCTGGAGCTATCTTCCAACCCGTTTTCCAAGGCCTCAATCAATTTAGATAAGATTTGTTGCAACAAGGCTCTATCCTTACGGGCAGCCAAAATATCATCCATCAGTTCAGTTCAGTTCAGTGGCTCAGTAGTGTCCGACTCTTTGCGACCCCATGAATCACAGCACGCCAGGCCTCCCTGTCCATCACCAACTCCCAGAGTTCACTCAGACTCACGTCCATCGAGTCAGTGATGCCATCCAGCCATCTCATCCTCTGTCATCCCCTTCTCCTCCTGCCCCAGATCCCTCCCAGCATCAGAGTCTTTTCTAATGAGTCAACTCTTTGCATGAGGTGGCCAAAGTACTGGAGTTTCAGCTTTAGTATCATTCCTTCCAAAGAAATCCCAGGGCTGATCTCCTTCAGAATGAACTGGTTGGATCTCCTTGCAGTCCAAGGGACTCTCAAGAGTCTTCTCCAACACCACGGTTCAAAAGCATGAATTCTTCGGAGCTCAGTTTTCTTCACAGTCCAACTCTCACATCCATGCATGACCACTGGAAAAACCATAGCCTTGACTAGACGGACCTTTGTTGGCAAAGTAATGTCTCTGCTTTTCAATATGCTATCTAGGTTGGTCATAAGTTTCCTTCCAAGGAGTAAGCATCTTTTAATTTCATGGCTGCAGTCACCATCTGCAGTGATTTTGGAGCCCCCCAAAAAAAGTCTGATACTGTTTCCACTGTTTCCCCATCTATTTCCCATGAAGTGATGGGACCAGATGCCATGATCTTCGTTTTCTGAATGTTGAGCTTTAAGCCAACTTTTCCACTCTCCACTTTCACTTTAATGTATCAAATATAGATCTTTATACTTTCCTCTAACATTTTGCACAGCTTGATCCACAAATTTCTGACACAAGAAGGGGCTATTTTTCACTCCCTGAGGCAAAACCTTCCATTGAAACCTTCTATAGGGCTGTTTAAAATTAGCTGAAGGGAGACTGAAAGCAAACCTTTTACAATCCTGAATAGCCAGGGGGATAGTAAAGAAACAATCCTGTAGATTTATAACTATCACATTGTATTGAAAGGGCACAGGTACTGGGGAAAGAAGACCCAGCTGAAGGGTCCCCATGTCTTCCATAGTTGCGTTTATAGCTCTCAAATCTTGTAACAATCTCCATTTTCCTGATTTCTTCTTAATGACAAAAATAGGAGTATTCCAGGGACTATTAGAAGGCTCTATATGGCCAGCTGCCAGTTGTTCCATAAATAAATCCTCGGCCTGCAGATTTTCAGCTGTTAAGGGCCATTGCTCCACCTATACCGGATCATCAGATTTCCAGGTAAAAGTGTCGGCAGCAAGAACAACAGCCTTTAGGATAAATTTGAATATCCTAAACCTTCTCTATTCTTGTTAGGAACAGTTTCTAATGGAGAAACAATTTCCTGCTGATCTTTACCAAGCCCCTTGTCAGGATTATACCTCATTTGCAGCATTTGGTTAGTAACCTTTTCATCTGGGCTGTATAAAAGCATTCCCATCTGAGATAATATATCTCTCCCCCATAAAGAAAAAGGTAGTGAAGGAATCACATATGGAGAAAAGATGACTTATGCCCCCTTCTCATCTGACCATGTCAAAATTTGTGAGCTTTTAGCAACCGAGGGCACTGACCCTATTCCCACCAAGCCGGCATTGGCCAAACGTGTTGGCCAGGATGAAGGCCAATCTTTTCCAGCAATGCAAAAGACATCTGCTCCAGTATCCAACAACCCTGACATTTTATTTCCTTGAATTAAAAGATCTTTCAAAGGCCTTGAAGCTGTAATTTCCTGCACCCAAAAGGCTAGATCACTAGATACAAATCCTCTCGGGCCCCTAGCTTGAGAAGTCAAGGTTCTTCTTATCTGACAATAAGGTAAAAGCAAAAACTGTGCTATTCTTTGACCTTTATTAATTTGCACAGCTTTGGCAGGTAGCGAGATCAAAACTTTAATTTTATTCCAGTATAATCAGAATCTACTACACCAGGCACCACCGAAATTCCTCGAAGGGAAAGCGAGCTACGTCCCAGAACAAGCCCTACAATGCCCTCAAGTAGGGGGCCAGCCACTCCCATTGGAATCGGAGTAACTGGTATGTCAGGGGTTGTTGCAGTGGTGGAACTGAGTTTGAGTCCTGTACTACCTGGGGTTGCTCTGAGGAGTTCTGAGACGGAACAAAGGGAATAAAGGGATTCAACGCGACTGCCCCATTGTTGTCTGGGGCCAGGGCTGCCCCTGCTGCCCATTTCCTTGAAACTGGGAAAAATTACTTCCTTGTACTTGGGGGGTGAGTGTAGTCCCATCCCTATGGAATTTAGATCTACAGTCTTTTGCCCAGTGATACCCCTTCTGGCATCAGGGGCAAGATGTCTTTGGAGGGTTGGTTTTAGTCTGTATTGGCATGGTTTGTTGTCCCTGCTTGACATTGCTGGCAAAAATCCCCCATTTGGCCACAAGAGAAACACTATTTATTTGTAGAATCGTTTCTATTAGGATTAATTTTTTTTCTCATTCCCTGAATAACTTGGGTAGCAGTTTCTCCCCTCAAAGCTGTGGCTAAGGCAACCCCCTGCATAAAGGAGGTTCCTACTTCCTGGCAGGTCTGTACGTAAGTCCAAAGACTTCCTTTACTTCTAACGGGTCTAAGCAATGCCTGATAGGTAGAATTGACATTCTCATAAGCCAATTGTTTAAGAACTATCTCTGCTGGCTCAGTACTCTTAATAGTTCTTTCTACAGCAGTTTTCAATCTGGCCACAAAGTCTTCATATCTCTCATCAGGTCCCTGTTTGTTATTACTCAAAGTGGATAACTTTCCATCTGAAGGGGGCAAAGATTTCCATGCCAAGATACCTATGGCCATGATCTGATTACTTCTTTAGACAACCTTGCTTGGCATACGTTAGATTTGTATTCTCCCTCTCCTTTTAATGTTGCAGATCCCACTGTCCTGAGCTGTGATCGTTAGAGGTTTTGTTTTGCCCTGACTGTAGTCTAGCCAACTTATCATATTCTGCCAACCACAGGAGGAACTCTCCTCCAGGAAGGCAAGCCTTTGCAACCATTCTCCAATCATATGGTGTCATCCATCTTCCAGCCAAGGCATCTAGCAGGGTGAATGTATAGGAGGAGGTAGACCCATAATCATGACAAGTTTGTTTAAGCTCTTGCAGTAGCTTATATGGGACCGGTTCCCATTCTCCCTCTTCCTCACTTCCCCCTTCTGTTTTGGTAAAGACTACTGGAAAGGCCATAGAGAATTCCAAGTCCCCCTGTTGTTCCGCTTCTCTTCTAGCCTGGGTGAGGCCCCCCTGAGGGGGTTTTCTCCAAGGAGCACGCTCTGTATATTGTGCATACATCTGCTTCAAAAGCTCCTTTGCTTCAGAAAACTCTTTATCTTCCTCAGCCTCAGGCAATGCTCTGGGAGGCTTTGGGGCAAAGTGGGGAACTCCTGGGCCCTGGGAGGCACAAACGGAGGTGGCGGCGATTGCCTTAAATCAGAAACTGATGGATAAATTTTTAAAGGTTTGCCTAGGGCACCCGGCCGCAGCGTCCTGCAAGTCCTCCCCCTCCTCCGGAGGCAGAGCACAGTCTCCCTCCTTTTCTTCATCAATGGCAGAAAACATGATCTGCACAGAAGGCAGAGACCCACCATCCACTGCTGTAGCCTCTCCCATAGGCTGTCTAACAGCCTCATGCCGAGGGTCCAGGACGTCCCTAATCATACTCCACAGAGCAAAAGCATCTACAGGAACCTTTTTCTGGCCCATGCAAATAATAAAACAAATGTTACTGATTCCCAACCTTAGTCCAAGTTTCTAGATTTACGGTGCCCTCCTCAGGAAACCATGGGCATTGCTCTTGGACAAAAATTAGAAATTTAGACAGTCTTCCTTTGCTTACCTTAACGCCTCTATGGGTTAACATGTGAAGTAATATTTCAATAAACATTTGCCTATTCTTGGATGCAGAGAGACCCATTTTCCTAGAGAATATTTTTATTCCTTCTGTACCCTCCTCACCGTGCCTAAACTGCAGAGGGGTGCTGGCCACCCACAGGTACAATCCTAACTGCTCCACATTGCAGTCACGAAGTTACTTACCTTTCAGATGCCCCACGTTGGGTGCCACTTGCAGGAGTCCAGCTCCAGCAGCCAGGGAATCAGCCCAAAGGGATGAGTGGTGTCAGCGAAGAATGATGTAGCCTCTGACTCGAGGTACAGGACTACATGTTTATTTCAAGCATCAGGTCTTCTTTTATACTTTGACAAAAGCATTAGGTCAGAGGTTTGACATTTTCAGTTCCCCCTCATTCAGATTAATTGTCTCATTGTTGCCCTTCAAACAGAGTTCCTGCTTCAGTGATTCTCTCAGAATCATGTTTACTTGTGATTACATTGTAACTCATGCTTATGTCTGGGCTGCATACCACATTCCTCAGTTTATTTCTTATCTTTCTAAATCCTGCTTTCCCCTAGTATCCTAAGCTCAGTTTATTTCAGTTCAGTTCAGTCGCTCAGTCATGTCTGACTCTTTGTGACCCCTTGAATTGCAGCACACCAGGCCTCTCTATCCATCACCAACTCGCCGAGTACACCCAAACCCACGTCCATCGAGTCGGTGATGCCATCCAGCCATCTCATCCTCTGTCATCACCTTCTCCTCCTGCCCCCAATCCCTCCCAGCATCAGAGTCTTTTCCAATGAGTCAACTCTTCGCATGAGGCGGCCAAAGTACTGGAGTTTCAGCTTTAGCATCATTCCTTCCAAAGAAATCCCAGGGCTGATCTCCTTCAGAATGGACTAGTTGGATCTCCTTGCAGTCCAAGGGACTCTCAAGAGTCTTCTCCAACACCACAGTTCAAAAGCATCAATTCTTAGGCGCTCAGCTTTCTTCACAGTTCAACCCTCACATCCATACATGACCACAGGAAAAACCATAGCCTTGACTAGATGAACCTTTGTTGGCAAAGTAATGTCTCTGCTTTTGAATATGCTATCTAGGTTGGTCATAACTTTTCTTCCAAGGAGTAAGCGTCTTTTAATTTCATGGCTGCAGTCACCATCTGCAGTGATTTTGGAGCCCCCCAAAATAAAGTCTGACACCGTTTCCACTGTTTCCCCATCTGTTTCCCATGAAGTGATGGGACCAGGTGCCATGATCTTCGTTTCCTGAATGTTGAGCTTTAAGCCAACATTTTCACTCTCCTCTTTCACTTTCATCAAGAGGCTTTTTAGTTCCTCTTCACTTTCTGCCATAAGAGTGGTGTCATCTGCATATCTGAGGTTATTGATATTTCTCCCGGCAATCTTGATTCCAGTTTGTGCTTCTTCCAGCCCAGCGTTTCTCATGATGTACTCTGCATATAAGTTAAATAAGCAGGGTGACAATATACAGCCTTGACGTACTCCTTTTCCTATTTGGAACCAGTCTGTTGTTCCATGTCCAGTTCTAACTGTTGCTTCCTGACCTGCATATAGGTTTCTCAAGAGGCAGGTCAGGTGGTCTGGTGTTCCCATTTCTTTCAGAATTTTCCACAGTTTATTGTGATCCACACAGTCAAAGGCTTTGGCATAGTCAATAAAGCAGAAATAGATGTTTTTCTGGAATTCTCTTGCTTTTTTGATGATCCAGTGGATGTTGGCAATTTGATCTCTGGTTCCTCTGCCTTTTCTAAAACCAGCTTGAACATCTGGAAGTTCACAATCACGTATTGCTGAAACCTGGCTTGGAGAATTTTGAGCATTACTTTACTAGCGTGTGAGATGAGTGCAATTGTGCGGTAGTTTGAGCGTTCTTTGGCATTGCCTTTCTTTGGGATTGGAATGAAAACTGACCTTTTCCAGTCCTGTGGCCACTGCTGAGTTTTCCAAATTTGCTGGCATATTGAGTGCAGCACTTTCACAGCATCATCTTTCAGGATTTGAAATAGCTCAACTGGAATTCCATCACCTCCACTAGCTTCTTTCATAGTGATGCTTTCCAAGGCCCACTTGACTTCACATTCCAGGATGTCTGGCTCTAGGTCAGTGATCACACCATCGTGATTATCTGGGTCGTGAGGATCTTTTTTGTACAGTTCTTCTGTGTATTCTTGCCATCTCTTCTTAATATCTCCTGCTTCTGTTAGGTCCATACCATTTCTGTCCTTTATGGAGCCCATCTTTGCATGAAATGTTCCCTTGGTATCTCTAATTTTCTTGAAGAGGTCTCTAGTCTTTCCCATTCTGTTGTTTTCCTCTATTTCTTTGCATTGATCGCTGAGGAAGGCTTTCTTATCTCTTCTTGATATTCTTTGGAACTCTGCATTCAGATGCTTATATCTTTCCTTTTCTCCTTTCTCCTAAAAAGGCTTCTAGCTATTCTTAATTATTCCTAAACCCTAAACTCAGCAAACTTCCTTTGCCATAAACATTTCCCTCACAAACAGGTCTCAGATAACAATCCTTCCCATGGCCTCAAGCTGTGACCTACGTGCTCATCCTGGCACATTCTTTGTAAAAATCCTTGAGCAAATGTCAATGGTTACTTTATAGATTATTTTCTGGGCACAACTGCAGAAGGCTTTGTGCTTTCTCATGCTTCTCTCAAGAACAATAAGCACCTTAACATTCTTTCCAGCCAACTCAACCGAAGAAAGGAAAGAGCAAGTCAGAATCAAAATCTAACTCCTTCATCCTGGGACCGTGACTGCGGGATGAGGAAAGGGGGTTGGGCCCGTGCCTCTATTTTGTCAGTAACGCCTAACGCGGCTCCCAACAGGTGTGGCCGCTTACCTAAAGCCAGACATCTTGGAGTGTGAAGTCAGATGGGCCTTAGGAGGCATTACTCTGAACAAAGCTAGGTGGAATTAGCTAGCTTTGTTCCAGCTGAACTATTTAAAATCCTAAAGATTCTGTTAAAGTATTGCACTCAATATGTCAGCAAATTTTAAAAACTCAGTAGTGGCCACAGGACTGGAAAAAGTCAGTCTTCATTCCAATCCCAAGAAAGTGCAAAGCCAAAGAATGTTCATGCTACTGCACAGTTGTGCTCATTTTCCATGCTGGTAAGGTTATGCTAAAAATGCTTCAACATAGGCTTCAACAGTATGTGAACTGAGAACTTCCAGATGTACAAACTGTGTTTTGAAAAGGCAGAGGTACCAGAGATCAAATTGCCAACATCCGTTGGATCATAGAAAAAGCGAGAGAATTCCAGAAAAACATCTACTTCTGCTTCATTGACTACACTAAAGCCTTTGATTGTGTGGATCACAACAAACTGTGGAAAATTCTTATAGAGACGAGAATATCAGATCACCTTACCTGCCTTCTGAGAAACCTGTATGCAAGTCAAGAAGCAACAGTTACAATTGGTCATGGAACAACAGAGTGGTTCAAAATTAGGAAAGGAGAATGAACCATGCCTGCTTCTTTAACTTATATGGCCAAGTACATCACGGGAAATGCCGACTGGATAAATCACAGGCATAAATCATGATTGCCGTGGGAAATATAAACAGTCTCAGACAAGTAGATGTTGCCACTCTAATGGCAGAAAGGGAAGAGGAACTAAAGAAACTCTTGATGAAGGTGAAAGATAAGAGTGTAAAATCTGGCTTGAAGCTCAACATTAAAAAACAAAAATCATAGCATCCGGATCCATCACTTCATGGCAAATAGAAGGGGAAAGAGGGGAAGCAGTGACAGACTTTATTTTCTTAGGCTCCAAAATCACTGCTGACAGTGACTGCAGTCATGAAATTCAAAGACACTTGCTCCTTGGAAAGAAAGCTATGACAAATCTAGATAGCATATTAAAAAGCAGAGACATCACTTTGCTAACAAAGGTCCATGTAGTCAAAGATATGGTTTTTCTAGTCGTCATGTACAGATGTGAGAGTTGGGCCATGAAATAAAGAATTTATGCTTTCAAACTGTGGTGCTTAAGACTCCTGGGAGTCCCTTCAACAGCAAGGAGGTCAAATCGGTCAAGACTAAAGGAAATCAACCTGAATAATCCTTGAAAGGAATGATGCTAAAGCTGAAATTTCAATACTTGGGCTCTGATGTGAAGAGCCAACTAACTGGAAAAGATCCTATTGCTGGAACAATTTGAGTGCAGGAAGAAGAAGGAACGATGGAGGATGAAATGGTTGGATAACATCACCGACTCAATGGATATGAGTTTGAGCAAACTGCAGGAGGTAGTGAAGAACAGGGAAGCCTGGCATTCTGCAGTCCATGGGGTCACAAAGAGTCGGACATGACTGAGTGATGGAACAACAACAAAAACAAGTACTGTCTGCCCCTGGTAACCACCATTCCTCTTTCTGTTTCTATGGATTTAAATACTTCTTAAAATTAAAAATACTTCAAAGACTTTTTAAATATTCTGATCGAGCCATGTAGCCTGTGAGTTATTAGTTCCCTGACCACAGATTGAATCTGGGCCCTCAGCAATGAGGAATAGAGTTCTAACCACTGTACTACCAGGGATTTCCTGAGTTTAACTATTTAGGTTAGATATTTCTTCATATGAGTCAGATAGTGCAGAAATTATCTTTCTGTGACTGGCTTATTTTACATGCAATAATGTTTAATGTTTATCCATTTAGTTGTATATAGTAAGATTTTTTTTGTTTTTAAAGACTGAACAACATTCCACTATGTATATTCGTGTATATATCACATTTTTTAAAAGTGTATATCTGTTGTTGGATATTTGGCTTACCTCCTTGTCTTGGCCCTTGTGAATAATATTACAGTCAACCTGGGATTGCAATATCTGTTTGAGATCTTGATTTTAATTCTTAAGATGAATACTCAGAAGTGAGTTTGGTGGTTCATTCGGCAATTGTACTTTTCAGCTTTTGAGGACACCCCGTGATGTTATCTCTAATGCCAATACCAGGTTCCATTTTCAATTTCTCAACATCCATGCCAGTCCCTGAGAATTTTGTTTTAAATGGCCTTTATAATAAGCACAAAGTGATAGTGATATCTCAGTGTGGTTTTGCTTTGTATTTCCCTGATAATTATTGATATTGAGCACCTTTTATATGCCTGTTGACTGCTTTTTTTATCTTGGGAGAATTGTCAGTTCAGGTCCAATGCTTATTTTCAATTTAGATATTTGTGTTTTTAAATGGAGATGTTGGTACACGTGCTTGCAAGCTAAGTTGCTTCAGTCGTGTCAGACTCTTTGAGATTCTATGGAGTGCAACACGCCTGGCTCTCCTATCCATGGGATTCTCCAGAGAAGAATAGTGGAGTCGGTTGCCATGCCCTCCCTTCTAGCGGATCTTCCTGACCCAGCTATCGAGCCCACGTCTCATTATCCTTCCTGCATTGGCAGGCAGGTTCTTTACCACTAGCATCCCCTGAGAAGCCTTGTGTAGGAATCCTTGTTTGTTTTGGATATTAACTCTTTATCAGATACGTGGTTTGAAAATATGCTCCCATTATATAGATGGCCGTTTACTCTGTTGATGATTTCCTTTGCTATTTGGAAGCCTTTTAGTTTACGTTGTCCCATTTGTCTTCTTTTTTGTTGCTGTGCTTTGGATTTAATATCCAAGAAATTATTACCAAAACCCATGACATTCTGTTTTCCCCCTATATTTCCTTCTAGTAAATTTAAATTTTTAAGCATTATGTTTCAGGGTTTAACCTATTTTGAAACGTTTTGTGTGTGTGGTGTAAGATAAGAATCAAATTTCATTCTTTTCCTTCTCTATATCTGGTGGTTCCCACACCATTTATGGAAGAGACCATCTTTCTCCATTTTGTATTCCTACAAACCATATCAAAGATCAGTTGACTGCATGTATGTATGTGTGTGTATGTTCTGGGCTCTCTATTATGTTCCACTGATCTATGAGTCCACATGTTGGTATCATACTATTTTAATGACTTCAACTTTAAAATATGTTTTGAAGTGAGAAGGAGTAGTGTCTCCAGGTTTGTTTTTCTTTCTCAAGGTTGTTTTAGCTATTCAGAATCCTTTGTGGTTGCATATGACTTTTATGACAATTTTTCTAGTTCTGTAAAAAATGCCTTGGGATTTGCATTAGGGACTTCATTCAATGTTTATATCATTTTGGTTGGTATGGTTATTTTTAAAACATTAATCTTCCAATTCGTGAATATGGGATGTTGTTCTACTTCTTTGTGTCTTCTTTAATGTTTTTCATCAATATTTTTTAGTTTTCAGGGTAGAAACATTTCCCCTCTGTGATTCATTCTATTCCTATGTTTTTTTATCTTTTCTTAATTTCTTTTTTGGAGCTTTCATTTTTAGTGTACAGAAACACAACTGTTGTGGTCCTCAGAATTGACTCTGGGTACACAGTGAGGGACTAAGGCAGGTAGTGGTGACTGCTAGTGCCAAAAGTGTGCACATGCTCAACTGTGAGTCTGTAGTTAAATGCACAGAACAGTGATATATGCACAGTGGCAAGGACAGGGCCTGTGATAGGATATGGGGTGGATTGCAGGCACAAGTTCAGTTGCTGAAATCAGAGCTGGGGGCATGTACATGCATGGCTTCAGGACCAGGACTAGTTTTGCTGCATCCGTGATGGCTGTGCCAAATTCCAGGGAGGCACTAGCTGTCATGGGTCCTGTTAGGGAGGGTGGAGGGACTCAACACCGGGAGCCTGAGATGTAAAATCCTGTGGGACCTTCTGTGCTGAGAGCGCCGGGCTCATGCAGTGGTTGTGCTGGCTGTTGGTTTCCTCCACAGCTTTTGCTCATTTAAATTTGCGGTACTGTTACTGGAAACACACTGACAGCATGATTGGCCAAAGACAACCTGGAAACTAATCCAGTCAATATAAAATCCAAGACTGCAAGCCACATGGCAGAGCAGTTCTCCTGGGTTCCCTTTCCCTATTGCTTTCTACCCTGCCACCCCTTTCCAATAAAGTCTCTTGCTTGTCAGCATGTGTGTCTCCTTGGACAATTCGTTTCTGAGTGTTAGACAAGAACCCCCTTTTGAACCCTGGAAGGAGTCCCCTTCCTGCAACACTACTGTGTTGCTTCAGCTTTTAAGAAGGACTCCTGAGCTGTGTCAGAGCTATGTTGTTTTTCTCATTTGTGGCTTAGAGACTGGAATCTCCTCCTAAACCATCCTCCCGACATTACTCTGTATATGTTTATGAATCAGTTTCTCACTTTCTACATACCTCCTACCGACAAGTGAATCAGGATAGCCTTGAATCTAAAGACCAATAGAATTGAAATCTTATCATTATTGATTCTTTAAATATGTAAGCCTAGTACAGGTCTCCATTTAATTATGACTTAATTTTCTCAGAAATTAATGTTTTGCAAGTTTTCCATTTTACAGGTCTTACACATATTTTATTAATTCCCTGTCAAAATATTTTGGTTTGGTGTTATTGAGACAGACATTTTCTAGGCAGGTTGATAAGAAGTCTAAGGGTCCCCAAGGAAAGAGATGTCTGGAATTCTTAAGGAGGAAGAAAGGACAAACTTTTTTCCCTCTACATTCCTTAGGATTATATAACAATCATGTATCCTGTCTGAGGACAGTCTCTGGATGAAACCTTCTGGCTAATCCTGTTATCTTAAAATGTAAATTATGGGAGTAGGTCTGGTGAGGTCTTTACAACCTCCAGACATTCTTTTGATTCATTGGAGAGTATGTAACTCCACTGCTAACACTAGCAAGGGGGTACTCTTTCTGCCCACTTCAGATGCCTATGTCAGAAGTTTTCTCTATCTCCTTTATACTTTAATAAAACTTTATTACACAAAAGCTCTGAGCAATCAAGCCTCATCTCTGGCCCCAGATTGAATTCTTCTCCTCCAGAGGCCAAGAATCCCAGCATCTTTTCGTGGTTCAGCAACAACCTTTCACTATTATGAAGGACATTTTCCTTCAGTTTCGGATTGTTTGTTGTCACTATGTAAAATACACTTGAGATTTTATATATTGACTTGTATTTTACAAATATGCTAACCTCACTTATATGTCCCCTAGAGGAGGAAATGGCAACCCACTGCAGTATTCTTGCCTGAAGAATTCCAAAAACAGAGGAGCCAGGCAGGCTTTAGTCCATGAGGTCAAAAAGCGTTGGACACGACTAAGTGATTAATACACACACTTATATGTACTATTGGTGTTTTTGTTGATTCCTTAGGTTTTTCTCTGTATATTATAATTTACTCTGAAGAGTTTACTCTGAGTTTTTCCCTTCCAACTGTAGTTTGGTTTTAATTATTTCTTGCCTTATTGCACTTGTGAGAGCTTCCAGTACAATGTTGAAGAGAAATGGAAAGAGTAGGCGCCTTTCCCTTATCCTTGATCTTAGGAGAAACAATTCAGCCTTTTTTCATTAAATGCAGTGTCAGCTGAAGTCTTCTTTGCTATTTTTGATGCCCATTATTAGATTGAATCCGTGTTCTTCTATTACTATTGTACTCAAAAATATAATGGATGTTTAATTTTTAAATTTTTTTCCTGCATGTTTTGAAATATAGTTTTACCTCTTCCTTTGCAATCTGTATTTCTTTTATATATATATTTTTTTACTGGTCATAAGTGCCAGTAAAATGTTTCCAAGAAATCATGTAAATTGGCATCTTTGTCTTCTGCTCGATTTCAGGAGGAAAGCATTCAATCTTTCCCCATTAGGTATTGTCAGTTGTAAGTGGTTATGTAGGTGTAACTTATAATGTTATGAAGTATATTTTTCTCTTAGTTTATTGATGTGTTTTATTGTGAACGTTTTTATTTAAAAATTTATTTTTAATTGGAGAATAATTGCTTTACAATATTTGTTGGTTTCTGCCATACATCAACATGAATCATCCATAGGTGTACACATGTCCCCTCCCTCTTGAACCTCCTTCCCACCTCCCACCCCATCCCCCCACCCCAGGTGAATGTTTTGATTTTTGAAATATATTTTCTGCATCTGTTATGAGGATCATATGACTTTTCCCCATTATTCTGTTAATATGGTGAATTACCTTGATTGACTTTGAATGTTAAACCAAACTTGCAGTCCCAGGAGAAATGTCACTTGTGTTTATGTGCCAATTCTTTTCTGTCTGTCCAGATTTTATTTGCTAAAGTTATGTTAATTTTTTGTGGATATGTGTTTATGAATGGTATCAGTTCAGTTCAGTTCAGTCGCTCAGTCGTGTCTGACTCTTTGCGACCCCATGAATTGCAGCACGCCAGGCCTCCCTGTCCATCACCAACTCCCGGAGTTCACTCAGACTCAATCCATCGAGCCAATGATGCCATCCAGCCATCTCATCCTCTGTCGTCCCCTTCTCCTCTTGCCCCCAATCTCTCCCAGCATCAGAGTCTTTTCCAATGAGTCTTTTCCATACATGACCACAGGAAAAACCATAGCCTTGACTAGATGGACCTTTGTTGGCAAAGTAATGTCTCTGCTTTTGAATATGCTATCTAGGTTGGTCATAACTTTCCCTCCAAGAAGTAAACGTCTTTTAATTTCATGGCTGAAGTCACCATCTACAGTGAGTTTTGAACCTCCAAAAATAAATTCTGACACTGTTTCCACTGTTTCCCCATCAGTTCATTGTTTTCTGGTAATACTTTTTCCTGAAAATATATGAGAAACTCCTGGCCTCAAGAGATGAGTTGGGAAGGTTCATTTGTCCTCTGTTTTCTTAAAGCATTTATATAGGATTTATATTATTTCTTCTTTGCATAGTTTATAAAATTCACCTCTACATCTATGGGCCTGGAATTTTCTACATGTGATGGTTTAATTAAAGTTTATCTTTCCTAACAGATATAGAGGTATTCAGGTATTCTCTTTTGTATTGATTCACTTTTGTCTTCAAGAAAGATGTATGCTTCATCTAAGCTATCCAACTAATTGGCATAATTCTTCGTGTCTTCTTATTTTTATGTATGTAGATCTATAAAGTCATCCTTTCTTTTATTTATTATTATAAACTGCATCTCACTGCTTTTCGAATAAGTAATAGAGATTTATCAATTTTTTTGCTTTTTCAAAGATCATGGTTTGGATGGTTATTGATATTCCTATTTTCTTGGCTGGGCTTGTGGGAGCTGTCTACTTGTACAGGATGGACCCTAGGATCTGAAGGCTTCAGTAGATGCAGCACGTGGGCTCAAGGGTATGCGGGTCTCAGTATTAGCAGCTCTCGTGCTCTAGAGCACAGGCTCAGTAGTTGTGGCTTACATGCTTAGTTGTCCTGCAGCATGTGGGATATTCCCAAACTAAGGATCAAACTCATGTCCTCTTCATTGGCAGGTGGATTCCCAACCGACGGGACTAACAGGGAAGTCTGATATTCTAGTATATCTATTGTCTACTTTGATATCATCAAACTTTCTTTTTGTACCACATTGGTTAATAAATATAGCCAATGTTTAGTACAAACAGTCATTCAAGCATCATTACCTTCTTTTTCATTTTAAATGGACTGCTCATAACATTAGACCATCAAATATGATGTTTGTTGAGGTTTTTTCATAAACGCACTTTATCATGATGATGAAAAACTCTTTTTTCCCATTTTGTTTTTTTCTAAATCACAAATAACTGCTTAGTATCATAAACTCTTTTTTTCTTCATCAGTTAAGATGATCACTCAGTTTTTCACTTCAGTCTCTGTATATTACTGATCTTGGCCTGTGTCAGTTTGCCCATGCATAGTAAAGCCGGTCTATTGACATCAGGTTGTGGTGAAGGAAAATGTGGCGTTCATTGCCAAGCAAGGAGTCCAGGCAGCTAGTACTTCACAGGTCTGAACTCCCCAAAGCCTTTCAGGGAAAGGCTTTTAAAGGAAGGCTGAGGGAGTGGGGGTTTGTGGGATATGTGATCAGCTGGTGGAGTTTCTTGTGATTGGTTGGTGATCAGGGAATCGGGAGTCAACATCATCAACCTTCAGATTCCAAAAGGACTGGAGTCTACATTCTTGTGGGAAACATACAGTTAACTTTTTCCACCTCATGGGGGTTTCAGTGTCTTCCAAAAACCTGCAAGGATATGCTTCAGAATACTATGTATGGCCTTTGAGGAGTATCTGAAGTTCCATGGCATTCTTTAATGGCTCAACCATTATTATGTTTTCTTGCGTGACTGGTTTTCTTTCTGCATTTTCTCAGGTATCTGATCCATTGTACTCTTTGGAACTTGGGAAAGGCCTAGAAGACAAAAGTGTTTCTATACAAAAAAGGCATGTGAAGGACATGGTTGGGAAGTGGTCTGTTGTGGGGAGACCTCTTAGGATCCTGCTCAGTTGTATTTATGCAGTTTATTATAGCTATGTTTGCATTCTTAGAGTAAAATAAACTTTTAAAAACAAAATATATATTTTTTGTTGTTTGTTGGTAATATATCAGCCTTGTTCATACTTTGTTATTATCTGCATGTACCTGAATTGTTCCAAATCGTTAAGAAAAAAATGAAAGCTCTTGTTCCCAGGATTGGACACGTAAAACAATGTATTGATCTGCCTTTCCCCTCTCTAGAGTGATATCACCTAAAGCCAGCCCTCCTTCTAGACTCCAGTCTGGAATGATGACTTTCCAAACCCAATGCACTGGTTGTCCCGAATTTCCCTCAGTTCATCTTGGGGATTCAGACGTCTTCCTCTTTCTCAGTCTTTTCTGTTGTGTTAGTGAAGTACATCCTCTTGTACATTCCTGAGAGAAGACGCAAGGAAGGAAAATTATTTGATTGTTACCTATTTGGATTGGTATCTTCCTCAGGATGGAATTCTAAATTTGCTTTAGAAATTTGAAGACACTCCTCTGTTCTGTTCTAGCTTACAGTGGTGCCATTGAAAGTGCACATTTTGAATGCAAGCAATTTGGATCCATGAAGTGCAACACCAGAGTCCCTGATCTTAACCATTACATCATGCTGGCTCTCCAGCTTCCTTTTTGGAGGATATTTACCTGAATACATGTGTTCTGGGCATGAAAGAGGTGGGTAGTAGGGTTAGGGATTTCAGTGATTCCATGTAGATATCACTTACCTCTTTTTATCAGTTACCTCTTTTCAGTTCTGTGGGTGTATTTAAACTTACCCACTGCAGTACTCATGTCTAGGTAGCCCAGAGCTCCTTGGAATTCAGTAGGAAAAACTGGCTCTGTCTTATTTGTTAGATATGGCTTTCTCTGCCCAGTCACCCGTCTTTCTGTGCTTTCTCTTTTCTGAATATCTGTTCTATTTCATCATTAACTGATAATCTCATGTTGTCCTTTTTGTCCTTATGGGGTCATAGTTTAAATTTCATTACTATTTTTTTTCTTTTTTTTTAAATTTTATTTTATTTTTAAACTTTACATAACTGTATTAGATTTGCCAAATATCAAAATGAATCCGCCACAGGTTTACATGTGTTCCCCATCCTGAACCCTCCTCCCTCCTCCCTCCCCATTCCATGCCTCTGGGTCGTCCCAGTGTACCAGCCCCAAGCATCCAGTATCGTGCATCGAACCTGGCGGCAACTCATTTCATACATGATATTTTACATGTTTCAATGCCATTCTCCCAAATCTTCCCACCCTCTCCCTCTCCCACAGAGTCCATAAGACTGTTCTATACATCAGTGTCTCTTTTTCATTACTATTTTTTCATGGCATATTGAGGAGAGGAGAATGAGTCATTTATTTTTCACTTTTTATTTTCGACTCCAAAGCAATCAGAACACTCAAGAGTAGAATATTTTGTAAGCCTGTATTGCAACCACATAGCTATGAACCATATAGCCCTATTGTGTGAAGTCTCCCAGAACTTGGATTATCAACCTGAATCCTGCCTTGACTTATTCTTTCTGATCTCTTCTCAGAGTCTTTCTCTCTCTCCTTCTCTTTGAAATTTTAAAAAATACTTAAAAATTAAACTTAATTTTTAATTGGAGGATAATTGCTCTACAACGTTGTTGATGCAGTGGTTAACAGTCTGCCTTCCAATGGAGAGGATGTGGGGTCTTCTTGTGGCAGATGTAGGATCTTTCCTTGAAGCCTGCAGGCTTTGCTCTAGCTGTGGCACAAAAGTCTCTGACGTCCCATGGCAAGTGGCATCTAAGTTCCTTGATCAGGGGTCACACCAGCATCCTCAGCATTGGAAGACAGATTCTTAACCACTGGATCACCAGGAAAGTCACATCAGGGTCTGCTTTGGTTTGGGCCTCCATAAGTTATCTTGGACTTGGCTCTAATTTTTTCTCTCAGACTCTAGACCAAAATCATTTATGTATTTCTGTGACTTATTATTATTCCGCCTGTCCTGAAGGACTGTAGAATGGGCTAACCCCTTGAAGACTGAGCATGGAGGATGCTGCTGAGACTGGGCCAGCCCTGTGTGTTTGCTCAGAGCTGCCTCTGTGGTAGAACTGGTGATGATGTGAAGCTGGGCTTGTCCTGCTCTCATCTCCAGGGCCTCTTCACCTGGCTGTGTTGTGTTGACCATGCCAGTTTCTGTGCCCCGAATGCCCAGATACACAGGCCTCTGTGCAGCTCTGCAGGCTTTACAAGTGGGGCCTATTTGTCTATTAAGCAGTGAGTTTGCTGTTACCTCAGTAATCTGGAAACAGACAAGATGAATCCATGTGTGTTTTCTATGGTGTCCTTCTGAGTAGAACATGTGTTTCTGTCATCTATCTTGTCTGTCTGCTTAGGATCTGCTGAGCTCTGTGGCTTCCTAGTGTACTTGCTTGGGGCACATGAAAGAACATCTGACCCTTCCATGTGAACCCCTTCAGAAGCCTGGGTTTGAAGCGCTGGCTGGGTATCCTGTGTTCTGAATCCATGAGCATGCCAGTATAAAGTTGAGTATAAATATGTTATACGTTGGACCTATATTCAATATAGTAGAATATATTTTAAAAGTATTTATAAGGAAACTTCAAGGTATGATGGTAACACTGAAGCAGTGGATGTATCTCTTCAGGTCTTCATATTGCAGTCATGAAGGCAAGCCCTGTCCTCAACTATGGCCTGCTTCTGGCCTTTTCCTTGTTGGAGGCTTGTCTCCGTTTTGCAGCTTCTATCCTGCCACCCAGATCTTGCTCTTATCTCTCTATGACTTTCTGGTTCCCAGGTCTTGATCCATGGAGCAGTGTGTGCTTCAGCCTGAATTCCCCCATCGATTCCTATGGTCTAGGGTCGGGGTACACCCTCAAAACACCTTGTCCCAGCTGACTGAGAATATCTCATTGCAAGATCCACAGAGAAATACATGGCCTGAGAGCATCTCCCTCCCCCAACAAGGTTTCTCTTTTCTGTGTAGGGATGTTCCTGTTCTCTCTGATGCCTCTGAAGCTTCAACTATGGTATCCCTCTTCCTTCCTCCTTCTGCTGCACTGGGTATCTTTCACTTGAATTCCTGGCTTTCCTGAGCAGGGAGATGGACAGAGGACACCATGAGACTTTGTGTTCCCAACAAAGGTGACCCAGACACAGGGACTTGGGAGCAGGGAGGTAATGAGGAAGGTGATGTCAGGTGCCTTTGAGGAACCTCCCAGTGGGCCTCCCAGTGGTTTGAGGGAGGGCAGGGAAACCCACTCTTGTATTCTTGCCAGAAGGGTCCCATGGACAGCAGAACCTAGTGGGCTCCAGTCCATAGGGATGCAAAGAATCAGACACAGCTGAAGCAACTGAGCACATAAGCACCAGTAGTTCAGCAAGCTCCTAGTTGCTGGAGAAATCCACCAATCAGGTAGGGGAGATGCAGGAGTTTGAGGAGGGGAGTGTCTGCAGTGGGGGATTATCCCACAGCTGCAAGTGAACTCAGGTTGGCCTAGGGAGAAACGAAGCGGGGCTCCTAGGATCTCAGAAGGAGGCTCATGGGAGAATCGAATATCAAAAGTTACAGGTTTTTGACAGTTACCTTCGCAGACTCTGAGGTTTGGATGTCAGACAGAAAAGGATTTGGGAGAAACCAGATGCTGCCTTTCTACTAACCCCAGATTAGATGAGGGTGCTATAGATTATAGGAAGGCAGGGAGAGGGGAGGGGGCAGTGGGCAATATGCAGATGTCTCTCCAGCAGCCCCATGAGTTCTGTACAGTTGAGCAAGAGCCAGGAGATGGATTGTGTGTGTCCCAGGAGGACCAACTTACCCTCACTCATCTCCACCAAATCTCTGGACAGGGCCTGTCACACCTGCACACTCACTGCAGAGCAGGGTGAGTTTATATCCAAGACATTGTAAGAGGCAACTAACTTATCAGGTTGGCCTCTGTCCTTTCTGAAGGCCTAGAGCTTTCACATCAGTTGGGTGGGGGTGGGATGGAATACACATCCGGGGTTAGATGAGGAGAAAGGTCCCTGCTCTAGGACCTGTTCGCACAAGCTCAACACACGTTAGCTCCCACAGAGGCAGGTCTCCATCTTAGAAGAGCCCCCAATAAGACCCTAGTGGGGATGGAGTGGTGGGCAGAGACAAGGGAAAGGTGTTGCTATCAGCAAGGAGACCTCCCCTGAGTCCTGCAGGCTCCCTCCACAGGGAAGCAGCAGCTCTGGATCACCTTGGGGACCTGTCCGAGCCTCCTCAGCATGAGGACCTTAGAGATTCCCTGTCCTAAACCCAGCCCTATGGGGTAAGCCCTGCAGATTTGTTTCTAGAGGGGAGCTGTTGGGTGGGAAGAAGCTCTTACAGATGGAGTGGGATCAGGCAAAGATGAATGAGTCAGTGGGAGCATGGGGCCCTGTTACTGGGCAGGCAGCAGAGACACAGGAGGAACAAGAAACCCCGGGCCGCTGGATGTCCACTCTGAATGTGAGACAACTCACAGTGTGTTTAGGTAGAAGCAGCTGAGTTCACAACTGGGGGTTGGCATTAGGATAAACTGAGGCCCAAGGAGTGACGGAGTTCAGCACGTGGACCTTGATCCTTTGTTCTTCCTCTCCTGTTAGGCAATTAGGACAAGGGCCATTTGTCAGTCATTATTTTAGTTTGGCCTTACCCCAGACTTGGAGACTGGAGGGAGTTCCATTTTTTAAATGGAAATCAGAGGCCCAAAGAAGGACTATAATATGTGAACAGTCATAGGGTGATTTAGCTGAGCTCATCTCCCGAGCATGGACGGGTGGGGAAGGCTGTGTCTCTTCAGCAGGAGCTTTACCCTCTCTGAGCCTCAGATCCTCCCTTGTAAGATGAGGATTATTACTCCTATGCCTCAAGGTTGCTGCAAGGCTGAAATTTGGTGGAATATGCTCATGACCTGTGGGTCTTGGTGACAGAAGTGAACATACACCCTAGCAGATGTGACAGAAGTGATCAGACCCTCTAGTTGATGTAATGATCATTACCCAGGCTCCACCTGTTGAATGTGTGGAGGAGCATCTGACAGCTCCAGTGGGAGCTGCACACTGCAGCTGCAGTGGGAAGGCACACTGATGGGCTCCACTGTGGCTGCGTTCCCTCCCCGCCCCTCTCTGAAGTCAATGAGTAAGCACTCTCCTGTGAATTGCAAGGCTTTTTATTGCTGGAATCCTCTATAATCAGACACCTGGATGTGGCAGGTTGCTGACATAACTTAGGGATCAGGCAAGTGGCTTCCTTGGGTGCCTGGAAGGGACAGTTCCATCAGCAGAGAGAACTTGAGTATATTTTATTCTGTAAGAGAAGATGCATAAACCTGGTGAGGCTTCAGGGTTCCAAGAGACATGAAGCTGCACTGAACACAAGGGAAGGGTCTGCGGAGAGAGGCCTCTGAATGTGAGTGGGTTAACGTGGATACATCCCAAAGAGTCTTCCTCCAATGGGACAGAGACTGTGTGGTCTCCCTGGAGGGCTGAGGGCAGTCTCCCGGAATAGAATGGGGGACACTGCTGAAGACCACCTGGCAGGGCTCAGGAGTGACTCCTGGAAGTCGTCAGGGGTGAGTTGATCCCTTTCTGCTTCCTCCTTCTGGCCCTTGGACACTTAGAGGTGAAACAGCTGCTTGTCCCACCACCTCTATGGCAGCAGAGAAAAGATTCACCCTGACCCTCGACTCTGAGCATCTCAGGCCTGGGGAGGGCAGGAGGGCAGCTTTTGGAACAGCCTCCTCTTAGGGCATGTATGGCATAATGGCCCTTTGGCATCCAGGGACCAAGGACATATGTGGGTGTTTGGTGGAATGGAGTACGCCCTTAAGGCATTAGGGAAAAAACTGATGTTTGGACAAGAGAAGGTCTCAATAGGATTGGATTGCAGTAGAGTCAGGTTCCTGTGCTGGAGAGGCGGGAGTCAGGGAGGCCAGAGCTGAGGCCCTGACTCCAAAGGCAGGTGGCACCACAGAGTCAGGAGGGCCTGGAGGGTTCCAGGCTTCTGACCAGGCAGAGCTGAGCAGTCAGGGCCAGCTCAAGAGCTCCAGGGCTGGACTAAATCTCCCTCCATAATCCTTCCCCACCCTGTGGGTGTCGGCCACATCCTCTCTACCTGCTCATTCATAAGGATCTTTTTGCTCCTAGGTTCCTGGAGAAGAGCCAGAATGGAGAGGATATGATCCCCCCACCTCCCACTGCCCTGAATAGGCCCCTGACCTCCCTACACAGGCCCCACAGGCACATTCACACACAGTTTGACCCACCAGAGTGCTCAGAGCATCCTGCTCATCCTCCGCTGTCAACTTCTCATCAACACAGCTCTTCAGGGTATCGGCAGTTTCCAGTACCTCAGAGTTTTGGTTATACTTTTCAACTTGTTCAATATAGGCCTCATGGCTTCCTGATATGAACAGGTTAACAGTGTCCCTCAAGGCTGGGCAGATGTCATCACACTCTGAAACAGAAAGATAAGGGGACACTCCCTGTAAGGCACTCATCAGAACACCCTATTCCCTTCCTGCTCCCAAGTGGCTCAGTCCTGCCATGGGGAGGTGTCAGAACCCTTGGGGAGCCCAGGTCGCAGCCACTCACTTCCACCCCCAATGAAGAGCAAGGCAGCGCAGAGCAGCAGGAGAGCTCCAGCCCGCGTCATGGTGCCAGTGGCAGGTGCTCCTTACTCACCTGGAGCCCTTTTATGCCTGTGCTTGTCCTCACCCCAGGGGACTGTGTCGCATGCTTCCTTTTTTAAGGAGATTCTGCCAGGCCACAGTGTGAAGGTACCCGGGCCTGCACAGGAGGAGCTGTGTGTGTTGGCAAGATGCTAGTCCTTGAGTCCACAGAGGGCACTGGCTCAGCTTCCTGCCTCCTGGAGGACTCTGTGGGAGGGGCAGCTGACTCAGGAAGCTTAACAACTGAAAATCCCCAGGGTGACCAAAAAGGACAAAAATGCTCCCTATCATGCCTCCTGAATGATAGCCAGTGGGAGCCTGTTAGAACATGTGACCTTGAACAAAGTTTGATGTGGACTCATGGGTTTTTGGGAAGCTCGTGCTTAGGAATGGTCTCACAGGGAGTAAGTGCCAGGCAGGCCAGAGCATGAGCCCTGAGTCCCTTGCCAGGCTCTCTGGTGGCTCCCACTCTGCTGTTATCACTGTGCTTGATCTCGTCAGTAGCCTCTGTTGGACCACTTTTTCAAATCAGTTATAGAGCCCTGAAATCTCTTGTATGCTCTGCCCCAGAAGTTTCTAGTTGTCTCTTGACCTAGACCTGCCACCTGGTGACTTTGATAGTACCTTGTTCTACACAGGAATATTTTCTGCAGCCTCTTCTTCTTCTTTTTAATTAAACTTTTTTTTTGTATTAGAATATAGCCAGGCATTTAAACATTGAGTAAATTCCACAAAACAACTTCTGAATGCCGGCAGAGGACATCAGGCACCCATAAAAGCAACCCAACTCTTCGAAAGGAGGTAGGAAAAAATATAAAAGACAAAAAAAGAGACAAAAGAGGGAGGGACAGAGTTCCGTCCCAGGAAGAGAGTCTTAAAAAGAGAGAAGTTTCCAAATACCAGGAAACCTTACCACTGCCGAATCTGTGCCGAGCTTTGGAAGCACAGAGGGCAACATAACAGGGAGAAAAAAATAAATAAACAATTAAAACTCGCAGATTGCGAGTCCTATGGTAACTCCCCCAGCGGAGAAGCAGCACAGATGCCTGCACACGCCATTAGCAAGTGGGGGCTGGGCAGGGAGGCACGGCGTGGGCTGCGTCGCTTAGAGTAAGAATCTGGCCTAAATGCCCTGAGCGCTATCTGAGCAAAATATTTTGGGCTAGCAAACCAGACTGTGGGATATCTACCATGCAAAAAGCCAGCCCTAACCTAAAACACTGCCAGGCCCGCGCATGGAACAAAGGACTGAACAGAGGTAGCCGGCTGCAGACCTTCTCCCTCCAGTGACAGGCAGCCAGAGCCAGAAGGGGGCAATCGCAGCCCCAGAGAGACATTATCTGTAAAACTGTAAGCAGGCTTCTTTGCTAACTAAAACTTCTTGGGGGTCTGGACGGTCAACGTTTGCCTGAGAAGGTGCGCCGGTTTTACACCCAGATAACCGAGTGGCGGGGAGGCGATAAGTCGCAGCATTGGTGCTCGCCAAACACCTCATCACCTGAGCTGCTCGGACCTGGGAAGAGCACAAAACGCAGGCCCAACTGAGGCTGCGCCTCTGAGGACTACCCGAGTGCCTGAACCTGAGCGGCTTGGACCTGGGAGGTGCATGCTGCCCAGGGCCGGCCTCGGATTGTTCCCAGCGGAACAACCTAGAGCCTGAGCAGTGTGGGCAGGGAGGCTACAGGCTCCATGAGCAGGGGCAGACCCAGTGTGGCTGAGGCACTGCGAGCGCACTCCAATGTTATTTGTTTGCAGCATCCCTCCCTCCCTCCCCACAGCGCGACTGAACAAGTGAGCCTAAAAAAAAAAAAAAAAAAAAGTGTCCTCCACCGTCCCCTTTGTGTCAGGGCGGAAATCAGACACTGAAGAGACCAGCAAACAGAAGAAGCTATAACAGAGGGAAATGCCTTGAAAGCTACAGGCAATAGATTAAAACCCTGTGGTTACTACGGACTACTTAGGAAGGGGCCTATAGATCTTGAGAAATATAAGTCGGACCAAGGAACTAGCCAAAAATGAACTGAACCCACAATACTCACAACAAAACCAGAGAAAGTCCTAGATATATTTTTACTATTTTTACGATCATTCTTACTTTTTTTTTAATTAAAAAAAAAAACTTTTAAGTCCTCTATTGTTCCTTTAATTTTCACTTTTATAACCTATTACTTTGCAAAAAGGAAAAAAAAAAGACCCTATTTTTTTCTTCTTCAGCAAACTTCATGTATATATATTTTATAATTTTTTGACCTTGTTTTTTTCTTTTCTTTTCTTTTCTTTAACATTATAGTTTTGAAATTCCAAACTCTACTCTAGATTTTTAATTTTAGCTTTTTGGTATATGTTATCAATTTTGTACCTATAGTTTTTTTTAATAATTTATGTGACTTTTTTTCCCCCTCTGTTTCTTTCTCTTCTTCTTTTATATAACATTCTATATCTGAAATTCCAAACTCTACTCTAGATTTTTAGTTTATGCTTTTTGGTATTTGATATCAATTTTGTACCTGTATTTTCTTTATAATTTTTGTGACATTGTTTGTTTTTGTTTGTTTGTTTGTTTTCTCTCTTTATTCTTCTTCTTCTTTTTTTATTTTTTAACATTGTATTTTTGAAATTTCAAACTCTACTCTAGATCTTTAATTTTTGCTTTTTGGTATTAGTTATCAATTTTGTACCTGTATTTTCCTTATAATTTTTGCAATCTTGTTTGGTTTTTCTTTGTTCGTTTTTTCTCTCTTTCTTTTCCTTCTTCTTTTCTTTAACATTGTATTTTTGAAATTCCAAACTCTACTCTAGATTTTTAATTTTTGATTTTATGTATTTGTTACCAATTTTGTACCTTTAAGAACCTAATCTTCAGGACCCATTTTTCACTAGGGAGCGAGATTACTGGCTTGACTGCTCTCTCTCCCTTTGGACTCCCCTTTTTCTCCACCGGGTCGCCTGTGTCTCCTCCCTAACCCCTCTCTACTCTACCCAACTCTGTGAATTTCTGTGTGTTCCAGATGGTGGAGAACACTTAGGGAACTGATTACTGGCTGGATCTGTCTCCCTCCTTTTCATTACCCCCTTTTATCCTTCTGGCCACCTCTGTCTCCTTCCTCCTTCTCTTCTCTGTATAACTCCATGAACATCTCTGAGCGGTCCAGTTGTGGAGTGCACATAAGGAAGTGACTACTGGCTAGCCCACTGTCTCCACTATTGATTCCACCTCATCTCATTTGGGTCACCTCTAACTCCCTCCTCCCTCTTCTCTTCTCCATATAACGCTGTGAACCTCTCTGAGTGACCCTCACAGTAGAGAAACTTTTCATCTTTAACGTAGATGTTTTAACAATGGTGCTGTATAGAAGGAGAAGTTTTGAAACTACTGTAAAAATAAGACCGATAACTGGAAGCAGGAGGCTTAAGTCCAAACCCTGACACCAGGGAACTCCTGACTCCAAGGAACATTAATTGACAGGAGTTCATGAAACGCCTCCATACTGACACTGAAACCAAGCACCACACAAGGGCCAACAAGTTCCAGGGAAAGACATACCAAGCAAATTCTCCAGCAACAAAGGAACACAGCCCTGAGCTTCAAGATACAGGCTGCCCAAAGTCACCCCAAAACCATGGACTTCTCATAACTCATTACTGGACATTTCATTGCACTCCAGAGAGAAGAAATACAGCTCCACCCACCAGAACACTGACACAAGCTTCCCTAACCAGGAAACCTTGACAAGCCACCTGTACAAACCCACACACAGCGAGGAAACGCCACAATAAAGAGAACTCCACAAACTGCCAGAATACAGAAAGGACACCCCAAACTCAGCAATTTAAACAAGATGAAGAGACAGAGGAATACCCAGCAGATAAAGGAACAGGATAAATGCCCACCAAACCAAACAAAAGAGGAAGAGATAGGGAATCTACCTGATAAAGAATTCCGAATAATGATAGTGAAATTGATCCAAAGTCTTGAAATCAAAATGGAATCACAGATAAATAGCCTGGAGACAAGGATTGAGAAGATGCAAGAAAGGTTTAACAAGGACCTGGAAGAAATAAAAAAGAGTCAATATATAATGAATAATGCAATAAATGAAATAAAACACACTCTGGAGGCAACAAATAGTAGAATAACAGAGGCAGAAGATAAGATTAGTGAATTAGAAGATAGAATGGTAGAAATAAATGAATCAGAGAGGATAAAAGAAAAATGAATTAAAAGAAATGAGGACAATCTCAGAGACCTCCAGGACAATATTAAATGCTACAACATTCGAATCATAGGGGTCCCAGGAGAAGAAGACAAAAAGAAAGACCATGAGAAAATACTTGAGGAGATAATAGTTGAAAACTTCCCTAAAATGGGGAAGGAAATAATCACTCAAGTCCAAGAAACCCAGAGAGTCCCAAACAGGATAAACCCAAGGCGAAACACCCCAAGACACATATTAATCAAATTAACAAAGCTCAAACACAAAGAACAAATATTAAAAGCAGCAAGGGAAAAACAACAAATAACACACAAGGGAATACCCGTAAGGAAAGCAGCTGATCTTTCAATAGAAACTCTTCAAGCCAGGAGAGAATGGCAAGACATACTTAAAGTGATGAAAGAAAATAACCTACAGCCCAGATTATTGTACCCAGCAAGGATCTCATTCAAGTATGAAGGAGAAATCAAAAGCTTTTCAGACAAGCAAAAGCTGAGAGAATTCTGCACCACCAAATCAACTCTCCAACAAATACTTAAGGATATTCTCTAGACAGGAAACACAAAAATGGTGTATAAATTCGAACCCAAAACAATAAAGTAAATGGCAACGGGATCATACTTATCAGTAATTACCTTAAACGTAAATGGGTTGAATGCCCCAACCAAAAGACAAAGACTGGCTGAATGGATACAAAAACAAGACCCCTACATATGTTGTCTACAAGAGACCCACCTCAAAACAGGGGACACATACAGACTGAAAGTGAAGGGCTAGAAAAAGATTTTCCATGCAAATAGGGACCAAAAGAAAGCAGGAGTAGCAATACTCATATCAGATAAAATAGACTTTAAAACAAAGACTGTGAAAAGAGACAACGAAGGTCACTACATAATGATCAAAGGATCAGTCCAAGAAGAAGATATAACAATTATAAATATATATGCACCCAACACGGGAGCACCGCAGTATGTAAGACAAATGCTAACAAGTATGAAAGGAGAAATTAACAATAACACAATAATAGTGGGAGACTTTAATACCCCACTCACACCTATGGATAGATCAACTAAACAGAAAATTAACAAGGAAACACAAACTTTAAATGATACAATAGACGAGTTAGACCTAATTGATATCTATAGGACATTTCATCCCAAAACAATGAATTTTTCTCAAGCGCACATGGAACCTTCTCCAGGATAGATCACATCCTGGGCCATAAAGCTAGCCTTGGTAAATTCAAAAAAATGGAAATCATTCCAAGCATCTTTTCTGACCACAATGCAGTAAGATTAGATCTCAATTACAGGAGAAAAACTATTAAAAATTCCAACATATGGAGGCTGAAAAACACACTGCTGAATAACCAACAAATCACATAAGAAATCAAAAAAGAAATAAAAATTTGCATAGAAACGAATGAAAATGAAAACACAACAACCCAAAACCTGTGGGACACGGTAAAAGCAGTCCTAAGGGGAAAGTTCATAGCAATACAGGCACACCTCAAGAAACAAGAAAAAAGTCAAATAAATAACCTAACTCTACACCTAAAGCAACTAGAAAAGGAAGAAATGAAGAACCCCAGTGTTAGTAGAAGGGAAGAAATCTTAAAACTTAGAGCAGAAATAAATGCAAAAGAAACAAAAGAGACCATAGCAAAAATCAACAAAACCAAAAGCTGGTTCTTTGAAAGGATAAATAAAATTGACAAACCATTAGCCAGACTCATCAAGAAACAAAGGGAGAAAAATCAAATCAATAAAATTAGAAATGAAAACGGAGAGATCACAACAGACAACACAGAAATACAAAGGATCATAAGAGACTACTATCAACAATTATATGCCAATAAGATGGACAACGTGGAAGAAATGGACAAATTCTTCGAAAAGTACAACTTTCCAAAACTCGACCAGGAAGAAATAGAAAATCTTAACAGACCTATCACAAGCACGGAAATTGAAACTGTAATAAAAAATCTTCCAGCAAACAAAAGCCCAGGTCCAGACGGCTTCACAGCTGAATTCTACAAAAAATTTAGAGAAGAGCTAACACCTACACTGCTCAAACTCTTCCAGAAAATTGCAGAGGAAGGTAAACTTCCAAACTCATTCTATGAGGCCACCATCACCCTAATACCAAAACCTGACAAAGATCCCACAAAAAAAGAAAACTGCAGGCCAATATCACTGATGAACATAGATGCAAAAATCCTTAACAAAATTCTAGCAATCAGAATCCAACAACACATTAAAAAGATCATACACCATGACCAAGTGGGCTTTATCCCAGGGATGCAAGGATTCTTCAATATCCGCAAATCAATCAATGTAATACACCACATTAACAAATTGAAAAACAAAAACCATCTGATTATCTCAATAGATGCAGAGAAAGCCTTTGACAAAATTCAACATCCATTTATGATAAAAACTCTCCAGAAAGCAGGAATAGAAGGAACATACCTCAACATAATAAAAGCTATATATGACAAACCCACAGCAAACATTATCCTCAATGGTAAAAAATTGAAAGCATTTCCTCTAAAGTCAGGAACAAGACAAGGGTACCCACTTTCACCACTACTATTCAACATAGTTTTGGAAGTTTTGGCCACAGCAATCAAAGCAGAAAAAGAAATAAAAGAAATACAAACTGGAAAAGAAGAAGTAAAACTCTCACTATTTGCAGATGACATGATCCTCTACATAGAAAACCCTAAAGACTCCACCAGAAAATTACTAGAACTAATCAATGACTATAGTAAAGTTGCAGGATATAAAATCAACACACAGAAATCCCTTGCATTCCTATACACTAATAATGAGAAAACAGAAAGATAAATTAAGGAAACAATTCCATTCACCATTGCAATGGAAAGAATAAAATACTTAGGAATATATCTACCTAAAGAAACTAAAGACCTATATATAGAAAACTACAAAACACTGGTGAAAGAAATCAAAGAGGACACTAATAGATGGAGAAATATACCATGTTCACGGATTGGAAGAATCAATATAGTGAAAATGAGTATACTACCCAAAGCCATTTATAGATTCAATGCAATGCCTATCAAGCTACCAACAGTATTCTTCACAGAGCTAGAACAAATAATTTCACAATTTGTATGGAAATACAAAGAACCTCGAATAGCCAAAGCAATCTTGAGAAAGAAGAATGGAACTGGAGGAATCAACCTACCTGACTTCAGGCTCTATTACAAAGCCACAGTTATCAAGACAGCATGGTACTGGCACAAAGACAGAAATATAGATCAATGGAACAAAATAGAAAGCTCAGAGATAAATCCACACACATATGGACACCTTATCTTTGACAAAGGAGGCAAGAATATACAATGGATTAAAGACACTCTCTTTAACAAGTGGAGCTGAGAAATCTGGTCAGCCACTTGTAAAAGAATGAAACTAGAACACTTTCTAACACCATACACAAAAATAAACTCAAAATGGATTAAAGATCTAAACGTAAGACCAGAAACTATAAAACTCCTAGAGGAGAACATAGGCAAAACAGTCTCTGACATATATCACAGCAGGATCCTCTATGACCCACCTCCCAGAATATTGGAAATAAAAGCAAAAATAAACAAATAGGACCTAATTAACCTTAAAAGCTTCTGCACATCAAAGGAAACTATTAGCAAGGTTAAAAGACAGCCTTCAGAATGGGAGAAAATAATAGCAAATGAAGCAACTGACAAACAGCTAATCTCAAAAATATACAAGCAACTCCTACAGCTCAACTCCAGAAAAATAAATGACCCAATCAAAAAATGGGACAAAGAACTAAATAGACATTTCTCCAAAGAAGACATACAGATGGCTAACAAACACATGAAAAGATGCTCAACATCACTCATTATCAGAGAAATGCAAATCAAAACCACAATGAGGTACCATTTCACACCAGTCAGAATGGCTGCGATCCAAAAGTCTACAAGTAATAAATGCTGGAGAGGGTGTGGAGAAAAGGGAACCCTCTTACACTGTTGGTGGGAATGCAAACTAGTACAGCCACTATGGAGAACAGTGTGGAGATTCCTTTAAAAACTGGAAATAGAACTGCCTTATGATCCAGCAATCCCACTGCTGGGCATACACACTGAGGAAACCAGAAGGGAAAGAGACACGTGTACCCCAATGTTCATCGCAGCACTGTTTATAATAGCCAGGACATGGAAGCAACCTAGATGTCCATCAGCAGATGAATGGATAAGAAAGCTATGGTACATATACACAATGGAGTATTACTCAGCCATTAAAAAGAATACATTTGAATCAGTTCTAATGAGGTGGATGAAACTGGAGCCTATTATACAGAGTGAAGTAAGCCAGAAAGAAAAACACCAATACAGTATACTAACGCATATATATGGAATTCAGAAAGATGGTAACAATAACCCTGTGTACGAGACAGCAAAAGAGACACTGATGTATAGAACAGTCTTATGGACTCTGTGGGAGAGGGAGAGGGTGGGAAGATTTGGGAGAATGGCATTGACACATGTAAAATATCATGTATGAAACGAGTTGCCAGTCCAGGTTCGATGCACGATACTGGATGCTTGGGGCTAGTGCACTGGGACCACCCAGAGGGATGGTATGGGGAGGGAGGAGGGAGGAGGGTTCAGGGTGGGGAACACATGTATACCTGTGGCGGATTCATTTTGATATTTGGCAAAATTATACAATTATGTAAAGTTTTAAAAATAAAATTAAAAAAAAAATTATAGCCAGTTAAGAATGTTATGACATTTCCAGGTAGACAATGAAGGGACTCTTCCATATGTGTGCACATTATCCATTCTTTCCTCTAGTCCCCTCTCATCTAGTAGAGTTCCCTGGGCTCTACAGTTATCCTTGAGGTTATCTATTTATTTACAATTTATTTATTTTAAATTGAAGAATAAATGCTTTCCAGTGTTGTGTCAGTTTCTACCGTACATCTAAATGAATCAGTCAGAGGTATACACATGTCCCCTCCCTCTTGTACCTCTGTCCTACTTCCCAAACCATCCCATCCCTGTAGGTTTCACGAGCACCAGGCTGAACTACCTGCTCTATGCAACAACTTCCCATTAGCTATTTCTTTTACACATGATAAAGTATGTACTTCCATGCTGCTCTCTCAATTCATCCTGCCCTCTCCTTCCCCACTGTGTCTATAAGCCTGTTGTGTATGTCCACATCTCTGTTCCTGCCCAGCATATAGGTTCGTCAGTACCATTTTTCTAGATTTCATATATATGCATTAATACACAACATTTGGTTTTGACTTTCTGACTTATTTCACTCTGTATAATAGGCTCTAGTTACACCTGCCTAATTAAAACTAACTCTAATGTGTTCCTTAATATGGGTTCCCAGTATTCCATTGTATATGGGTACTACCATTTCTTTATCCATTGATCTGTCGATGGACATCTAAGTTGCTTCTCTGTCCTAGCTATTGTGAATAGTGCTGCAATGAACACTGGGGTACATGTGTCTTTTTCAACTATAATTTCCTTAGTGTATATGCCCAGTAGTGGGATTGTTGGGTCATAGGATAGTTTTATTTCTAGTTTTTTAAGGAATGTCCACAGTGGCTATGTCAATTTACCTTCCCACCAACAGTGCTAGAGGGTTCACTTTTCTCCACATCCTCTCCAACATTTATTGTTTGTAGATTTATTGATGATGTCCATTCTGATTGATGTGAGGTGATACCTCATTGTAGTTTTGATTTGCATTCCTCTAATAATAAGCAAGGTTGAGCATTCTTTCATGTGTTGATTAGCCATTAGGATGCCTTCTTTGGAGAAATATCTGTTTAGGTCTTCTGCCCATTAAAAATTTTTTTCTCCTGACATTGAGCTGCATGAGTTGCTTGTATATTTTGGAGATTAATACTTAGTCATTTGCTTCATTTGCAATTATTTTGTCCCATTCAGAGTGCTGTCCTTTCATCTTGTTTGTGGTTTATTTTGCTGTGCAAGAGCTCTTAAGTTTGATTCATTCTCATTCACTTATTTTTGTTTTTATTTCCATTACTCTAGGACGTGGGTCATAGAGGATCTTTTTGTGATTTACTTTAAAAAGTGTTCTGCCTGTGTTTTCCTTGAAGACTTTTGTAATTCTGATCTTACATTTAGGTTTTCAATCCATTTTGAGTTTATCTTTGTGTGTGGTGCTAGGCAGTGTTCTAATTGCATTTTCTGTAATACATGTAGCTGTCAAGTTTCCCTAACATCAATCTTAAAAAGACTGTCTTTTCTCCATTGTAACTTCCCTCATAGGTCAGTTGGTAAAGAATCCACCTGCAATGCACAAGACCCCAGTTTGATACCTGGGTTGGGAAGATCTGCTGAAGAATGGATAGGCTACCCAGTCCAGTATTCTTGGGCTTTCCTTGTGGCTCAGCTGGTAAAGAACCTGCTGCATTGTGGGAGACCTGGGTTCAACCCCTGGGTTGGGAAGACCCCGTGGAGAAGGGACAGGCTACAGGCTACCCACTCCAGTATTCTGGCCTGGAGAATTCCATGTACTGTATAGTGCATGGGGTTGCAAAGTCTTGCACATGACTGAGCAACGTTCACGTTCACATAGTCTTGCCTCCCTTGTTAAAGATAAAATGCCATAGGTGTGTGTGTGTGTTTTTCTGGTTTTCTATCTTGTTCCATTAGTCTATGTTTCTGTTTTTCTGCCTGTTCCATACTGTCTTGAGGAGTGTAGCTTTGTAGTATACTCTGAAATCAAGAAGATTGATTCCTCCAGCTCCATTCTTCTTTTGCAAGATCACTTTACCTATAAGGGGTCTTTGTGTTTCTATATGAATTGTGAAATTTTTTGTTCTAATTGTGTGAAAAATATCATTGGTAATTTGATATAGCTTGCATTGAGTAGTATAGTCATTTTCACATTAATGATTCTTCCCTTCCAAGAACATGGTATATCTTTCCATCTGTTTATGTCATCTTTAATTTCTTTCATCAATGTCTTGTAGATTTCTGTATACAGCTCTTTTGTCTCCTTAGGTAGGTTTATTGCTAGGTACTTTATTCTTTTTATGTCAATGGTGAATGGAATTGATTCCTTAATTTATCTTTCTGAATATTCATTCTTAGTGTATAGGATTCCTTTATATGACTATAAAAATAAATTTACTGTTTAGGTCTAGTAATTTTTTGATAGTATCTTTAATGTTTTATATGTATAATACCATGTCAGCTGCAAACAGTGAGTATTTTTTTCAAGTAATTCCTTTATATGAAGATAAAAATACAAGTAATTCCTTCCTATGATTATAAAAATAAATTCACTGTTTAGGTCTAGTAATTTTTTGATAGTATCTTTAATGTTTGCTATGTATAATATCATGTCAGCTGCAAACAGTGAGTTTTACTTCTTCCTTTCCAGTGTGTGTTCCTGTATTTCTCTTTCTTCTCTGATTGCCATGGCTAGGACTTCTAAAACTATGCTGAATAGTAGTGGTCAGAGTGGGCACCCTTGTCTTGTTCCTGATCTTGAAGGAAGTGCTTTCTGCTTTTCACCATTGAGAACAATGTTTCCTGTGGGATTATGGTACATGAGTTTTATTAGGTTCAGGTAGATTCCTTCTATGCCAATTTTCTTGAGAATTTCTATCATAAAAGGGTGCTGAATTTTGTTGGACGTTTTGTTGCCTTTATGGAAATTATCATTAATCTTTATGTTTTAATTTGTTAATATGATGCATCACATTGATTGATTTGCATATATTCAAGAATCTTTGCATCGCTTGAAATTACCTGACTTGATCATGGCATATGATCCTTATCTATTTTCAATATCACGGTGTGTACATGAGCATCCCAAACTCCATAACTGTCCCTATCCTCATCCTTCCCTTTCTTTTTTTAAAATTTATTTACTTGAATTGGAGGTTAATCACTTTACAAAATTGTAGTGGTTTTGCTATACACCGACACGAATCAGCCATGGGTGTACATGTGTTCCCCATCCAGAACCCCCTCCCACCTCCCTCCCCATCCCATCCGTCTGGATCATCCCAGTGCACCAGCCCCGAGCACCCTGTCTCATGCACTGAACCTGGACTGGCGATCTGTTTCACATACAATAATATACATGTTTCAATGCTATTCTCTCAAATCATCCCACCCTCGCCTTCTCCCACAGAGTCCAAAAGACTGTTCTATGCATCTATGTCTCTTTTGCTGTCTCGCATATAGGATTATCGTTACCATCTTTCTAAATTCCATAGATATGCGTTCAGTTCAGTTCACTTCAGTCACTCAGTCATGTCTGACTCTTTGTGACCCCATGAATAGGAGCATGCCAGGCTTTCCTGTCCATCACCAACTCCCGAAGTTCACCCAAACCCATGTCCATTGAGTCGGTGATGCCATTCAGCCATCTCATTCTCCGTCGTCCCCTTCTTCTACCCCCAATCACTCCCAGCATCAGAGTCTTTTCTAATGAGTCAAGTCTTTGCATGAGGTGGCCAAAGTACTGGAGTTTCAGCTTTAGCATCATTCCTTCCAAAGAACACTCAGGACTGATCTCCTTCAGAATGGACTGGTTGGATCTCCTTGCAGTCCAAGGGACTCTCAAGAGTCTTCTCCAACACCACAGTACAAAAGCATCAATTCTTCAGCGCTCAACTTTCTTCACGGTGCAACTCTCACATCCATACATGACTACTGGAAAAACCATAGCCTTGACTAGATGGACCTTTGTTGGCAAAGTAATGTCTCTGCTTTTGAATATGCTATCTAGGTTGGTCATAACTTTCCTTCCAAGGAGTAAGTGTCTTTTAATTTCATGGCTGCAGTCACCATCTGCAGTGATTTTGGAGCCCCCAAAAATAAAGTCTGACACTGTTTCCACTGTTTCCCCATCTATTTTCCATGAAGTATTGGGACCAGATGCCATGATCTTCATTTTCTGAATGTTGAGCTTTAAGCCAACTTTTGCACTCTCCTCTTCATTTTCATCAAGAGGCTTTTTAGTTCCTCTTTACTTTCTGCCATAACGGTGGTGTCATCTGCATATCTGAAGTTATTGATATTTCTCCCGGCAATCCTGACTCCAGCTTGTGCTTCTTCCAGTTAGTATACTGTATTGGTGTTTTTCTTTCTGGCTTACTTCACTCTGTATAATAGGCTCCAGTTTCATCCACCTCATTAGAACTGATCCAAATGTATTCTTTTGAATGGCTGAGTAATATTCCATTGTGTACATGTACCACAGCTTTCTTATCCATTCATCTGCCGATAGACATCTAGGTTGCTTCCATGTCCTGGCTATTATAAACAGTACTGCGATGAACTGATGATGTGTCCCTTTCAATTCTGGTTTCCTCGGTGTGTATGCCTAGCAGTGGGATTGATGGGTCATATGGCAGTTCTATTTCCAGTTTTTTAAGGAATCTTCACACTGTTCTCCATAGTGGCTGTACTAGTTTGCATTCCCACCAACACTGTAAGAGGGGTCCCTTTTCTCCACACCCTCTCCAGCATTTATTGTTCCCTCTAGCAATCATAAGTTTGTTCTCTAAGTCTGTCATCACTTTCTGGCTTGTAAATAAATTCCTCTGTATCTTGTCTTTTTAGGTTCTGCATATAAGAGATGTCCTAGGACATTTCTGCTTCTCTGTCTGATATTTCAGTCAGCATGACAGTCTTTAGGTCCATCAGTTTTTGCAATCTCTTTCACCTCTTGAGTGTCTCTGTACTGTTCCCACCAGACCTCTCCTCTTGACGTAAAGCCAAGCCCTTTCTAGGCCACAATATCTGGGCCAGTTGCACAACCAGCCCTGCACTGTTGCTGCCTCTATGAAGTTATCCTTGCCTTTCTCTCTCCCTCAGTGTCTCCTGTCTGCTTCTTTACCTGACCAAGTGTGTTCCTGCAGTAGGGCCTCTGCACGTAGAGCCCTCCTGGCCTGGAAGGCTCTTCCTCCAGTGGCTCCATGATTTGTTCCCTCATTCTCAGGTGTCTTCAGGTATCACAAAGCACAGATTTCCCCAACTACTGAGCTCTAATATCAAAGCATTCTGCCCATCTTCTCCTGCCACGGCCATCTATCTTGTCCCCCTGCTTCATCTTCACTCAGAGCACTTCTACTTGTGGGGTATCTCTCTTTCACTCCCTCTTAGGTGATGAAGAGCAGCAGGAGAGCAAAAGCTGTGCTGAGTGCTGCTGCATCCCAGGACTAAGAGAGGGTCCAGCATTTGGTAGGTGTTGCACAGTGTTTGTTAGAATAATGGCAGAAATATTCCCTTTCTCTGGAGCTGATAAGCAGGAGTATCTTTCATGCTACTTGCTGTTGATGTGTTTATGAATATTGCCTGAAATTAATGAGAAATGCTGGCCAGGATTGGGCACAAGCTGGAATCAAGATTTCTGGGAGAAATATCAATAACCTCAGATATGCAGATGACACCACCTTTATGGAAGAAAGTGAAGAAAAACTAAAGAGCCTCTTGATGAAAGTGAAAGAGGAGAGTGAAAAAATTGGCTTTAAGCTCAACATTCAGAAAACAAAGATCATGGCATCCGGTCCCATCACTTCATGGCAAACAGATGGGAAACAGTGGAAACAGTGGCAGAGTTTACTTTTGTGGGCTCCACAGTCACTTCACATGGTGACTGCAGCCATAAAATAAAAAGACGCTTACTTCTTGAAAGAAAACTTATGACCAACCTTAGACAACATATTAAAAAGCAGAGACATTACTTTGCCAACAAACGTCCATCTAGTTAAGGCTACGGATTGTCCAGTAACCATGTATGGATTTGAGAGTTGGACTATAAAGAAAGCTGAGCGCAAAAGAATTGATGATTTTGAACTGTGGTGTTGGAGAAGACTCTTGAGAGTCCCTTGGACTGCAAGGAGATCCAACCAGTCCATCCTAAAGGTAATCAGTCCTGAATATTCATTGGAATGACTGATGTTGAAGCAGAAATTCCAATACTTTGGCCAAGTGATGCAAAGAGCTGACTCATTTGAAAAGACCCTGATGCTGGAAAAGATTGAAGGTGAGAGGAGAAGGGGGCAACAAAGGATGAGGTGGTTGAATGGCATCACCAACTCAATGGACATGAGGTTGAGTAAATTCCAGGAGTTGGTGACGGTCAGGGAGGCCTGGCATACTGCAGTAAATGGGGTCACAAAGAGTCTGACACGACTGAGTGACTGAACTGAACTGAACTGAGCTGAATAAGGTAAAGGTTTAAAATGTTTGATAAGTCAGAATCAAGTAACTTTTCACTGGAGGCACCTAGCTGTCCCTGCTCTGAGCAGGGACAGATTAATCCACCTGTGGCAGATTAATGTTTGCTGAAGAGCTAATCTGAGGTTCCGACACATGGTGTGATAATAGACAGAACCTTGTGCCAAATAGAATTCACATCCAGTAACTGCTCTTGGCAGAGGCACCAAGTACTAAGCTGCAGTGTCAGCTGACCTCCGTGGAGACCCTCCTCACCATGGCTCCTGCTGCCTGGGGTCCACCCCTCTGAAGGTCTCCCCAGAAGGGCCTCAGGTGGCTGCAGGTGTGAGTTAAAGTTTCCTGAGCAGGAAGGTGAACACCACATGGCCTAGGCTGCACATGTTGGCTCTTTGTCTGCGGTGGCATAACTTCTGTGTGGTGAGACAGCTGCCCATGGATCCCATGCCTCCTGTCCTTGAGAAGACACTGCCCCCAAATGCCCTCTGCAGCTCTATGAGGAGAGGAACCAGGGCCTGGAGTGCTGAGTAACACAGGTGGCTACTATGGATCCAGCCCAGTGCCCTTTCGAGGGTGCCACAGGGTCCTCTGAGGCGTCCCCAATCATGGGGACATTTGGTGACATCAGAGTGAAGAGCTGGTTAGGGTCAATGTAGAAATGCTGCTGATGTAGCCCTGTCCTAATGCAGGCCGTTGTTGTTGTTTTTAATGTATTTTAAATTGGAGGATATTACTTTGCAATAGTGTATTGCTTTCTGCCATACAACAACACGACTCAGCCATAAATAAACATATATCCGTTCTATCTTGAATAATCCCCATCCTCCACCACATCTCACCCCGTAGGTTGTCACAGAGTACAGAGTTGAGCTTCCTGTTTCAACTTGTTATTAGTAAAATTTTAAGTTGGAATAATTTTAGTTTTATAGAAAAAGTGGAAATATTTGTCAAAACTGAGAGACAATATTGGAACTTTATGACTAAATAAATGTTACAATTTATCTGAATTTCAGCAGCTTGTCCATTAATCTTGGATTCCAGGATCCTATCCAGACCCAAAACTCACTGCATTCACTATCATGTGTCCCTAGTGTTCTCTGCTCTGTGGAGTCACCCATTCTCTCCTGGTCTGTCATGGCGTTAACAGTCTTGAGGAGAACTATCAGGGACCAGGGACGGTAGAAAGCCCCCAAGCTAAGTTTAGCTGCTGTTGTTCTGATACTTTCAAGTGGGGTTCAGATTTTGGGCTTTGAGGAAGACACCACACAGGTGAAGCTCCCTTCCAGTCCCCTTATATCAGGGTACATGTGACAGCAGTGTGCCTTACCACTGGAAATAATCAGCCTTGCTAAGTCACTTCAGTTGTGTCCGATTCTGTGCGACCCCATAGACGGCAGCCCACCAGGCTCCCCCGTCCCTGGAATTCTCCAGGCAAGAACACTGGAGTGGGTTGCCATTTCCCTCTCCAATGGATGAAAGTGAAAAGTGAAAGTGAAGTCGCTCAGTCATATCCGACTCTTAGCGACCCCATGGACTGCAGCCCACCAGGCTCTTCCATCCATGGGATTTTCCAGGCAAGAGTACTGGAGTGGGGTGCCATTGCCTTCTCCGAATCAGCCTTGAATAGCTGATTATTTGAGTTTGCCAGGTTTTTGCAGTGCTTTCTTCTCCTCCTCTTTTCTTTGGAGACGAGTTCCTAAGTCTAGCCCACACTCAGGGAGGTCAGGGCAGTAGGTTCTTCCTCCTGAAGGGGATAGTCTATTTCTATTATTTAGGATGTTTCTGTAAGGAATGGTTCTCTCCTCTCCCACATTTATTTATTTAGACAGTAATTTATATCAGTATGGATTCATACATATTACTTTTTACATTGGTTTATCATCGAATACTCTGTCACTTATTTTGTCTGTCAAACCCTTTCCAGTTTGGCCATCAGGAGATTCTCAGGCTTCCTTCTAGTGTTTTCAAGGGCCATCTCAAATGGTTTGTCCCAACAAACTGCTTTCCTAACGTGGAAAGTTGAGTTTGACTCTGTAAGAGTTTTCACATACAGACTGCCACCTCTGATCAACCCAGCCCTCTGGCCCTTAGAACTCCCATCCACAGTGGCCTGTAGGGCTGTGCATCTCAGAGTCTCTGCCCCAGGAGATAAACCCTCAAACCCACAGCTTCTTCCTGATGTTCCTGGATAGACTGAGCAGTGCAAGCACCTCCCAAGACCAGGCTCACTGTGGAGGAGGAAGGAAAGCCAGGAGAAGGCGCAAGGCTGGAGCCTGCTCACGAACCAGCGGGCTGAAGGGTCTGAGGAAAGCTGGTGGCATGACCCAAAAGTACAGAATTATCAGCACTTGAGAAAAGCCACGTAGCCTTAAATCCTGCGAGCTTTTTGTTGGGCATGAATCAGAGCCCAAGGCTGCTGACCAGCAGTGTCAGGGCCCTGTCTAGAGACTGCAGATGTTAAGACATCTGGGGGCTTCAGTAAGGTTCAGCTCCACATTCTTATCTACAGGAATTAAAGTGTGGGGGGAAAGCCAGAATTCTGGATGACCTTTTTTCTACCTGACAGTGGTGTAGATATGTCCTTGACATTTTTGTGATTCCATCTGCTCAGTTTGGGCAGTGCTTTCCTCAGAGCCAGGTTAGGTTGGGGGAAGGATGATCAGGAAAACAGGTGATGGTTGCAGACCAGAAAACAGAGCATTTGGCTCCAAATGGAGTCACTTAGTCCCACTTGTTCTTTGGCAAAGATATCCCCACATGTCCTCCAAGAGCTCTGCTCTCAGAGTAGAATGGTCTTCCACAGTAAACATCCCAAGGGCCAAGGGAGTCACATGTGCTTGGAACCTGGCCACAGGCCTGTGGTTCAACTGGGAGGGAAGTGGGCTGGACTTGGGGAGCTAGTGGTGTATAAAGCAGGCAAAACCCTGCCCTGAGCAGAGCACTCCAGCTGCTGCCATGATGAAGGGAGCACTGCTTGTGCTGGCCTTGCTGGTGACCAGAGAGCTGACCTTCAAGACAAGTGAGGGTAGGAAGGAGGGTCCAGATGGCCCTCCTGATCCTTGCCCATTGCTGTCTCACTGTATTCTTCCCAGTCCTGTCCAAGCTGATTCTAGGGACAGATTCTGAGGCCAGGTGGCAGATCAGTGGTCAGGAGTCCTGCACAAACTCCCTGGGGCTTTCAGTCTTTGAATGGGGAAGGGGGGTGGCATGGAGCTGTAAGGGTCATTATCTGCACACAACCTGGGGGATAGTTTGTTGGGGGTAGTGGTGCTCATTAGCAGGCTGGTATGCCTGGGGGCAGTGGTCAAGGACAGAGGGGTCTCCAGGCCTAGCCCCTCTTGCTGCTCCCTTCCGTTGGGAGTGCCTCATAGGGAAGGCCTTCTTCCCTATGTAAGCAGTCCTGGGCGAGGCAGTCTCTGTGGAATGTGAATCTGGAAGCTTTGGATGTGTGAGTTCCTATCAAGTGGTGGGAACCAGGAACCTCTGATCTAGTGATTCTTTTGGTGAGATGTTTTCTGTCTCTGCCTTTAGCAGAAGCCTGCCCTGTGTTTTATGAAAGCCTTAGTGCTGTGATCCTTGGACTCCCAAGTAAAGCATTGAATGAAACCTTGGATTTGATCAATGCTAATGAAGCTGAAAGAGCAGCTGCTGAAAAAATCCGGCAGTGCTTTGTTGAAGCAGGACCTGAGAACAGGCTTATTGATCTGAAATTTAAGGTAACTTGCCTTTACCCACAGTTACCTTGAGAACTCACATGCAGCATAGTTCAGTATGCCACATGGTAATAGATCATTCAATCATGGAATGTGTGATAGAGCTATAAACAGAGAAGCACATAAACCTTTTGCCCCAACCTGCAGCACCTGTAATATGCAAGCACAGTCCACCTGCACACCCAGCCTCTGGTTACCAAATATGTCCATATCATGTCAATCAGCTCACACAGAATAGGGGACTACTGTCAGTGCACTAGGACAAGTGTGTTGACTTCTGTAAGTTTCTTTTCTCACTGAGAGGAAGTAGCATGGGAGGAGTAGCACTTTAATCTTTGCAGGAAAAGAAGCATTCAGCTCACACACGTGTAGCAGTCCTGTCATCTCTACTTTAAGAATATTTAAAAGGAGCCCCAGCTTTTAGGTCTTCTTCCAGCATGGGACTCCCTGGCTTATGATCTTTCTGACCTGTGGTCACATCACCTCCTCTTTATCCCTTTTTTATGGCCATTGCTCTGGCTCAGAGCCCCATTTCCACTGACATGTTCTCAGTGCCTACGAGCCAGAATTTCCACTCTGGGGTTTTGGTGCCTAATATCCTGGGGCAGCTTCTAGGTACGTGCAGCCACTCACTTGGGCTAACAGTATCTCTTGAAGAAACATCTTTTTGCTGTGGTTGTTTTTCTTGTGATTTAGTATTTGAGATTTTGAACAGTCTCTGCATATTTTCCACAAATTGGTAATCATTCAAAAAAGAGAAGTTTGCCACAATCCAGAGTTTCATGCACTAAATGAAGCTTCCAGGGCACAAGGGGTTGTTTAGGACACCTGCATGCACATTCCATGCACCCGCACACCTGAAAGAATAGGCTCAGGTGCAGGAGGTGTGACCCAAGCCCAGTCTCCAGCATCTTACTCCTCCTTCAGGACCAGCCCCGGCTGTTCCCTGCTGACCCTTGTCATCTTCTCCCCTCCCTGGTGTGACTGGTGGATCTGTCTCCCTCCTGACACCTGTGCCTGGGCTAATAGGGAGCCATCCTCCCCCTGGTGCCTGCTGGCAACCCCCTCTCCAGTGGTGGGTCTGTGGGTAGAGGTTCTTGTTGGGGATGGGACTGAATCCCTGAGAGTGAGGTGTGAGTTGATCCTGGGGAGACAGAATAGCCCAACTGTGGCCTCAAGTGTCCCTCTGCCTCCTTTTCTCTTGCAGCTGTCTATCATCTTCAGTAATGATTGCATTGGCTATAAATTGTCCTCGGTGGTGAATGGTGTTAGAGGATTGGCTTCCAATCTGCTCTCTTTGGTGTGATAAGCTTTGCCAGTTGTGCCGGGTCTGCACTTGATCTTCCTGCCCAGTTCTCCTTCTGTTCCTGAAGCTAGAATACAGACACCTTCCCCACCTGATGTGGCCTCTATCGGGCTGAAATAAAATCACCCCAACATTGCTCATTGTGCCCAGTGTCCGTGTTCTGTGCAGGGAGGATGTGAGGCAGGAGGTCTTCAGTGATGGTGAAAAGTGACACATGTGGTCATTGAGAGCTTGGAGACCAGGGTCAGACAGAACCTACACCCCATCCCTGGCAAACTGTGGGAGTATGGGCAAGGTTGTTGTAACTTTCCAAGTCATTCTGTCATCTGCTACATGGGGATTTTGTGTGAAGATTAAGCAAGATAACAAATGTGTAATCCATGACGTCACCAGCCTGGGTGGATAAAATTGTTGTTTTGGGGCACAGATAACATGTCTCACTCTGGCCTTCAGCACAGTTTCAAAGTCTCCAGTCCCTCTAGTTATTGACAGGTGACTTCAGAGATGACCTAAGAGTGTCATCACTGGTCCCCTTTTTCTCCCAGTGGCATTCGCCATTTTATGCTTCTTAGGTGGGTGTCTTCTAAGGAGCCAGCGTTTCTTCAGGGACACTTAGTACCACTGCTGTTCTTGGTCCTGCACTGGGGACCAGGAACCCTAAGAAGTGTTGAACCAGCAGGAAGGGAGTGGCTGGAAGAAGCTACCCCAGTGAGAAATTTGTTTCCATGGAAATAGCTCATGCTGTGAAGTGTGAAATGCAGATATGTCCACTTGGTCTCCTGTCCCAAATCCTCCACCCACTTCTAAAAGCATGAAATGGGTAGTTGCATTACCATAGGAGATTTATGAGGCTACAAGGGAGGGACTAGATTTTAGCCCTGTTTTCTAGGGTCTAGCACAACATCAGGCTACAGTCAGCATGACCCACATAAAGAGTGGCATAACTGGTAAGATATCTCTACCTTCTAACCAGGCAGGCATAAGTTTACACACTGGGAACTGAACTTGGGACTTGGGACTAGTGGCTAGGAGCCTTGAGTCTCAGCTCTTCTCTGATCTGCTGTATGAAATTAGGTATTAAATATACTGAATCACTCTTCTACACCTTGATTTTACATGTACCAAGTTCTGTATGCTCTGCTAGATTGAGTATTATGTGTTTGTGCAGCTCGGTTGCTTCAGTTGTATCTGATTCTGTGACTTTATGGGCTGTATCCTGCCAGGCACCTCTGTCATGGGATTCTCCAGTCAAGAATACTTGAGTGGGTTGCTGTGCCGGCCTTCAGGGGATCTTCCCAACCCACATATCACTCCAGGTCTTCTGCATTTTGGGCAGATTCTTTACTATCTGAGCCACAAAGGAAGCCTCTGACTCACCTCCCCATAAATAAATTTTTGTTCTAATGAAATTTGACTTAAAGTTTACCTCCAAAACTAAATTCTTCAAGTCAGCCAAGAAAATTGAGGTAAATAGGAACTATAAGGAGGATTGTTTTCATCAAGTAGTACAATAAAATTTGCCTCCATAAATAATCTAATTTTAGTGGAATAATAGATATCTGGTCATTGTGACAGAAGACAAAACACATAGATAGAATCAAAGATAGTTTAATATATAATAATAAGTTTATTGAATCATGGAGTGGCCTTTTTAAAAATGACATTGAGAAAAATGACCAAAAGTTAAAACAATCTAGATCGATCTCCCAAGCCTTTTCCTCTGGATTTATGTGGAGTAATTATTTAATTGCCATCATCCCAGTAATTAATTATTCATTTTTCACAGCTCATTTCTCCTCCACCCCCACCCCACTCTTTCACTTTGACTTTCATGACATCACAGTTTGTTTTCCTCCTGCTTTCCTGGAAGATCCTTCTCAGGTCTGTATGGTTGAGTCCTATACTAGGGATCAGTCTCTGCATGTCTTTCCTTCTGTATATGTGTTCAGTTTGTTAGTGATATCATCCAGCTTCATTTTAACCTTAGTCATAACATTTGAATTTAAATCTCTAGCCCCAAAACTAAAACTGAAAAGCACAGAATTGATCTTTGCTTAATATTTATTTACTTAATGGATCTTTTTAAACTTCTAAAATTTTCATGAGGGCCAAATATACACACAATTTATAGAAATGGATAGATTATTCAAGGGAAATTTTCAAGCAAATAATGTTTTCCCTTACAAGTAGCAGGTAGTTTGCACTTCCCTGATGGTTCAGTGTTTATGACTCTGAGCTTCCACTACAGGGCGCGCAGATTCAATGCCTGGAAGAGAACTAGTATCCTGTATTGTCCCTAGCCAGAAACATACAAACAGCAGTTAGTTTAATGTAATCCCAATTTAAAAAAACAAGATTTTTTTTTGAAGTGGTTTCACATGAGAGTCTATGTTTGTCTTTGCATGTCATTTATTTATTAATTTATTATTGGTCCCACTGTGCAGCATGCAGAATCTTAGTTCCCTAAACCAGGGATCAAACTCTAGCCTGCTGCAGTGGAAGCAAGGAATCTTAACTAAGGGACCATCAGAGCAGTCCAAAATTTTTTTTAAAGTGGTACTCTTATAAAATTGATCTTGTTGTTATTGTTGTTGTTCAGTCACTCAGTCATGTCCTGCTCTTTGTGACCCCATAGACTACAGCATGCTAGGCTTCCCTGTCTTTCACTATTTCCTAGAGTTTGCTCAAACTCATGTCCATGAAGTCAATGATGCCATCCAACCATCTCATCCTCTGTTGCTTCCTTCTCCCTCCGCCCTCAGTCTTTCCTAGCTTCAGAGTCTTTTCCAATAGTCAGCTCTTCACATCAGATCGCCAAAGTATTAGATCTTCAGTTTCAGTATCAGTCCTTCCAATCAATGTTCAGGGTTGATTTTCTTTAGGATTGACTGGCTTGATCTCCTTGTATCCAAGGGACTCTCAAGAGTCTTCTCCAGCACCACAGTTTGAAAGCATCAATTTTTTGGCTTTCAGCCTTCTTTCCGGTCCAACTCTCATATCCATAAGTGACTACTGGAAAAACCATACCTTTGAATATATGGACCTTTGTCAGCAGTGTTGTCTGAGCTTTTTAATACTCTGTCTAGGTTTGCCATGGCTTTTCTTCCATGGAGCAAGCATCTTTTGATTTCATGGCTGCAGTCACCATGCACTGTGATTTTGAGGCCCAAGAAAATAAAGTCAGTCACTGTTTCAACTTTTTCCTCATCTGTTTGCCATCTATTTACCTCATATCTGAGGCAATTGATATTTATCCCAGCAATCTTGATTCTGCTTGTGATTCATCATCAGTCCTGCATATTCATTGGAAACTGATGCTGAAGCTAAAGCTCCAACACTTTGGTCACCTGATGCGAAAACCTGACTCATTAGAAAAGATCCTGATGCTGGGAAAGATGGAAGGCAGAAGGAGCAGGAGACAACAGAGGATTAGATGGTTAGATGGCATTACTGACTCGATGGACCTGAGTTTGAGCAAGCTCTGGGAGTTGTGATGGACAGGAAAACCTGAAGTGCTGCTCTCTATGGGGTTGTAAAGTTTTGGACATGACTAGATCTGATAGATACAGTGCCTGATGAACTATGGAATGAGATTCATGACATTGTACAGGAGACAGGGATCAAGACCATCCCCATGGAAAAGAAATGCAAAACAGCAAAATGGCTGTCTGGGGAGGCCTTACAAATAGCTGTGAAAAGAAGAGAAGCAAAAAGCAAAGGAGAAAAGGAAAGATATAAACATCTGAATGCAGAGTTCCAAAGAATAGCAAGAAGAGATAAGAAAGCCTTCTTCAGCGATCAATGCAAAGAAATAGAGGAAAACAACAGAATGGGAAAGACTAGGGATCTCTTCAAGAAAATTAGAGATACCAAGGGAACATTTCATGCAAAGATGGGCTCCATAAAGGACAGAAATGGTATGGATCTAACAGAAGCAGAAGATATTAAGAAGAGATGGCAAGAATACACAGAAGAACTGTACAAAAAAGATCTTCACGACCAAGATAATCATGATGGTGTGATCACTGACCTAAGCCAGACATCCTGGAATGTGAAGTCAAGTGGGCCTTGGAAAGCATCACTATGAACAAAGCTAGTGGAGGTGATGGAATTCCAGTTGAGCTATTTCAAATCCTGAAAGATGATGCTGTGAAAGTGCTGCACTCAATATGCCAGCAAATTTGGAAAATTCAGCAGTGGCCACAGGACTGGAAAAGGTCAGTTTTCATTCCAATCCCAAAGAAAGGCAATGCCAAAGAATGCTCAAACTACCGCACAATTGCTCTCATCTCACACGTTAGTAAAGTAATGCTCAAAATTCTTCAAGCCAGGCTTCAGCAATATGTAAACCGTGATCTTCCTGATGTTCAAGCTGGTTTTAGAAAAGGCAAAGGAACCAGAGATCAAATTGCCAACATCCGCTGGATCATCGAAAAAGCAAGAGAGTTTCAGAAAAACATCTATTTCTGCTTTATTGATTATGCCAAAGCCTTTGACTGTGTGGATCACAATAAATTGTGGAAAATTCTGAAAGAGATGGGATACCAGACCACCTGATCTGCCTCTTGAGAAACCTGTATGCAGGTCAGGAAGCAACAGTTAGAACTGGACACGGAACAACAGACTGGTTCCAAATAGGAAAAGGAGTACTTCAAGGCTGTATATTGTCACCCTGTTTATTTAACTTCTATGCAGAATACATCATGAGAAACGCTGGACTGGAAGAAACACAAGCTGGAATCATGATTGCCAGGAGAAATATCAATAACCTCAGATATGCAGATGACACCACCCTTATGGCAGAAAGTGAAGAGGAACTAAAAAGCCTCTTGATGAAAGTGAAAGTGGAGAGTGAAAAAGTTGGCTTAAAGCTCAACATTCAGAAGATGAAGATCATGGCATCTGGTCCCATCACTTCATGGGAAATAGATGGGGAAACAGTGGAAACAGTGTCAGACTTTGTTTTTGGGGGGCTCCAAAACCACTGCAGATGGTGACTGCAGCCATGAAATTAAAAGACGCTTACTCCTTGGAAGGAAAGTTATGACCAACCTACATAGCATATTCAAAAACAGAGACATTACTTTGCAAACAAAGGTTCATCTAGTCAAGGCTATGGTTTTTCCTGTGGTCATGTATGGATGTGAGAGTTGGACTGTGAAGAAGGCTGAGCGCTGAAGAATTGATGCTTTTGAACTGTGGTGTTGAAGAAGACTCTTGAGAGTCCCTTGGACTGCAAGGAGATCCAACCAGTCCATTCTGAAGGAGATCAGCCCTGGGATTTCTTTGGAAGGACTGATGCTAAAGCTGAAACTCTAGTACTTTGGCCACCTCATGCAAAGAGTTGACTCATTGGAAAAGACTCTGATGCTGGGAGGGATTGGGGGCAGGAGGAGAAGGGGACGACAGAGGATGAGATGGCTGGATGGCATCACCGACTCGATGGACATGAGTCTGGGTGAACTCCGGGAGTTGGTGATGGACAGGGAGGGCTGGCATGCTGCAATTCATGGGGTCGCAAAGAGTCAGACACGACTGACCGACTGAACTGAACTGAACTGTGCAACTGAAATGAACTTATTATTTGTCATGAAGTCATGGGACAGGATGTTGAGTTTTAAGCCAACCTTTTCATTCTCTTCTTCCACTTTCATCAGAGGCTCTTTAGTTCCTCTTCATTTTTTGCCATAAGATTGGTGTCATCTGCATACCTGAGGTTATTGACCTTTCTCCTGGCTTTCTTGATTCCAGCTTGTGCTTCATCCAGCCTGGCATATTGCATGATGTACTCTACATATAAGTTAAATAAGCAGGGTGACAATATACACCCTTGATGTACTCCTTTCCCAGTTTGGAACCAGTTTGTAATTCCATGTCCAGTTCTAACTGTTGCTTCTTGACTTGCATACAGATTTCTCAGGAGGCAGGTCAGATGATCTGATATTCCCATTTCTTGAAGAATTTTCCAGTTTGTTGTGATCCACACAGTCAAAGGCTTTGGCATAGTCAATGAAGCAGATGTAGATGTTTTTCTGGAACTCTCTTGCTTTTTCCATGATCCAGTGGATGTTAGCAATTTGATCTTTGGTTCCTCTGTCTTTTCTTTTTTTTTTTTTTTAAATTTTATTTTATTTTTAAACTTTACATAATTGTATTAGTTTTGCCAAATATCAAAATGAATCCGTTACCATCTTTCTAAATTCCATATATATGCATTAATATACTGTATTGGTGTTTTTCTTTCTGACTGACTTCACTCTGTGTAATAGGCTTCAGTTTCATCCACCTCATTAGAACTGATTAAAATGAATTCTTTTTAATGGCTGAGTAATATTCCATTGTGTATATGTACCACAGCTTTCTTATCCGTTTGCCTGCTGATGGACATCTAGATTGCTTCCATGCCCTGGCTATTATAAACAGTGCTGTGATGAACATTGGGGTACACATATCTCTTTCAATTTTGATTTCCTCAGTGTGTATGCCCAGGAGTGGGATTTCTGGGTCATATGGCACTTCTATTTCCAGTTTTTAAAGGAATCTCCACACTGTTCTCCATAGTGGCTGTACTAGTTTGCATTCCCACCAACAGTGTAAGAAGGTTCCCTTTTCTCCACACTTTCCACAGCATTTATTGTTTGTAGACTTTTTGATAGCAGCCATTCTGACCAGCATGAGATGGTACCTCACTGTGGTTTTGATTTGCATTTCTCTGATAATGAGTGATGTCAAGCATCTTTTCATGTGTTTGTTAGCCATCTGTATGTCTTCTTTGGAGAAATGTCTGTTTAGTTCTTTGGCCCATTTATTGATTGGGTCGTTTATTTTTCTGGAATTGAGCTGTATGTGCTGTTTGTATATTTTTGAGATTATTTGTCAGTTGCTTCATTTGCTGCATGTTTTGATATATAGTTTTATCTCTTCCTTTCCAGTCTGTATTTCTTTTGTTTTACCCGTCAGAACTGCCCGTAAAATGTTTCCAAAAAATCATGAAAGTGGGCATCTTTGCCTTCTGCTTGATTTTAGGAGGAAAGCATTCAATCTTTCCCCATGGTATTGTCACTTGTAGGTGGTAAGGAGGTATAACTCATAATGCTATGAAGTATACTTTTCTCTTAGTTTATTGATGTGTTTTATTATGAATGTTTTTATTTTTAAGAATTTATTTTTAATTGGAGGATAATTGCTTTACAATATTTGTTGGTTTCTGCCATACATCAACATGAATCATCCATAGGTGTACACATGTCCCCTCCTTCTTGAACCTCCTTCCCACCTCCCACCCCATCCCTCCACCCCGGGTGAATGTTTTGATTTTTAAAACATATTTTCTGCATCTGTTATGAGGATCATATGAGTTTTCCCCATTATTCTGTTAATATGGTGAATTACCTTGATTGACTTTGAATGTTAAACCAAACTTGCAGTCCCAGGATAAACATCACTTGTGTTTATGTGCCACTTCTTTTGTGTGTGTCCAGATTTTATTTGCTAAAGTTATGTTAATTTTTTGTGGGTATATGTTCATTAATGGTCTCAGTCCATAGTTATCTGGTCATACTTTTTCCTGAAAATATATGAGAAAATACTGCCCTCAAGATATGGGTTGGGAAGGTTCATTTGTCCTGTTTTCTTAAAGCATTTATATAGGATTGATATTATTTCTTCTTTATATATTTGATAAAATTCACCTCTATATCTACGGGCCTGGAATTTTCTATGTGTGATGATTTAATTAAAGTTTACCTTTCTTAACAGATATAGAGCTATTCAGATATTCTCTTTTGTATTGATTCACTTTGTGTAATTTTTGTCTTCAAGAAAGGTATATGCTTCATCTAAGCCATCCAGATAATTGACATAATTAGTTCTTCTTGTTTTCTTATTTTTATGTATGTAGATCAATAAAGTCATCCTTTCTTTTATTTATTATGATAATTTGTGTCTTACTGCTTTTCAAATAAGTAATAGAGATTTATCAATTTTTTTGCTTTTTCAAAGATCATGGTTTGGATTCCCCCCCACGCCCCCGCTGGGCTGGGTTTTTATCACTACACGTGGGCTTTCTCTAGTTTCAGCAAGTGGGAGCTGTCTACTTGTACAGGATGGACCCTAGGATCTGAGGGCTTCAGTAGTTGCAGCGCGTGGGCTCTAGGGCATGGGGGCCTCAGTGTTTGCAGCTCCCACACTCTAGAGCGCAGGCTCAGTAGTTGCAGTGCACATGCTTAGTTGTCCTGCAGCATGTGGGATCTTCCAAAACCAGGGATCAAACCCATGTCCTCTGTATTGGCAAGTGGACACCCAACCGACAGGACCACCAAGGAAGTCTGATATTCTTTTTTATCTGTTGTCTACTTTGATATCATCAAATTTTTTCTTTGTACTGCATTGGTTAATAAATATTGTAAATGTTTAGTTCAAACAGTCATTCAAGCATCATTACTTTGTTTCTCATTTTAAATGGACTGCTCATAACATTTGACCATCAAATATGATGTTTATTGAGGTTTTTTCATAAATGCACTTTATTATGATTATGAAGAACTCTTTATTCCCATTTTGTTTTTTTCTAAATCACAAATAACTGCTTAGTATCATAAACTCTTTTTTTCTTCATCAGTTAAGATGATCACTCAATTTTTCACTTTGGTCTCTGTATGTTACTGATCTTGGCCTGTGTCAGCTTGCCCATGCATAGTAAAGCCGATCTATTGACATAGGGTTGTGGTGAAGGAAAATGCGGTGTTCATTGCCAAGCAAGGAGTCCAGGTAGGTAGTACTTGAGGGGTCTGAATTCCCCAAAGGCTTTCAGGGAAAGGCTTTTAAAGACAGGGTGAGGGAGTGTGGTTTGTGGGATATGTGATCAGCTGGTGGAGTTTCTTGTGATTGGTTGATGATCAGGTAATCAGGAGTCAACATCATCAACTTTCTGATTCCAAAAGGACTGAAGTCTACATTCTTCCGGGAAACAGTTAACTTCTTCCACCTGATCAAGGTTTCAGTATTTTCAAAAAATCTCCAAGAATATGGTTCAGAATATTATGTATGGCCCTTGAGGAGTGACTGAAGGTCCTTTTCATTGTTTAATGGCCCAATTATTATTATGTTTTCTTGCCTGACTGTTTGTCTTTTTGCATTTTCTCAAGTATCTGATCCAATATACTCTTTGGAACTTGGGAAAGGTCTAGAAGATGAAAGTGTTTCTACAGACAAAGGGCATGTGGAGGACATGGTTGGGGGGGTGATCTGTTGTGGGGACAACTCTTAGAGTCCTACTCAGTTGTATTCATGCAGTTTATTATATATATTTGTAATGTTAAGGTATGTTTGCATTCTTAGAATAAAATAAACTTTTAAAAACAAAATGCATACTTTTGTACTTTGTTAGTAATTTATTAGCCTTGCCCATACTTTATTATCTGCATGTAACTAAATTGTTCCAAACCCTTAAGAAGAAACGAAAGCTCTTCTTCCCATGATTGGACTCACAAAATGATGTATTGATCTGCCTTTCCCCTCTCTAGAATGATATCACCAGTAGCCGCCTCTCCTTCTGGAGTCCAGTGTGGAATGATGACTTTTCAAATCCAATGCAGTGGTTGTCTCGAATTTCCCTTTAGTTCATCTTGGGAATTCAGAAGTCTTCCCCTTTCTCAGTCTCTTCTCTTGTGTTAGTGAAGTACATCCTCTTGTACATTCCTGAGAGAAGATGCAAGGAAGGAGAATTATTTGATTGTTACATATTTGAATTGATACCTTCCTTGAGATGGAATTCTAAATTTGCTTTAGAAATTTGAAGACACTCCTCTGTTCTGTTCTAGCTTACAGTGGTGCCACTGAAAGTGCACGTTTTGAATGCAAATGATTTCAAACCATGAAGTGCAGCTCCAGGGTCCCCGATTTTAAGCACTACATCACGCTGGCTCTCCAACTTCATTCTTGGAGGATGTTTACCTGAATGCATGTGTTCTGTGCATGAAAGAGGTGGGGATTAGGGTTAGAGATTTCAGTGATTCCATGTAGATATCACTTACCTCTTTCAGTTCTGTGGTTGTATTTACACTTACCCATTGCAGTGCCCAAGTCTCCATAGCTCAGAGCTGTTTGGAATTGTGTAGGAAAAACAGGCTCTGTCTTATTTGTTAGATATGGCTTTCTCTGCCCAATAGTCACCCCATCTTTCTGTGCTTTCTCTTCTCTGAAAACGTGTTCTATTCCATCATTAAGTGATAATCCCATATGGGGTCATGGTTTAAAATTCCATTACTATCTTTTTCATGGCACATTGAGAAGGAGAGAAGAACGAGTCATTGATTTTTCACATTTTATTTTCTACTCCAAAGCAATCAGACAGCTCAGGAGTAGAATTTTTTGTAAGCCTGTATTGCAACCACATAGCCGTACACCATATTGCCCCATTGTATGAAGTCTCCCTGAACTTGGATCATCAACCTGAATCCTGCCTTGACTTATTCTTCCTGGCCTCTTCTCAGGGTCTTTCTCTCTCTCCTTCTTTTTGAAGTTTATAAAAATATTTTTAAATCAAATTAAAAATTTTATTTTTTTTCAGGTGAAACTTAGATTTTATTTATTTTATTTTTTTACTTTACAATATTGTATTGGTTTTGCCATACATTGACATGAATCCGCCACGGGTGTACATGTGTTCCCCATCCTGAATCCCCCTCCCTCCCCACCCCATCCTTCTGGGTCATCCCAGTGCACCAGCCCTGAGTATCCTGTATCATGCATCAAATCTGGACTGGCAATTCGTTTCACATATGATAATATACATGCTTCAATGTCATTCTCCCAAATCATCCCACCCTCGCCCTCTCCCACAGAGTCCAAAAGACTGTTCTATACATCTGTGTTTCTTTTGCTGTCTCACATACAGGGTTATCATTACCATCTTTCTAAATTCCATATATATGCATTCAGTTCAGTCGCTCAGTCATGTCTGACTCTTTGTGACCCCATGAATTGCAGCACGCCAGGCCTCCCTGTCCATCATCAACTCCCGGAGTTCACCCAGACTCATGTCCATCGAGTCCGTGATGCCATCCAGCCATCTCATCCTCTGTTGTCCCCTTCTCCTCCTGCCCCCAATCCCTCCCAGCATCAGAGTCTTTTCCAATGAGTCAACTCTTCGCATGAGATGGCCAAAGTACTGGAGTTTCAGCTTTAGCATCAATCCTTCCAAAGAACACCCAGGATTGATCTCCTTTAGAATGGACTGGTTGGATATCCTTGCATTCAAAGGGACTCTCAAGAGTCTTCTCCAACACCACAGTTCAAAATACTGTATTGGTGTTTTTCTTTCTGGCTTACTTCACTCTGCATAATAGGCTCCAGTTTCATTCACCTCATTAGAACTGATTCCAATGTATTCTTTTTAATGGCTGAGTAATACTCTACTGTGTGTATGTACCACAGCTTTATTATCCATTTGTCTTCTGATGGACATCTAGGTTGCTTCCATGTCCTGGCTATTATAAACAGTGCTGTGATGAACATTGGGGTACACATGTCTCTTTCAATTCTGGTTTCCTCAGTGTGCATGCCCAGCAGTGGGATGGCTGGGTCGTATGGCAGGTCTATTTCCAGTTTTTTAAGGAATCTCCACACTGTTCTCCATAGTGGCTGTACTAATTTGCATTCCCACCAACACTGTAAGAGGGTTCCCTTTTCTCCACACCCTCTCCAGCATTTATTGCTTGCAGACTTTTGGATAGCAGTCATTCTGACTGGCGTGAAATGGTACCTCATTGTGGTTTTGATTTGCATTTCTCTGATAATGAGTGATGTTGAGCATCTTTTCATGTGTTTGTTAGCCATCTGTATGTCTTCTTTGGAGAAATGTCTGTTTAGTTCTTTGGCCTATTTTTTGATTGGGTCGTTTATGTTTCTGCAATTGAGCTGCAGGAGTTGCTTGTATATTTTTGAGATGTGGGACCTAATTAAACTTAAAAGCTTCTGCACAACAAAGGAAACTATAAGCAAGGTGAAAAGACAGCATTCAGAATGGGAGAAAATAATAGCAAAGGACGCAACTAACAAAGAATTAAATTAAAATTTTTAATTAGAGGATAATTGCTTTAGAATGTTTTGGTGGTCTGTGTCATTCATCATTGTGAATCAGTCGTTGTTGTTTTTTAGTTGCTAAGTTGTGTCTGACTCTTTGAGACTCTATGCACTCTAAGCATGAAAGGCTTCCCTGTCCTTTACTATCTGCTGGAGTTGGCTCAAACTCACAGCCATCGAGTCAGTGATGCCATCCAGCCATCTCCTCCTCTGTCACCCCCTTCTCTTCCTTCACTCAATCTTTCCTAGCATCAGGGTCATTTCCAGTGAGTCACCTTTCCTCCCTCTTGAATTTCTCTCCCTGCCACAATAATTCCATCTTGCGAGGTTGAAACACAGTGCCAGTCTGGGCTCCCTGTTCTATACAGCAGCTTCTGGATGGTTATCTATTTTGCATATGAAAAATATGGAAAATTTTATGATTTTGTGTGTCATCCTTGCGCAGGAGCTGTGCTACTCTTCTTATTTGTTGCAATATTAATATATGCGCTGCCAAAGTGAGCACTTCCTCTCTCTTCTTTACAAATACCTGTTTATTTATTTATGTTTGGCTCTTTTTGGTCTTAGTTGTGTCACACGGGATTTTCTTGTGACAGATATAGGATCTTTCCTTGAAGGCCGCAAGCTTTGCTCTAGCTGTGGCATAAAGGTTTCTGTCATCCCAGGTCAAGTGGCATCTAAGATCCTTGATCAGGAGTCAAACCAGCATCCTCTGCATTGGAAGGCAGATTCTTAACCACTGGATCACCAGGAAAGTCGCATTAAGGTCTCTTTTTTGTTTGGGACTTCTTCAGCAATCTTGGGGTTTGCTCTAATTTTTTTCCCTTAGACAACTAGACCAAAATTGTTTAGGTATTTCTATGATTTATTATTATTCCTTCCACACCTGTCCTGAAGGAATGTAGAACGGGCTAGCCTCTCATGGATTGAGCATGGATGATGCTCCTGAGACTGGGTCAGCCCTGTGTGTTTGCTTAGAGCTGCCTCTGTGGTAGAAGGACTGATGATGTAAATCTGGGCTTGTCCTACTATCATCTGCAGGGCCTCTTCACCTGGCTGTTTGTGTTGACCATGCTAGGTTCTGTGTCCCAGATGCCCAGATACCCAGGGCTGTGTGCAGATCTACAGGCTTTACAAGTGGGGCTTATTTGTCTATTAAGTAGTGAGTTTCCCATTACCTCAGTAATCTGGAAATGGACATGATGAATCCATCTATGTGTTTTCTATGGTGTCCTTTCGAGTGGAAGATGTGTTTCTGTCATCTATCTTGTCTGTCTGCTTAGGATCTGCTGAGCTCTGTGGCTTCCTTGGGTACCTGCTTGGGGCACATAAAAGAACCTCTGACCCTTCCATGTGAACCCCTTCAGAAGCCTGGGTTTGAAGCCCCCATTGGGTATCCTGTATTCTGATTCCATGAGCATGGCTGGCCTAATGATGAATGTAAATATGTTATACCATTGGAACTATATTCAATATAATAGAATATACTTAAAAATAATTTTCAAGGAAATGTCAAGGTATGATAGTGACACTGAAGCAGTGGATGTATATTGCAGGTCTTCATATTGCAATCATGAAGGCAAGCCCTGTCCTCAACTATGGCCTGCTTCTGGCCTTTTCCTTGTTGGAGGCTTGTCTCAGTCTTGCAGCCTCTATCCTGCCACCCAAATCTTGCTCCTATCTCTCTATGACTTTCTGGTTCCCAGGTCTTGATCCATGGAGCAGTGTGTGCTTCAGCCTGAATTCCCCCATCGATTCCTATTGTCTAGGGTCGGGGTACACCCTCAAAACACCTTGTCCCAGCTGGTTGAGAATATCTTATTGCAAGATCCATAAAGAAATACAAGGCCAGAAAGCATCTCTCTCCCCCAATCAGATTCCTGTTCTCTGTGTAGGGATGTTCCTGTTCCATGTGATGCCTCTGAAGCTTCAACTATGGTATCCCTCTCCCTTCCTCCTCCTGTCTTTACTGGGTATCTTTCACTTGAATTCCTGTCCACCCTGATTAGGCAGATGGACATAGGACACCATGAGACCTTGTGTTTCCAACAACGGTGACTCAGACACAGGAACTTGGGAGCAGGTAGGTAATTAGGAAGATGATGTCAGGTGCCTATGTGAGGAACTAAGTACAGTGAACACACATGTGAGAAAGGCCATGGAGGTGGACAAGTGGGGCCCAAGGCCACTGGGTGCCTTTGAGAGATAGTACAGAGGTCACCTCTGAAGAGATACACCAGAAATCAAGGGGGCTGGGGTCTGTAGTGTCTGAAGGTTGCCCTGTGGGTGTGAACTCCCCTCACTTTTGAGTGAGCCTCCCAGTGGTTTGAAGGAAGTCAGGGAAACCCATTCTAGTATTCTTGCCGGAAGGATCCCATGGACAGCAGAACCTAGTGGGCTCCAGTTCATAGGGTCACAAAGAATTAGACACAGCTGAAGCAAATGAGTCAGACACAACTGAGAGACTGAACAAAATGGAATGGAAGCAAATGAGCACACATGCACCAGTGGTTCAGCAAGCTCCCAGGTGCTGGTGAAATCCACCAAGCAGGTTGGGGAGATACAGGAGTTTGAGGATCGGGGTGTCTGCAGTGGGGGATTATCCCACAGCTGCAGGTGAACTCACATTGGCCTAGGTGGAAACGGGGTGGGGGGTGGGGGTGGTGGCTTCTGTGATCTCAGAGGGAAGGTCATGTGAGAATCAGAGATCAAAAGCCACAGGTTTTTGACAGTTACCTTCCCACCCATCTGGGGTTTGGATGTCAGACAGAAAAGGATTTGGGAGAAATCAGATTCTGCCTTTTGTACTAACACCAGATATGGAAAAGGAAATGGCAACTCACTCCAGTATTCTTTCCTGGAGAATCCCATGGACAGAGGAGCCTGGTGGGCTAAAGTCATAGGGTCACAAATAGTCAGAAACGACTGAAATGACTTAGCATGCATGCACACATGCAGATTAGATAAGGGTGCTATAGATTGGAGGAAGGCAGGGAGAGGGGACAGGGCAGTGGGCATATGGAGGTGTCTATCAAGCAGCCTCACAGAATTCTGTGCAACTGAGCAAGAGCCAGGAAACGGATTGTGTGTGTCCCAGGAGGACCAACTGCCCCTCACTCATCTCCACCGAATCTTTGGACAGGCCCTGTCACATCTGTACGCTCACTGCAGAACAGGGTGAGTTTATATCCAAGACATTGTAAGAGGCACTTAACTTATCAGGGTGGCATCTCTCCTTTCTGAAGGCCTGGAGCTTTCACATCAGTTGGGTGGGGGTGGGATGAAATACACATCCTAGGTCAGATGAGGAGAAAGGTCCCTGCTCCAGGACCTACTCACAAAAGCTCTGCTCACCTTAGCTCCCACAGAGGCAGGTCTCCATCTTATAAGAGCCCCCAGACAGATCCTGGTGGGGGTGGAGTGGTGGGCAGAGACAAGGGCCCGGTGTCACTCTGGGTAAGGAGACCTCCCCCACGACCCCCCAGGGCTCCCTCCACAGGGAGAAGCAGCAGCTCTGAATCACCTTGGGGACCTGCCCTAAGCCTCCTAACCATGAAGACCTTAGAGATTCTCCATCCTAGACCATGCTCTGTGGGGTAAGTCCAGCAGACTCTTTTCTGGAGGGGAGCAGTTGGGTGGGAAGAAGCTCTTACAGAGAGGGTGAGGTCAGGTGAAGAAGAATCAGACAGGGTGCGCATGGGGCCCAGTTCATGGGCAGATAGCAGAGAAACAGGAGGAGCAAGAAACCCTAGGCCCCTGGACGTCCACTCTGAGTGTGAGACCCAACTCTCTGTGTTTATGTGGAAGGAGCTGAGTCCACAACTGTGGTGTTGGAGAAGACTCTTGAGAGTCCTTGGACTGCAAGGAGATCCAACCAGTCCATTCTGAAGGAGATCAGCCCTGGGATTTCTTTGGAAGGAATGATGCTAAAGCTGAAACTCCAGTACTTTGGCCACCTCATGCGAAGAGTTGACTCATTGGAAAAGACTGATGCTGGGAGGGATTGGGGGCAGGAGGATAAGGGGACGACAGAGGATGAGATGGCTGGATGGCATCACCGACTCAATGGACAAGAGTTTGGGGGAACTCCGGGAGTTGGTGATGGACAGGGAGGCCTGGCGTGCTGCGATTCATGGGGTCGCAAAGAGTCGGACACGACTGAGCAACTGAACTGAGCTGAACTGATACTGTACTGGTGTTTTTCTTTCTGGCTTACTTCACTCTGTATAATAGGCTCCAGTTTCATCCACCTCATTAGAACTGATTCCAATGTATTCTTTTTAATGGCTGAGTAATACTCCATTGAGTATATGTACCATAGCTTTCTTATCCACTTGTCTATTGATGGACTTCTAGGTTGCTTCCATGTCCTGGCTATTATACACAGTGCTGTGATGAACATTGGGGTACATGTATCTCCTTCAATTCTGGTTTCCTCAGTATGTATGCCCAGAAGTGGGTTTGCTGGGTTGTATGGCAGTTCTATTTCCAGTTTTTTAAGGAATCTCCACACTGTTCCCCACAATGGCTGTACTAGTTTGCATTCCCACAAGCCGTTTAAGAGGGTACCCTTTTCTCCACACCCTCTCCAGCATTTATTGCTTATAGACTTTTGGATAGCAGCCATTCTGACTAGCATGAAATGGTACCTCATTGTGGTTTTGATTTGCATTTCTCTGATAATGAGTGATATTAAGCATCTTTTCATGTGTTTGTTAGCCATCTGAATGTCTTCTTTGGAGAAATGTCTGTTTAGTTCTTTGGCCCATTTTTTGATTGGGTCATTTATTTTTCTGGAATTGAGCTGTAGGAGTTGCTTATATATTTTTGAGATTAGTTCTTTGTCAGTTGCTTCATTTGCTATTATTTTCTCCCATTCTGAAGGCTGTCTTTTCACCTTGCTTATAGTTTCCTTTGTTATGCAGAGGCCTTTAATTTTAATTAGGTCCTATTTGTTTATTTTTGCTTTTATTTCCAATATTCTGGGAGGTGGGTCATTGAGGATCCTCCTGTGATGTATGTCGGAAAGGGTTTTGCCTATGTTCTCCTCTAGGAGTTTTATAGTTTCTGGTCTTACGTTTAGATCTTTAATCCATTTTGAGTTTATTTTTGTGTATGGTGTTAGAAAGTGTTCTAGTTTCATTCTTTTACAAGTGGTTGACCAGTTTTCCCAGCACCACTTGTTAAAGAGATTGTCTTTTATCCACTGTATATTCTTGCCTCCTTTGTCAAAGATAAAGTGTCCATAGGTGCTTGGATTTATCTCTGGGCTTCCTATTTTGTTCCATTGATCTATATTTCTGTCTTTGTGCCAGTACCATACTGTCTTGATGACTGTGGCTTTGTAATAGAGCCTGAAGTCAGGTAGGTTGATTCCTCCAGTTCCATTCTTCTTTCTCAAGATAGCTTTGGCTATTCGAGATTTTTTGTATTTCCATACAAATTGTGAAATTATTTGTTCTAGTTCTGTGAAAAATACCGTTGATAGTTTGATAGGGATTGCATTGAATCTATAGGTTGTTTTGGGTAGTATACTCATTTTAACTATATTGATTCTTCCAATCTATGAACACGGTACATTTCTCAATCTATTTGTGTCCTCTTTGATTTCTTTCACCAGTGTTTTATAGTTTTCTATATATAGGTCTTTTGTTTCTTTTGGTAGATATATTCCTAAGTATTTTATTCTTTTCATTGCAATGGTGAATGGAATTGTTTGCTTAATTTCTCTTTCTATTTTGTCATTATTAGTGTATAGGAATGCAAGGGATTTCTGTGTGTTGATTTTATATCCTGCAACTTTACTTTATTCATTGATTAGCCCTAGTAATTTTCTGGTGGAATCTTTAGGGTTTTCTATGTAGAGGATCATGTCATCCGCAAACAGTGAGAATTTTACTTCTTCTTTTCCAATGTGGCTTCCTTTTATTTCTTTTTCTGCTCTGATTGCTGTGGCCCAAGCTTCCAAAACTATGTTGAATAGTAGTGGTGAAAGTGTGCACCCTTGTATTATTCCTGACTTTAGGGGGAATGCTTTCAATTTTTCACCAATGAGGATAATGTTTGCTGTGGGTTTGTCATATATAGCTTTTATTATGTTAAGGTATGTTCCTTCTATTCCTTCTTTCTGGAGAGTTTTTATCATAAGTGGATGTTGAATTTTGTCAAAGGCTTTCTCTACATCTATTGAGATAATCATATAGCTTTTATTTTTCAATTTGTTAATGTGGTGTATTACATTGATTGATTTGTGGATATTGAAGAATCCTCGCATCCCTGGGATAAAGCCCACTTGATCATGATGTATGATCTTTTTAATGTGTTCTTGGATTCTGATTGCTAGAATTTTGTTAAAGATTTTTGCATCTATGTTCATCAGTGATATTAGCCTGTGGTTTTCTTTTTGGGGGGGCATCTTTGTCAGGTTTTGGTATTAGGGTGATGGTGGCCTCATAGAATGAGTTTGGAAGTTTACCTTCCTCTGAAGTTTTCTGGAAGAGTTTGAGTAGGATAGGTGTTAGCTCTTCTCTAAATTTTTTGTAGAATTCAGCTGTGAAGCCCTCTGGTCCTGGGCTTTTGTTTGCTGGAAGATTTCTGATTACAGTTTCAATTTCCTTGCTTGTGATGGGTCTGTTAAGATTTTCCATTTCTTCCTGGTTGAGTTTTGGAAAGTTGTAGTTTTCTAAGAAGTTGTCCATTTCTTCCAAGTTGTCCATTTTATTGCATATAATTGCTGATAGTAGTCTCTTATGATCCTTTGTATTTCTGTGTTGTCTTGTCATCTCTCCATTTTCATTTCTAATTTTATTGATTTGATTTTCTCCCTTTGTTTCTTGATGAGACTTGCTAATTGTTTGTCAATTTTATTTATCTTCTTAAAGAACCAGCTTTTGATTTTGTTGATTTTTGCTATGGTCTGTTCTGTTTCTTTTGCATTATTTCTGCCCTAATTTTTAAGATTTCTCTCCTTCTACTAATCCTAGTGTTCTTCATTTCTTCCTTTTCTAGTTGCTTTAGGTGTAGAGTTAGGTTATTTATTTGACTTTTTTCTTGTTTCTTGAGGTATGCCTGTTTTTCTATGAACCTGCCGCCCCTTAACACTACTTTTACAGTGTCCCATAGGTTTTGGGTTGTTGTGTTTTCATTTTCATTCGTTTCTATGCATTTTTTTATTTCTTCTGTGATGTGTTGGTTATTCAGCAGCGTGTTGTTTAGCCTCCATATGTTGGAATTTTTAATAGTCTTTCTCCCGTAATTGAGATCTAATCTTACTGCATTGTGGTCAGAAGAGATGCTTGGAATGATTTCAGTTTTTCTGAATTTACCAAGGCTAGATTTATGGCCCAGGATGTGATCTATCCTGGAGAAGGTTCTGTGTGCGCTTGAGAAAAAGGTGAAATTCATTGTTTCGGGGTGAAGTGTCCTATAGATATCAATTAGGTCTAACTGGCCTATTGTATCATTTAAAGTTTGTGTTGCCTTGTTAATTTTCTGTTTAATTGATCTACCCATAGGTGTGAGTGGGTATTAAAGTCTCCCACTATTATTGTTTATTGTTAATTTCCCCTTTCATACTTGTTAGCATTTGTCTTCAATATTGCGGTGCTCCTATGTTGGGTGCATATATATTTATAATTGTTATCTCTTCTTCTTGGATTGATCCTTTGATCATTATGTAGTGTCCTTCTTTGTCTCTTTTCACAGCCTTTGTTTTAAAGTCTGTTTTATCTGATATTTGTATTGCTACTCCTGCTTTCTTTTGGTCTCTGTTTGCATGGAATGTCTTTTTCCAGCCCTTCACTTTCAGTCTGTATGTGTCCCTTGTTTTGAGGCAGATCTTTTGTAGACAACATATATTGGGGTCTTGTTTTTGTATCCATTCAGCCAGTCTTTGTCTTTTGGTTGGGAAATTCAATCCATTTAAGTTTAAGGTAATTACTGATAAGTATGATCCGTTGCCATTTACTTTATTGTTTTTGGTTTGAGTTTATACACTCTTTTTGTGTTTCATGTCTAGAGAAGATCCTTTAGCATTTGTTGGAGAGCTAGTTTGGTGGTGCTGAATTCTCTCAGCTTTTGCTTGTCTGTAAAGTTTTTGATTTCTTCTTCATATTGAATGAGATCCTTGCTGGGTACAGTAATCTGGGCCATAGGTTATTTTCTTTCATCACTTTAAGTATGTCCTGCCATTCCCTTCTGACCTGAAGAGTTTCTATTGAAAGATCAGCTGTTATCCTTATGGGAATCCCCTTGTGTGTTATTTGTTTTTTTCCCTTGATGCTTTTAATATTTGTTCTTTGTGTTTGATCTTTGTTAATTTGATTAATATGTGTCTTGGGGTGTTTTGCCTTGAGTTTAATCCTGTTTGGGACTCTCTGGGTTTCTTGGACTTGGGTGATTATTTCCTTCCCCATTTTCAGGAAGTTTTCAACTATTATCTCCTCAAATATTTTCTCATGGTCTTTCTTTTTGTCTTCTTCTGGGACTCCTATGATTTGAATGTTGGGGCATTTAACATTGTCCCAAAGGTCTCGAGATTGTCCTCATTTCTTTTAATTCGTTTTTCCTTTTTCCTCTCTGATTCATTTATTTCTACCATTCTTTCTTATATCTCACTTATCCTATCTTCTGCCTCCGTTATTCTACTGTTGTTTCCCTCCAGAGTGTTTTTTATATCATTTATTGCATTATTCATTATTGAGTGACTCTTTTTTATTTCTTCTAGGTCCTTGTTAAACCTTTCTTGCATCTTTTCAATCTTTGTCTCCAGGCTATTTATCTGTGATTCCATTTTGTTTTCAAGATTTTGGATCATTTTCACTATCATTATTTGGAATTCTTTATCAGGTAGATTCCCTATCTCCTCCTATTTTGTTTGGTTTGGTCAGCATTTATCCTGTTCCTTTACCTGCTGGGTATTCCTCTCTCTCTTCATCTTGTTTATATTGCTGTGTTTGGGGTGTCCTTTCTGTATTCTGGAAGTTTGTGGAGTTCTCTTTATTGTGGAGTTTCCTCGCTGTGGGTGGGGTTTTACTGGTGGCTTGTCAAGGTTTCCTGGTTAGGGAAGCCTGTGTCAGTGTTCTGGTGGGTGGAGCAGGATTTCTTCTCTCTGGAGTGCAATGAAGTATCAAGTAATGAGTTATGAGATGTCAGTGGGTTTGGAGTGACTTTGGGCAGCCTCTATATTGAAGCTCAGGGCCATGTTGCTGTGTTGCTGCAGAATTTGCATGGTATGTCTTTCTCTGGAACTTGTTGGGCCTTGGGCGGTGCTTGGTTTCAGTGTAGGTATGGAAGAGTTTGTTGAGCTCCTGTCGATTGATGTTCCCTGGAGTCAGGAGTTCTCTGGTGTTCTCAGGATTTGGACTTAAGCCTCCTGCCTCTTGTTTTCAGTCTTATTTTTATAGTAGCCTCAAGACTTCTCCATCTATACAGCACCGTTGATAAAACATCTAGGTTAAAGATGAAAAGTTTCTCCACAGTGAGGGACACCCAGAGAGGTTCACAGAGTTACATGGAGAAGAGAAGAGGGAGGAGGGAGACAGAGGTGACCCATATGAGATGAGGTGGAATCAAAAGAGGAGAGAGCAAGCTAGCCAGTAATCACTTCCTTACATGCGCTCCATAGTCTGGACTGCTCAGAGATGTTCACGGAGTTATACACAGAAGAGAAGAGGGAGGAAGGAGACAGAGGTGGCCAGGAGGATAAAGGGGGGAATCAGCAGGAGAGAGACAGATTCAGCCAGTAATCAATTCCCTAAGTGTTCTCCACAGTCCGGAACACACAAAGAGATTCACAGAGTTGGGTAGAGAAGAGAAGGAGGAGGGAGGAAATAGAGGCGACATGGTGGAGAAAAAGGAGAATCCAAAGGGGGAGAGAGCAGTCAAGCCAGTAATCTCGCTCTGAAATAAAAAAATGGGTACAGAATATTGGGTTCTTAAGGGTACAAAATTGATAACAAATACCAAAAATCAAAGATTAAAAATCTAGGGTAGATGTCGGATTTTCAAAAATACAATATTAAAGAAAAAAGTCACAAAAATTATAATATGTATATATATATGAAGTTTGCTTGGAAAAGTAGGGTCTCTCTCTCTCTCTCTCTCTCTCTCTTTTTTTTTTTTTTTGCAAAGTAATAGATTATAAAGGTGAAAATTAAAGGAGTAATTGAGGAGTTAAAAATTTTTTTAATTTAAAAAATTAAAGACTGACAGTAAAAATATATCTAGGACTTTCTCTGGTGCTGTTGTGGACAGTGTGGGATCAGTTTATTTTCGGATAGTTCCTTCATCCGGCTTATATTTCTCAAGATCTATAGGCCCCTTCCTATGTAGTCAGTACTAACTACAGGGTTTTAATCTATTGCACCTGTCACTTCCAAGGAGGTTCCCTGTGTTTTAGCTTCTTCTGTTTGCTGGTCTCTTCAGTGTCTAATTTCCACCCTGACACAAGGGGGCGGTGGTGAACACTTTTTTAGGCTCTCTTATTCAGTCGTGCTGTGGGGAGGGAGGGACGCTGCAAACAAATAACGCTGGCATGTGCTCACAGTGTCTCAGCCACACTGGGTTTGCCCCCGCTCACGGCGTGTGTGCTTTCCCTATCTACACTGCTTAGGCTCTAGGTTGGTCTGCCGGGAACTGTCTGAGGCTGGCCCTGGGTTGTACGCACTTCCCAGGTCTAAGCTGCTTAGGTTCAGGAACTCAGGTAGTCCTCAGAGGTGCAGACTTGGTTGGGCCTGCGTTTTGTGCCCTTCCCAGGTCCAAGCAGCTCAGGTGACCAGGTGTTTGGCGAGCGTGGTAGCTGCAACTTATCACTGCCCCTGTCCCTCCTGCTCAGTTTTCTGGGTGTACAACCGGTGCACCTTCTCAGGCGGATGTTGATCGTCCAGAATCCCAAGAAGTCTTGGTTAGCAACGAAGCCTGCTTGCAGTTTGGTAGATAATGCCTCTTTGGGGCCGTGATTGCCCCTTTCTGGCTCTGGTTGCTCTCGCTGGCTGTCACCGGAGGAGGATGGGCCAGTCTGCAGCCGACTAGCTCTGCTCAGTCCTTTGTTCTGTGAGCGGGCCTGGCGGTGTCTTAGGTTAGAGTTTTTCGCGTTGTAGCTATCCCACAGTCTGGTTTGCTATCCCAAGTTAGTTCCCCCAGATTACCCTCGGGGCATTCAGGCCTGGTCCTTACTCTAAGCAATGCAGCCCATGCCTCCTTGCCCAGCCCCAGCTTGCTAGTGGCGGATGCAGGTGTCTGCGCTGCTTCTCCGCTGGGGGAGTTACTGTTGGACATGTAATCTGTGGTTTTTAATTATTTATTTTTCCTCCTGGTTATGTTGCCAGTTGTGGTTCTAAGGCTCGTCACAGACTCGGCAGTGAGAGTGTTTCCTGGTGTTTGGAAACTTCTCTCTTTTTAAAGACTCCCTTCCTGCGATGAAGCTCTGTCCCTACCTCTTTTGTCTCTCTTTTTATCTATTTTTTCCTACCTTCTTTCAAAGACATAGGCTGTTTTCTGGGTGCCTTATGTCTTCTGCTGGCATTCAGAAGTTGTTTTGTGGAATTTACTCAGCGTTCAAATGTTCTTCTGATGAATTTGGGGGGAGAAAGTGGTCTCCCCGTCCTATTCCTCTGCCATTTTATGGCCATCCCCCTAGGTCCATCCATTTTCTGCAACTCTTTCTACTCTTGAGTGTACTGTTCCACCCCCCACCCCATCTCCTCTACAGAGCTCCCACTTGAGGGAAACCCAGACCCTTTCTAGGCCCAATCTCTGGGCCAGTTGCACAACCAGTCCCACACTGCTGCCTCTGTGAACTTATCCCTGGCTTTCTCTCCTCCCTCAGTGCCTCCTGTCTGCTTCTTGACTAGATCAAGTTTGTTTAGGCTGCAGGGCCTTTCTGTGTGGTGCCCTCCTCCAGTGGTTGCATGATTCATTCCCTCATCCTCAGGTGTCTTCAAGTATCACAGGGCACAGATTTCCCCAGACTCTTGAGCCCTTATATCAAATCATGCTGCCTCCATCCTCCCCCCATGGCCCTCTGTCTCCTTCCTCTGCTTCATCTTCCCCCAGAGCACTTCTTCCCCTGGAGTCACTGTCTTTCACTCCCTCTTAGGTGATGAAGAACTGCAGGAGAGCGAGAGCTGTGCTGTGTGCTGCTGCATCCCAGGACTAGGTGAGGGCCCAGCATTCGGTAGATATTGCACAGTGTTTGTTAGAATAATGGCTGGAATATTCCATTTCTCTGGAGTCAATAAACAAGAATATTTTTGGTTTTATTTTCTATATGTGTGCTTATGAATATTGCCTTGGATTAAATAAATAAGGTAAAGATTTAAAATATTTGATAAGTCAGAATCAAGTAGCTTTTCGCTGGAGGCACCCACCTACCTTTGTCTGAGTCACCTGTGGTGAAATCTGGTTTGCTGAGGACCTGATCTGAAGTTGGGATGCAAGGTGTGTGACCACAGTCAGAACCCTATGCCATGTAGGATTCATATCCAGTAACTGCTCTTGACAAAGAGGCACCAAGTACTGAAGTATCGTCTGGCCTCCATGGAGCCCCTCCTCGCCATGGCTCCTGCTGCCTGGGGTCCAGTACTCTGAAGGTCATCCCACAAGGGGCTCAGGGGGCTGCAGATGTGTCTCAGAAGTTCCTGGGCAGGAAGGTGAACACCACAAGTCCCAGGCTGCACATGCTGGCTCTTTGTCTGTGGGGGCAGGACTTCTGTGTGGTGGGACCCCTGCCCATGCATCTCATGCTTCCTGTTCCTTTGGAAGGCACTGCCCCCAATGCCCTCCGCAGCTCTGTGTGGAGAGGAGCCAGGGCCTGGAGTGCTGAGTAACACAGGTGGCTGCTATGTATCCAGCCCAGTGCCCTTCCGAGGGTGCCACAGGATCCTCTGAGACGTCTCCAGATCATGGGAACATTTGGCGACATCAGGGTGAAGAGCTGGCCAGTGTCAGTGGAGGAATACAGTACATGTAGCCCTTTTCTAATGCATGTTGTTTTTCAAATAAAATTTTAATTTGGAATAAATTTAGATTTATAGAAGTGTTGCAAATATTTGTCAAACTGAGAAACAACACTGAAATGTTACTTCTAACTAAACCCAACACTCTATTTGGACTTCACCAGGTTGTCCATTAATGTCTTTTGTGTTCCAGGATCAAAGCCATGACCTAGACTCATTGTATTCATTGTCATGTGTCCCCAGTGTCCTCTGCTCTGTGGATTACTCATTCTCTCCTGCTCTGTCATAGCCTTAACTGTCTTGAGGAGGATTGACCAGGGATGGTTGAAGGCCCCCAAACTGAGTTTGTCTGCTGTTCTCATAATGTTGAGTGTGGTTCAGACTTTGGGTTTTGAGGAAGACACCACACAGGTGAATCGCCCTTCCTGTCCCCTCACTCAGGGTACACATTGACAGCTGTGTGTCTTACCACTGGGGATTTCAGCCTTGATTAGTTGATTATGTTGTGTTTGCCAGGTTTCTGCACTGTTTTCCCCCCTCCCCTCCTCTTCTCTTTGAAAATAAGTTACTCTGTCTACTGATATTCCAGAGGGGGAGAACTGTCAGTTACCCCTCCTGGAGGGAATAATCTCTGTCTGTTATTCAGGATGTTTCTATAAGGAATGGTTGTCTCCTCTCCCACATTACTTCTGGTTAGTTTAGGGGTGCTGGGTCTTTGTCTTGCTGAGTCAGCTCTACGTTTCAGCACAAGGACTCTCTGTTTGCAGAGCACATTCTCTCTAGTTGGTGTGTGAGGGTTTTATAGTGCCCCAGGGCATGTGGATTCTTACTTCCCTGACCAGAGCTTGAACCAGTGTCCACTGCAGTGAATGGTGGGTTCTTAACCACTGGACCACCAAGGAAGTCTGCATTTATTTAATCATTTATTTATATCAATATGGACTCACAAGTATTACTTTATGCTTTGAGTTATCATCTAATACTCTGTTATTTATTTTGTTTGTCAAACTATTTCCAGTTTGGCCTTTGGGAAGTTTCTAACACTTACTTCTAGAGTTTTCAAGGACCATCTCATCTTGTTGTTCTAACAAACTGCTTTCCCATCCTGGAAGGTTGAGTTTTCTCTTCAGAGAGTTTTCATACATGGAGTGCCAACTCTGGTGAACTCAACCCAGTGGGCCTTAGAACTCCTGTCCTCAGTGTCCTATAGGGCTGTGGACCTCAGAGTATCTGACACAGGAGACGCCCAAACCCAGCAGCTTCTCTCTGATGTTTCTGCATAGACTGCAGTCCAAACACTTTTGAGACCAGGTTTACTGATGGAGGAGGGTGTGAAGGGGTAAGGCTGGAGTCACTGGGGGTCCAGAAAGTGCACAGGGACTTGCTTCCTTAAGTACCTGAGAAAAGCTGGTGGCATGATACAAAATTACAGAATTACTAGCACCTGAGAAAACCCACGAGGCCTCAAGTCCTTCAAGTTTCCAGGTTGGGATGATTTGGAGCCCAAGGTTGCTGTCCACCAGTCCTCAGGGTCCAGTCTAGAGACCTTAGCCATTAAGATATTTGGGGGTTTCAGTAAGACCTAGCTCCACATTCTTATCTCCAGGACTTAACCTTGGGGAAAAAGGAAGGATTCCCAATAAGCTTTTTTTCTACCTGATAGTGGTGTAGACTTTTTGTTGATCCTCCTGTGATTCCATCTTCTCAGTTTGGGAGAGTGCTGACCTCAGAGCCTGGATAGGTTGGGGGAAGAATGATCAGGAAAACAGGAGATGGTTGGGACCCAGACAACAGAGCATTTGGGAATGTCAGCTCCAGTTGGTTTTTGGCAAAGGTACCCCTACATGTTCTCCAGTAGCTCTGATCTCAGAGTACGATGGGCTTCCACTATAAATACCCCGAGGCCTGAGGGAGCCACACCTGGCCACAGGCCTGTGGTTCTTCTGCGAGGGATGTGGGCTGGCTTAGGGAGCTAGTGGTTTATATAGCAACAAAAATCCTGCCCTGAGCAGAGTGTTCCAGCTACCACCACAATGAAGGGAGCACTGCTTCTGCTGGCCTTGCCGGTGACCAGAGAGTTGACCTTCGAGATGTTTGAGGGTAGGAAAGAGGGTCCAGATGGCCCTCATGATCCTTGCCCAGTGCCGTCTCACTGCATCCTTCCCAGTTCTGTCCAAGCTGCTTCTGGGGGCAGATTCTGAGGGCAGCTGTCTAATCCGTTCCCAGGAATCCTACACAAACTCTCTGAGGCTTTCAGCCTTTGAATAGAGGGGGTGCTGTGGAGCTGGAAGGGGCATTATCTGCGCACATCCTGGGGGATAGTTTGTTGGGGATAGTAGTGCTCATTGGGAGGGAGGAAGCAGGATGGTATGCCTGGGGATGGTGGTCAAGGGCAGCAGGGTCTCCAGGCCTAGCCCCTCTTGCTGTTCCCTTCTGCTGTGAGTGCCTCATAGATAAGATTTTCTGTCTGGGATGTAAGAAGTCCTGGGAGAGGGCACGTCTCTGTGGGAGGTGAGTCTGGAAGCTTTGGATCTGTAAGTTCCTATCAAGTGGTGGGAAACAGGATTCTTATGACCTGGGGATACTTTTTATGAAGTGTTTTCTGTTGTGCCTTCAGCAGAAGTCTGCCCTATATTTTGTGGAATGTTTGGCACAGTGGGCCTTGGAAACAAAACACTGTTAAACACAATACTTGATTTGGTTGATGCTACTGATGCAGAAAAAAACAGCTCTAGGAAAAATCCAGGATTGCTCCAATGAGGTGGGATTTGATGCCAAAGTGTCAGATCTGAAACTCACAGTAATTTACTCTCCCTTGACCCCCACCCTGAGAATTCACATGCCCCACAGTGCAATATATACATGGTAATATATCATGCAGTCATGGGATATATGACAGAGGAGAGCTAAGAACAAAGAAGCATAATAAAACCTTTGCTCCAGCGTGCATCACCTATAACATACAAGCACAATCCACCTGTATATCCCGTGTCCTGTTACCAACCCTCTTCATATCATGCCAATTAACTCACACAGAGTAGGGGACTGATATCAATGCAATACACCAAGTGTGTCGACTCATGTGTGTGTGTGTGTGTGTGTGTGTGTGTTTGTCCCCCTAAGTGAGAGATGCTAGCATTGGAGGACTAGAATTTTAATCTTTGGCAGGAAAAAGCAGCATTCAGCTCCCACACCTGTAGGAGTCCTGTCAGCTCTACTTTAGGAATATTGAAAAGGAGCTCCTGTCTTTTGAATCTCTTTCCAGCATGGGACTCCTTGGCTTTGTGAAGTTTCTGGCCCATAGTCAATGTCATCTCCTCTTGTTCCCACTCTATTGGCCGTTGCACTGGCTCAGAGCCCCACTTCCATCAACACGGTCTCTGTCTACAAGCCTGATTTTCCACTGTGTTGTTTTGGTGCCTGAAGCTCCTGAAGAGGCTTCTAGGTACCTGTGGCTGCTCACGTAGGCTAACAGTATATCTCCCTAAGGCCTGTCTTTTCTTTCTTGTTCTTGTCATACAGTATTGGAGATTGTGAATAGTCTGTCTCAGCATATTTTCCTCAAGTTGTTGATTTTTCAAAATGAGAGGTTTTCCATGAACAGAGTTTCATGCACTAATAGGGGCTCACAGGGCACATGGGGTCATTTACAACAGGCACATTTACTGCATGTACATTCTGTCCACACAACACACCTAACAGAAGAGGCTCGGGTGCAGGAGGTGTGACCCAAACCCAGACTCTAGAACCTTGCTCCTCCCTCAGGACCAGCCCTGGCTGTGTCCTGATGACCCTTTTCATCCCCTCCCTGGCATGGCCAGTGTCTCTATTTCCTTCCTGATGCCTGTGCCTGGGATGTTAGAGAGCCATCTTCCCCCTGGGGCCTGCTGGCAGCCCCCTCTCCAGTGGTGGGTCTGTGGGCAGAGGTTCTTGCTGGGGATGGGGCTGAATTCCTGGGGGTGAGGTGTGAGGTGATCCTGGGGAGACATGATAGCCCAGCTGTGGGCTCAGGTCCTGTCCGTCCTTCCTTTCAGGCTTCCATCAACTTTAGCAAGGATTGCATCAAATATTCAGTGTCTTCGCTGGTGAGTGCAATTTTCAGAAACATTCTCGGTGTTCTCTGTGTTGACATAGTCCTTTCCAGTGATGCCTGGTGTGCACTCCATATTCCTTCCCTGTTCTCGTTCTCAACTGAAACTGGAATCCAGACACCTTTCCTACCTGATGTGGTCTCTGTCAGGCTGACTCTAATAAAATAACTGCAGCAGGTTCAGTGTGCCCAGTGTCTATGTGTGATGGTGAGACGTGTGTGTGTGATGATGAGAAGTGACCTATGTGGTTATTGTGAGCATGGTGACCAGGATCAGACAGAATGAGATAAACCTGTCCCTGGAAAGCTGTGGGACCATGGACAAGTTTTTTGTAGATTTCTCAAAGAATTGTCATCTGCTAAGTGTGGATTGTGTGTCAAGACTGAGCCAATAACGTATAAGTAACCCTGGACTTTACCAGCCTACCTGGATAAGGCTGTTATTTTTGGGCACAGATAGCATATCTCACTCTGGCCTTTTGCACAGTGGCAGAGCTTCCAGTCCTTTAAATGTCCTTCTAGTTATTGGCAGGTGACTCAGGAGGTGACCTGACCAGGCTCGTCAGAGGTCCCCTGATCATCCCAGTGGTATTCAAAATTTTCTGCCCCTTAGGAGGGTGACTTCTGAGGAGCCAGACCTTTTCTCAGGGACACTTAGTACCACTGCTGTCTTTGGGTTCTGCCACGGGAACCAGGACCCCCAGTTAAGTCTTGACCAGGAAGAAGGGAGTGAATGGAAGAAGTTACCCCAGTGGAGATATTGTTTCCATGGAAACACCTCATGCTCTGAAGTGTGAATTGCAGAATGTGCCACACAAGCACATGTCCTGAACCCTCCAGCCTACTGCTTTTTTAAAATTTATTTATCTATTTTAATTGGAGGCTAATTACTTTACAATATTGTGCTTTTTGCCATACAATGGAAACAGTGTCAGACTTTATTTTGGGGTCTCCAAAATCACTGCAGATGGTGATTGCAGCCATGAAATTAAAAGACGCTTACTCCTTGGAAGGAAAGTTATGACCAACCTAGACAGCATATTAAAAAGTAGAGACATTACTTTGCCAACAAAGGTCCATCTAGTCAAGGCTATGGTTTTTCCAGTGGTCATGTATGGATGTGAGTGTTGGACTGTGAAGAAGGCTGAGCTCCGAAGAATTCATGCTTTTGAACTGCGGTGCTGGAGAAGACTCTCGAGAGTCCCTTGGACTGCAAGGAGATCCAACCAGTCCATTCTAAAGGAGATCCGTCCTGGGTGTTCCTTGGAAGGAATGATGCTAAAGCTGAAACTCCAGCTGAAACGCCACCTCATGTGAAGAGTTGACTCATTGGAAAAGACTCTGATGCTGGGAGGGATTGGGGACAGGAGGACAAGGGGACAACAGAGGATGAGATGGCTGGATGGCATCATCTGCTTGATGGACGTGAGTTTGAGTGAACTCCGGGAGTTGATGATGGACAGGGAGGCCTGGCGTGCTGCAATTCATGGGGTCACAAAGAGTCAGACATGACTGAGCGACTGAACTGAACTGAACTGACGTGAATCAGCCACGGGTGTACATGTGTCCCCCATCCTGAACCCCTCTCCGATCTCCCTCCTCATCCTATCCCTCTGGTTTGTCCCAGTGCACCGGCTTTAAGTGCCCTGTTTCATGCATGAAATTTGAACTGGTGATCTATTTCACATATGGTAATATACATGTTTCAAAACTGTCCCCTCAAATCATCCCACCCGCATCTTCTCCCACAGAGTCCAAAAGGCTGTTCTTTATATCTGTGTCTTTTTTGCTGTCTTGCATATATAGGGTCATCGTTACCATCTTTCTAAATTCCATATATATGTGTTAATATACTGTTTTGGTATTTTTCTTTCTGGCTTATTTCACTCTGTATAATAGGCTCCAGTTTCATCCACCTCATTAGAACTGATTCAAATACCTTCTTTTTAATAGCTGAGTAATATTCCATTGTGTATATGTACCACAGCTTTCTTATTTATTCATCTGCCAATGGACATCTAGGTTGCTTCCACGTCCTAGCTATTATAAACAGTGCTGCAATGAACATTGGGGTACACGTGTCTCTTTCAATTCTGGCTTCCTCAGTATGTATGCCCAGCAGTGGGATTGCTGGGTCGTATGATAGTTCTTTTTCCAGTTTTTAAAGGAATCTCCACACTGTTCTCCACAGTGTCTGTACTAGCTTGTATTCCCACCAACGGTGTAAGAGAGTTCCCTTTTCTCCAAACCCTCTCCAGCTTTTATTGTTTGTAGACTTTTTGATGGCATCCATTCTGACCAGCATGAGACAGTACCTCATTGTGCTTTCGATTTGCATTTCTTTAATAATGCGTGATGTTGAGCATCTTTTCATGTTTGTTAGCCATATGTATGTCTTCTTTGGAGAAATATCTGTTTAGTTCTTTGGCCCATTTTTTGATTGGGTTGCTTATTTTTCTGGTATTGAGCTGCATGAGCTGCTTGTATATTTTTGAGATTAATTCTTTGTCAGTTCCTTCGTTTGCTATTATTTTCTCCCATTCTGAAGGCTTGTCGTTTCACCTTGCTTATAGTTTCCTTCATTGTGCAAAAGCTTTTAAGTTTATTTAGTTCCCATTTGTTTATTTTTGCTTTTATTTCCATTACTTTGGGAGGTGGGTCACTATATTGAGTCTTCTGATCCATGAACATGGTATATATCTCCATCTATTTGTGTCCTCTTTGATTTCTTTCACCAGTGTTTTACAGTTTTCTATATATAGGTCTTTTGTTTCCTTCATTCCTAAGTATTTTCATTCCTAAGTAGATTCATTCCTAAGTATTTTATTCTTTTTGTCGCAATGGAGAGTAGGATTGTTTCCTTAACTTCTCTATTTTCTTATTATTAGTGTATAGGAATGCAAGGGATTTCTGTGTATTAATTTTATACCTGAAACTTTACTATATTCATTGATTAGCTCTAGTAATTTTCTGATAGTGTCTTTAGGATTTTCTATGTAGAGGATCATGTCATCTGCAAAAAGTGAGACTTTCACTCCTTCTTTTCCAATCTGGATTCCTTTTATTTCTTTTTCTTCTCTGATTGCTGTGGCTAAAACTTCCAAAACCATGTTGAATAGTAGTGGTGAGAGTGGGCACCCTTGTCTTGTTCCTGACTTTAGGGGAAATGCTTTCAATTTTTCATTGAAAAGAAAATGTTTGCTGTGGGTTTATCATATATGGCTTTTATTGTGTTGAGGTATGTTCCTTCTATGCCTGCTTCTGGAGGGCTTTTTTTTTTTAAATCATAAATGAGTGTTGAATTTTGTCAAAGGCGTCCTCTGCATCTATTGAGATAATCATATGGATTTTATCTTTCAATTTCTTAATGTGGTGTATTACATTGATTGATTTGTGAATATTGAAGAATCCTTGCATCCCTGGGATAAAGCCCACTTGGTCATGATATATGATCTTTTTAATATGCTGTTGGATTCTGTTTGCTAGACTTTTGTTGAGGATTTTTGCATCTATGTGATATTGGCCTGCAGTTTTCTTTTGGGGGGCATCTTTGTCTGGTTTTGATATTAGGGTGATGGTGGCCTCATAGAATGATTTTGGCAATTTACCTTCCTTTGAAATTTCCTGGAAGACTTTGAATAGGACAGGTGTTAGCTCTTCTCTAAATTTTTGGTAGAATTCAGGTGTGAAGCCATCTGGTCCTGGGATTTTGTTTGTTGGAAGATTTCTGATTACAGTTTTTATTTCCGTGCTTGTGATGGGCCTGTTAAGATTTTCTACCTCTTCCTGGTTCAGTTTTGGCAGGTTATACTTTTCTAAGAATCTGTCCATTTCTTCATATATGTCCATTTTATTGGCATATAGTTGCTAATAGTAGTCTCTTATGATCCTTTGTATTTCTGTGTTGTCTGTTGTGATTTCCCTATTTACATTTCTAATTTTGTTGATTTGATTTTTCTACCATTGTTTCTTGATGAGTCTGGCTAATGATTTGTTTATTTTATTTATCTTCTCAAAGAATCAGCTTTTAGTTTTGTTGATTTTTTTTCTATAGTCTCCTTTGTTTCTTTTTCACTTATTTCTGCTCTAATTTTTATTATTTCTTTCCTTCTACTAATCTTAGAATTCTTCATGTCTCCTTTGTCTAGTTGCTTCATGTGTAAGGTTAGGTTATTTATTTAATTTTTCTCTTGTTCCATGAGGTAAGCTCATATTGCTATGAACCTTCCCCTTAGCACTGCTTTTACCGAGTCCCATAAGGTTTTGGGTTGTTGTATTTTCATTTTCATTTGTTTCTCTATATATTTTGGTTTCTTTTTTTATTTCTTCTGTGATTTTTTGGATATTCAGAAGTGTGTTGTTCAGCCTCCATATGTTTGTATTTTTAACAGTTTTTCTTTCCCATAGTTGACATCTAATCTTACTGCATTGTGATCAGAAAAGATGCTTGGAATTAATTCAATTTTTTTTGAATTTACCAAGGCTAGATTTATGGCCCAGGATGTGATCTATCCTGGAGAAGGTTCCATGTGCACTTGAGAAAAAGGTGAAATTCATTTTTTTGCGGTGAAACGTCCTATAGATATCAATTAGGTCTAACTGGTATATTGTATCATTTAAAGTTTGTGTTGCCTTGTTAATTTTCTGTTTAGTTGATCTATCCATAGGTGTGAGTGGGGTATTAAAGTCTCCCACTATTATTGTGTTGCTGTTAATGTCCCCTTTCATACTTGTTAGCATTTGTCTTCCATATTGTGGTGCTCCTATGCTGGGTGCATATATATTTATAATTGTTATATCTTCCTCTTGGATTGATCTTTTGATCATTATGTAGTGCCCTTCTTTGTCTCTTTTCACAGCCTTTATTTCAAAGTCTATTTTATGTGAGTATTGCTACTCCTGCTTTCTTTTGGTCTCTATTTGCATGAAATATCTTTCTGCACACCTTAACTTTCAGCCTGTATGTGTCCCTTGTTTTGAGGTGGGTCTCTTGTAGACAACATATATACGGGTCTTGTTTTTGTATCCATTCAGCCAGCCTTTGTCTTTTGGTTGGGGCATTCAGCTCATTTAAATTTAAGGTAATTATTGATAAGTATGATTCCATTGCCATTTACTTTGTTGGTTTGGGTTCGAGTTTATACACCCTTTCTGTGTTTCCTGTCTAGAGAAGATCCTTTAGCATTTGTTGAAGAGCTGGTTTGGTGGTGTTGAATTCTCTCAGCTTTTGCTTGTCTGTAGAGCTTTTGGTTTCTCTTTCATATTAGAATGAGATCCTTGGTGGGTACAGTAATCTGAGTTGTAGGTTTTTCTCTTTCATCACCTGAAGAGTTTCTGTTGAAAGATCAGCTATTGTCCTTATGGGGATCCCTTTGTTTGTTCTTTGCTGCTTTTCCCTTGCTGGTTTTAATATTTGTTCTTTGTGTTTGATCTTTGTTAGTTCGATTAATATATGTCTTGGCGTGTTTTGCCTTGGTTTATCCTGTTTGGGACTCTGGGTTTCTTGGACTTGGGTGGCTATTTCCTTCCCCATTTTAGGCAAATTTGCAACTATTATCTCCTCAAGTATTTTCTCATGCCCTTTCTTTTTGTCTTCTTCTTCTGGGACTCCTATGATTCACATGTTCAGGCGTTTAACATTGTCTCAGAGGTCTCTGAGGTTGTCATCATTTCTTTTAATTCTTTTTTCTTTCCTCCTCTGTGTTTCATTTATTCCCACTATTCTATCTTCCATCTCACTTATCCTATCTTTTGCCTCAGTTATTCTACTTTTGGTTCCCTCAAGAGCGCTTTTGATCTCATTTATCACATTATTCATTATTTATTGACTCTTCTTTATTTTTTCTAGGTCCTTGTTAGACATTTCTTGCATCTTCTCAATCCTTGTCCCTAGTCTATAACTCTGTTTTGTTTTCAAGGTTTTGGATCATCTGTACTATGATTATTCTGAATTATTTTCAGGTAGACTCCCTATCTCCTCCTCTTTTGTTTGGCTTGGTGGGCATTTATCATGTTCCTTTACCTGCTGAACATTCCTCTGCCTTTTCATTTTGTTTAGATTGCTGTGTTTGGGGTGCCCTTTCTGTAGGCTGGAATTTCGTGGTTCCTCTTTATATTGTGGAGACTGCTCCCTGTGGGTGGGGTTGGACTTGTGGCTTGTCCGGGCTTCCTGGTTAGGGGAACTTGCGTCTGTGTTCTGATGGGTGTTAATGGATCTCTTCTCTCTGGAGTGCAATGAAGTGTCCAGTAGTAAGTTTTGGGGGTGTTTATAGGTTTGGCATGGCTTTGGGCAGCCTGTCTTTTAATGTTCAGGGCTTTGTTCCTCCTTTGCTGGAGAATTAGCATGGTATGTCTTGCTCTGGAACTTGTTGGCTCTTGGATGGAGCTTGGTTTCAGTGTAGGTATGGAGGCTTTTGGGTGAAAAGCCTCCCTGAAATTATGTTCCCTGAAATCAGTAGTTCTCTGATGTTCTCAAGTTTTGACGTTAAACCTCCTGCCTCTGGATTTGTGTCTTATTCTTATAGTAGCCTCCAGACTTCTCCATCCACACAGCACAGATGATAACCATCTAGGTTAATGGTGAAACAATTCTCCACAGTGAGGGACACCCAGATAGGTTCACAGCGTTACATGGAGAAGAGAAGAGGAAGGTAGGAGATAGAGATGACCAGGAGGAGAGGAGGGGGAGTCAAAAAGGGAGAGAGCCATCTAGCCAGTAATCAGTTCCCTAAGTGTTCTCCACAGCCCAGAACACCCAGAGAGAGCCATAGAGTTAAGTAGAGAAGAGGAGGGTGGTCCTAAGATGGCAGAGGAATAGGACAGGGAGACCACTTTGTCCCCCACAAAGTCATTGAAAGAACATTTGAACACTGAGCAAATTCCACAAAACACTTCTGAATGCTGGCAGAGGACATCAGGCACCCAGAAAGGCAGCCCATTGTCTTTGAAAGGAGGTAGGTAAAATATAAAAGATAAAAAAGAGAGACAAAAGAGGTAGGGACAGAAATCCATCCTGGGAGGGGAGTCTTAAAAAAGTGAAAAGTTTCCAAACACCAGGAAACACTCTCACCGGTGAGTCTGTGGTGAGCCTTGGAACCTCAGAGGGCAACATAACTGGGAGGAAAAATAAATAAATAATAAAACCCCACAGATTACGTGCCTAGGCAACTCCCAGCAGAGAAGCAGCACAGACGCTCACATCCGCCACTAGCAGGCTGGGACTGGACAGGGAGGTGCTGGCTGCATTGCTTAGGGTAAGGAACGGGCCTGAATGCCCCGAGGGCAATCTGAGGGAACTAATAGAGATAGCAACCCAGATTGTGGGATAGCTATCCCGCAAAAAGCCCTAACAGAAGACACCACCAGGCCTGCTCACAGAACAAAGAAATGAGCAAAGCTAGCCGGCTGCAGACCAGCCTATCCCCCACCGGAGACAGGCAGGCTAAGGCAGCCAGAGCTGCAAGGGGGCAATCACAGCCCCACAGAGGCATCATCTACCAAACTGCAAGCAGGCTTTGTAGCTAACCAAGACTTCTTGGGACTCTGGATGGTCGACATCGGTCGGGAGGGTTGCAGCCAGAGACCAGCTCCCCAGAAGAAACACAAGGCACACTTGAGAAGGCACACCAGTTGTACACACAGAAAACCGAGTGGCAGGGACGGGGGAGGTGATAAGTCACAGCCCTCACCTGGGGGTGACTGTGCTCACCAAGCACCTGGTCACCTGAGCTGCTCGGACCTGGGAAGGGCACAAAACGCAGGCCCAACCAAGTCTGCACTTTGTGGAGTATCTGAGAACCTGAACCTGAGTGGTTTAGAACTTGGAAGTGCATGCAACCCAGGGTGCACCTCAGACAGTTTCTGGCAGAGCAACCTAGAGCCTGAACAGGGTAGACTGGGAAAGCACACACGCCGTGAGCGGGGACAAATCCAGTGTGGCTGAAATGCTGCAAGCACTCTCCACAAACGCCAGTGATATTTGTTTGCAGTGTTCCTCCATCCCCACAGCACAACTGAACAAGTAAGCCTAAAAAAGTGACCACCACTGCCCTCTTGTTTCAGGGCAGAAATTAGACACTGAAGAGGCCATCAAACAGAAGAAGCTAAAATAAACAGAGGGAACTGCTTTGGAAGTGACAGGTGCAATAGATTAAAACCCTGCAGTTAGCACAAACTACATAGAGAGGGGCCTATAGATCTTGAGAAGTATAAGTCAGATCAAGGAAATTTCTGAACATGAACTGACCCCACATTGTCCACAACAACACCAGGGAAAGTCCTAGATATATTTTCGCTATTATCATTTTTTAAATTAAAAAAATTTTTTTAATCTCTCAGCCCTCTATTACTCCTTTAATTTTCATTTGTATAACCTACTATTACTTTGCAAAAAAAAAGCCCATTTTTAAAGCAAACTTCATATATATATATTTTTTATAATTTTTGTGACTTTGTTTTTTTCTGTGATATTGTATTTTTGAGAATCTAACTTCCACTCTAGATTCTTAATCTTTGCTTTTTGGTATTTGTTATCAACGTTGTACCTTTAAGAACCCAATCTTCAGTACCCATTTTTACCTTGGAGTGAGATTATTGGCTGGATTGCTCTATCTCGCTTGGACTCTCCTTTTACTCCACCAGGTCACCTCTATCTCCTCCCCCCCCCCCTTCTCTTCTCTACCCAACTCTGTGAATCTCTTTGTGTGTTCTGGACTGTGGAGAACACTTAGGGAACTGATTACTGGCTGGATCTATCTCTCTGCTTTTGATTCCCCCCTTTCTCCTTCTGGCCACCTCTGTCTCCTTCCTCCCTCTTCATCCCTCTTCCTTCTGGCCACCTCTGTCTCCTTCCTCCCTCTTCCTGCCCCTTCTGTTCTCTGTGATGTAACTCTGTGAACATCTCTGAGGGATCCAGACTGTGGAGAGCACATATGAAAGTGATTACTGGCTAGCTTGCTCTCTCCCCTTTTGATTCCCCCTCTTCTCCACCTGGTCACTTCTATTTCCCTCCTCCCCCTTCTCTTCTCCATGAAACTGTGTGTACCTCTCTGGGTGTCCCTCACTGTGGAGAAACTTTTCATCATTAACCTAGATGTTTTATCATCGGTGCTATATAGATGGAGAAGTCTTGAGGATACTGTAAGAATAAGACTGAAAACCAGAGGCAGGAGGCTTTAGTCCAAATTCTGAGAACATCAGAGAACTACTCCAGGGAACATGAATTTATAGGAGCTCAACAAATGCCTCCATACCCACACTGAAACCAAACAACACCCAAGGCCCAACAAGTTCCAGAGAAAGACATATCACGCAAATTCTCCAGCAAAACAGGAACATAGCCCTGAGCTCCAATATACAGGCTGCCCAAAGTCACACCAAACCCACTGACATCTCAAAACTCATTACTGGACACTTCATTGCACTCCAGAGAGAAGAAATCCTGCTCCACCCACCAGAACACCTAGGCAAGATTCCCTAACCAGGAAACCTTGACAAGCCACCCGTACAACCCCATCCACAGTGAGGAACCTCCACAATAAAGAGGAACCACAAACTGCCAGAATATGCAAAGGCCACCTCAAAAATAGCAATATAAACAAAATGAAAAGGCAGAGAAATACCCAGCAGGTAAAGGAGCAGGATAAATGCCGACCAAACCAAACAAAAGAGGAAGAGATAGGGAATCTACCTGGTAAAGAATTCCGAATAATGATAATGAAAATGATCCAGAATCTTGAAAACAAAATGGAATTACAGATAAACTGCCTGGAGACAAGGATCGAAAAGATGCAAGAAATGTCTAACAAGGACCTAGAAGAAATAAAAAAGAGTCACTCAATAATGAATAATGCAATAAATGATATAAAAAACACTCTGGAGGGAACCAACAGTAGAATAACAGAGACAGAAGAGAGGATAAGTAGAGTAGAAGATAGAATGGTAGAAATAAATGAAATAGAGAAGAAAAAAGAATTAAAAGAAATGACATCAGAGACCTCTGGAACAATGTTAAATGCGCCAATATTCAAATCATAGGAGTCCTAGAAGAAGAAGACAAAAAGAAAGACCATGAGAAAATACTTGAGGAGATAATAGTTGAAAACTTCCCTAAAAAGGGGAAGGAAATCACCCAAGTCCAAGAAACCCAGAGAGTCCAGGTGAAACACCCCAAGACACATAATAATCAAATTAACAAAGATCAAACACAAAGAACGAATATTAAAACCAGCAAGGGAAAACAACAAATAACACACAAGGGGATTCCCGTAAGAATAACAGCTGATCTTTCAATAGAAACTCTTCAGTCCAGGAGGGAATGGCAGGACATACTTAAAGTGATGAAAGAAAATAACCTACAGCCCAGATTACTGTACCCAGCAAGGATCTCATTCAAATATGAAGGAGAAATCAAAAGCTTTACAGACAAGCAAAAGCTGAGAGAATTCAGCACCACTAAACCAGCTTTCCAACAAATACTAAACGATCTTCTTCAGACAGGAAACACAGAAAATGTGTATGAACTCGAACCCAAAACAATAAAGTAAATGGCAACGGGATCATCAGTTCAGTCATTCAGTCGTGTCCGACTCTTTGTGACCCCATGAATCGCAGCACACCAGGCCTCCCTGTCCATCACCAACTCCCGGAGTTCACTCAGACTCACATCCATTGAGTCAGTGATGCCATCCAGCCATCTCATCCTCTGTCGTCCCCTTCTTCTCCTGCCTCCAATCCCTCCCAGCATCAGAGTCTTTTCCAATGAGTCAACTCTTTGCATGAGGTGGCCAAAGTACTGGAGTTTCAGCTTTAGCATCATTCCTTCCAAAGAACACCCAGGACTGATCTCCTTTAGAATGGACTGGTTGGATCATACTTATCAATAATTACCTTAAATGTAAATAGGTTGAATGCCCCAACCAAAAGACAAAGACTGGCTGAATGGATACCAAAACAAGAACCCTATATATGTTGTCTACAAGAGACCCACCTCAAAACAAGGGACACATACAGAAAGAAAGTGAAGGGCTGGAAAAAGATATTCGACGCAAATAGAGACCAAAAGAAAGCAGGACTAGCAATACTCATATCAGATAAAATAGGCTTTAAAACAAAGGCTGTGAAAAGAGACAAAGTAGGACACTACATAATGATCAAAGCGTCAATCCAAGAAGAAGAGGTAACAATTATAAATATATATGCACCCAACATAGGAGCACTGCAATATGGAAGACAAATGCTAACAAGTATGAAAGGGGACATTAACAATAAACAATAATAGTGGAAGAATGTAATACCCCACTCACACCTATGGATAGATCAACTAAACAGAAAATTAACAAGGCAACACAAACTTTAAATGATACAATAGACCAGTTAGACCTAATTGATATCTATAGGACATTTCACCTGGAAACAATGAATTTCACCTTTTTCTCAAGTGCACACAGAACCTTCTCCAGGATAGATCACATCCTGGGCCATAAATCTAGCCTTGGTAAATTTAAAAAAATTGAAATCATTCCAAGCATCTTTTCTGACCACACTGCAGTAAGATTAGATGTCAATTACAGGAAAAAACTATTTAAAATCCCAACATATGGAGGCTGAACAACACGCTGCTGAATAACCTACAAACCATAGAAGAAATCAAAAAAGAAATGAAAATATGCATAGAAACGAATGAAAATGAAAACACAACAACCCCAAACCTAAAGGAAAAAATGAAGAACCCTAGGGTTAGTAGAAGGAAAGAAATCTTAAAAATTAAGGCAGAAATAAATGCAAAGAAACAAAAGAGACCAAAGCAAAAATCAACAAAGCTAAAAGTTGGTTCTTTGAGAAGATAAATAAAATTGACCAACCATTAGCCAGACTTATCAAGAAAGAAAGGGAGAAAAATCAAATCAACAAAATTAAAAATGAAAATGGAGAGATCACAACAGACAACACAGAAATACAAAGGATCATAAGAGACTACTATCAGCAATTATATGCCAATAAAATGGACAACTTGGAAGAAATGGACAAATTCTTAGAAAAGTACAACTTTCCAAAACTCAACCAGGAAGAAATGGAAAATCTTAACAGACCCATCACAAGCAAGGAAATTGAAACTGTAATCAGAAATCTTCCAGCAAACAAAAGCCCAGGACCAGAGGGCTTCACAGCTGAATTCTACAAAAAATTTAGAGAAGAGCTAACACCTATCCTACTCAAACTCTTCCAGAAAACTTCAGAGTAAAGTAAACTTCCAAACTCATTCTATGAGGCCACCATCACTCTAATACCAAAACCTGACAAAGATGCCCCCCCCCCCAAAAGAAAACCACAGGCCGATATCACTGATGAACATAGATGCAAAAATCTTTAACAAAATTCTAGCAAACAGAATCCAACAACATATTAAAAAAAATCATACATCATGACCAAGTGGGCTTTATCCAAGGGATGCAAGGATTCTTCAATATCCGCAAATCAATCAATGTAATACACCACATTAACAAATTGAAAAATAAAAAACGTAATTATCTCAATAGATATAGAGAAAATCTTTGACAAAATTCAACATCCATTTATGATAAAAACCCTCCAGAAAGTAGGAATAGAAGGAACATACCTTAACATAATAAAAGCTATATATGACAAACCCACAGCAAACATTATCCTCAATGGTGAAAAATTGAAAGCATTTCCCCTAAAGTCAGGAAAAAGACAAGGGTGCCCACGCTCAACACTACTATTCAACATAGTTTTGGAAGTTTTAGCCACAGCAATCAGAGCAGAAAAAGAATTAAAAGGAATCCAGACTGGAGAAGATGAAGTAAAACACTCACTGTTTGCAGATGACGTGATCCTCTACATAGAAAACCCTACAGACTCCACCAGAAAATTACTAGGGCTAAGACTCTGATTCTGTGAGGGATTGGGGGCAGGAGGAAAAGGACAGAGGTTGAGCTGGCTGGATGGCATCACCGACTTGATGGACGTGAGTTTGAGTGAACTCCGGGAGTTGGCGATGGACAGGGAGTTCTGGCGTGCTGCAATTCATGGGGTCGCAAGAGTCGGACAAGACTGAGCGACTGAACTGAACTGGACTGAACTAAATCAATGAATATAGTAAAGTTGCAGGATATAAAATCAACACACAGAAATCCCTTGCGTTTCTATACACTAACAATGAGAAAACAGAAAGAGAAATTAAGGAAACAATTCCATTCACCATTGCAAGGAAAAGAATAAAATACTTAGGAATATATCTACCTAAAGAAACAAAAGACCTTTATATAGAAAACTATAAAACACTGACTTCACATTCCAGGATGTCTGGCTCTAGGTCAGTGATCACACCATCGTGATAATCTGGGTCGTGAAGATCTTTTTGTACACTTTTGTGAAGTCAAGTGGGCCTTAGAAAGCATCACTAAGAACAAAGCTAGTGGAGGTGATGGAATTCCAGTTGAGCTATTCCAAATCCTGAAAGATGATGCTGTGAAAGTGCTACACTCAATATGCCAGCAAATTTGGAAAACTCAGCAGTGGCCACAGGACTGGAAAAGGTCAGTTTTCATTCCAATCCCAAAGAAAGGCAATGCCAAAGAATGCTCAAATTACCACACAATTGCACTCATCTCACACGCTAGTAAAGTAATGCTCAAAATTCTCCAAGCCAGGCTTCAGCAATATGTGAACCATGAACTTCCAGATGTTCAAGCTGGTTTTAGAAAAGGCAGAGGAAACAGAGATCAAATTGCCAACATCCACTGGATCATGGAAAAAGCAAGAGAGTGCCAGAAAAACATCTATTTCTGTTTTATTGACTATACCAAAGCCTTTGACTGTGTGGATCACAATAAATTGTGGAAAATTCTGAAAGAGATGGGAATACCAGACCACCTGATCTGCCTCTTGGGAAATTTGTATGCAGGTCAGGAAGCAACAGTTAGAACTGGCCATGGAACAACAGACTGGTTCCAAATAGGAAAAGGAGTTTGTCAAGGCTGTATATTGTCACCCTGTTTATTTAACTTCTATGCAGAGTACATCATGAGAAACGCTGGACTGGAAGAAACACAAGCTGGAATCATGATTGCCAGGAGAAATATCAATAACCTCAGATATGCAGATGACACCACCCTTATGGCAGAAAGTGAAGAGGAACTCAAAAGCCTCGTGATGAAAGTGAAAGTGGAGAGTGAAAAAGTTGGCTTAAAGCTCAACATTCAGAAAACGAAGATCATGGCCTCCGGTCCCACCACTTTATGGGAAATAGATGGGGAAACAATGGAAACAGTGTCAGACTTTATTTTTCTGGGCTCCAAAATCACTACAGATGGTGACTGCAGCCATGAAATTAAAAGACGCTTACTCCTTGGAAGGAAAGTTATGACCAACCTAGATAGCATATTCAAAAGCAGAGACACTACTTTTCCAACAAAGGTTCGTCTAGTCAAGGCTATGGTTTTTCCTGTGGTCATGTATGGATGTGAGAGTTGGACTGTGAAGAAGGCTGAGTACCAAAGAATTGATGCTTTTGAACTGTGGTATTGGAGAAGACTCTTGAGAGTCCCTTGGACTGCAAGGAGATCCAACCAGTCCATTCTGAAGGAGATCAGCCCTAGGATTTCTTTGGAAGGAATGATGCTAAAGCTGAAACTCCAGTACTTTGGCCACCTCATGTGAAGAGTTGACTCATTGGAAAAGACTCTGATGCTGGGAGGGATTGGAGGCAGGAGGATAAGGGGATGACAGAGGATGAGATGGCTGGATGGCATCACTGACTCGATGGACATGAGTCGGGGTGAACTCCGGGAGTTGGTGATGGACAGGGAGGCCTGGCGTGCTGCGATTCATGGGGTCGCAAAGAGTCGGACATGACTGAGCGACTGATCTGATCTGATAAAACACTGGTGAAAGAAATCAAAGAGGACACATATAGATGAAGAAATATACCGGGTTCATGGATCGGAAGAATCAATATAGTGAAAATGAGTATACTACCCAAAGCAATCTATAGATTCAATGCAATGCCTAGCAAGCTACCAACTTGGTATTTTTCAGAGAACTAGAATAAATAATTTCACAATTAGTATGGAAATACAAAAAAACTCGAATAGCCAAAGCTATCTTGAGAAAGAAGAATGGAACTGGAGGAATCAACCTGCCTGACTTCAGGCTCTACTACAAAGCCACAGTCATCAAGACAGTATGGTACTGGCACAAAGACAGAAATATAGGTCAATGGAACAAAATAGGAAGCCCAGAGATAAATCCACACACATCTGGACACCTTATCTTTGATAAAGGAGGCAAGTATATACAGTGGAGAAAAGACAATCTCTTTAACAAGTGGTGCTGGGAAAACTGGTCAACCACTTGTAAAAGAATGAAACTAGAACACTTTCTAACACCATACACAAAAACAAACTCAAAATGGATTAAAGATCTAAACTTAAGACCAGAAACTATGCAACTCCTAGAGGAAAACATAGGCAAAGCCCTCTCCAACATAAATCACAGCAGGATCCTCTATGACCCACCTCCTAGAATATCAGAAATAAAAGTAAAAATGAACAAATAGGACCTAATTAAAATTAAAAGCCTCTGCACAACAAAGGAAACTAAGAAAGGTGAAAAGACAGCCTTCAGAATGGGAGAAAATAATAGCAAATGAAGCAACTGACAAACAACTAATCTCAAAAATATACAAGCAACTCCTACAGCTCAATTCCAGAAAAATAAATGACCCAATCAAAAAATGGGCCAAAGAACTAAACAGACATTTCTCCAAAGAAGACATACAGATGGCTAACAAACACATGAAAAGATGCTCAACATCACTCATTGTCAGAGAAATGCAAATCAAAACCACAATGAGGTTTCATTTCATGCCAGTCAGAATCGCTGCTATCCAAAAGTCTACAAGCAATAAATGCTGGAGAGTGTGTGGAGAAAAGGGAACCCTCCTATAGTGTTGGTGGGAATGCAAACTAGTACAGCTACTATGGAGAACAGTGTGGAAATTCCTTAAAAAACTGGAAATAGAACTGCCATACAACCCAGCGATCCCACTGCTGGGCATACACACCAAGGAAACCAGAACTGAAAGAGACATGTGTACTCCAGTGTTCATCGCAGCACTGTTTATAATAACCAGGACATGGAAGCAACCTAGATGTCCATCAGCAGACGAATGGATAAGAAAGCTGTGTTACATATACATAATGGAATATTACTCAGCCACTAAAAAGAATACATTTGAATCAGTTCTAATGAGGTGGATGCAACTGGAGCCTATTATACAGAGTGAAATGAGCCAGAAAGGAAAACACCAATGCAGAATCAGTTCAGTTCACTTCAGCCACTCAGTCGTGTCCGACTCTTTGTGACCCCATGAATCACAGCACGCCAGGCCTCCCTGTCCATCACCAACTCCCGGAGTTCACCCAGACTCACTTCCATCCAGTCGGTGATGCCATCCAGCCATCTCATCCTCTGTCGTCCCCTTATCCTCCTGCCTCCAATCCCTCCCAGCATCAGAGTCTTTTCCAATGAGTCAACTCTTCGCATGAGGTGGCCAAAGTACTGGAGTTTCAGCTTTAGCATCATTCCTTCCAAAGAAATCCTAGGGCTGATCTCCTTCAGAATGGACTGGTTGGATCTCCTTGCAGTCCAAGGGACTCTCAAGAGTCTTCTCCAACACCACAGTGCAAAAGCATCAATTCTTCAGTGCTCAGCTTTCTTCACAGTCCAAATCTCACATCCATATGTGACCAGTGGAAAAACCATAGCCTTGACTAGACGAACCTTTGTTGGCAAAGTAATGTCTCTGCTTTTCAATATGCTATCTAGGTTATACTAATGCATATATATGGAATTTAGAAAGATGGTAATGATAACCCTGTGTGCAAGATAGCAAAAGAGACACAGATGTGTAGAACAGTCTTTTGGACACTGTGGGAGAGGGCGAGGGTGGGATGACTTGGAAGAATAGCATTGAAGCATGTATATTATCATATGTGAAACGAATCGCCAGTCCAGGTTCAATGCATGATACAGGGTACTCGGGGCTGGTGCACTAGAATGACCCAGAGGGATGGGATGGGGAGGGACGTGGAAGAGGGTTCAGGATGGGGAACACATGTACACCCATGGCAGATTCATGTCAATGTATGGCAAAACCAATACAATATTGTAAAGTAATTAGCCTCCAATTAAAATAAATTTGTATTTTTTTTTTAAGTGAGAGAAGAGAAAGGGGAGGGAGGAGATAAAGTTGACCTGGGGGAGAAAAGGGAAAGTCAAAAGGGGGGCGAGCAATCAAGTCAGGAATCACACCCATAAGTGAAAATGGATACTGAAGATTAGATTCTTTAAGGTACAAAATTGATAACAAATACCAAAAAGCAAAGATTAAAAATTTAGTGTACATGTTAGACTGTCAAAAAAGCAATATTAAAATACAAAGCAAAATCACAAAAACTATAAAATATATATATATGAAATTTGCTTTAAAAATAGGGTCTTTTTTCACAAGGTAATAGTAGATTATAGAAATGAAAATTAAACAAGTAATAAAGAACTTAAATTTAAAAAATTTAAAAATGATAATAGTAAAAATATATATAGGGATTTCTCTGGAATTGTTGTAGGTAGTGTGGGGTCAGTTCAGTTTCAGATAGTTCGTTGTTCCAGCTTGTACTCAAGGTCGTTGTTCTCAAGGTCTATAGGCCCCCTCCAATGCTTAGTCAATGTTAACTACAGGCTTTTAATCTGTTGCACCTGTCACTTCCAGAGCAGTTCCCTAATCTGTGTTTATTTTGACTTCCTCTGTTTGCAAGTCTCTTCAGTGTCTAATTTCTGCCCTGACACAAGGGGGTGAAGGTGATCACTTATTTAGGCTCCTTTTTCAGTTGTGTTTTGGGGGAGGGAGGAACACTGCAAACAAATATCACTGGCTGTGTGTGGGCAGTGCTCGCAGTGTATGAGCCACACTGGGTTTGCCCCAACTCAAGGCAGTGCGCGCTTCCTGGGTCTGCACTGCTCAGGCTCCAGGGTGTTCTGCTAGGGCACTGTCCAGAGTGGGCCCTGCATTTCATGCACTTCCCAGATCTAAGCCACTCAGGTTCTCAGGTACTCTGCACAGACTCAGTTGGACGTGCGTTTTGTGCCCTTCCCAGGTCTGAGCAGCTCAGGAGACCAGGTGTTTGGCAAGTGTACTGTCCCAGGTGGGCTGAGCATCTTAATCATCTCCCTGGTCCCAGCCACTTGGTTTCCCGAGTGCACCATGAAAGCACCGTCTCAGGTGTGCCATGTGTCTCTTCTGGGGAGCTGACCTCAGGCTGCAGCCCTCCTGACAGATGTCAAACTTCCAGGATCCCAGGAAGACATGATTAGCAATTGGGAGCCTACTCACAGTTGGGTGGAGGATTCCAGTCTCTGGGGCCGAGATTGGAGCAGCCCCTTGCCTTCCAGCTCTGGCTGTCCTTGCCTGCCTCTCAGCCTTTTGCGGCGGAGAGGGGCCTCTATGCAGCCAACTAGCTCTCCTTTGGTATTTGCTCAATCCTTTGTTCTGTGAGCAGGCCAGGCTGCATGTTAGAGCCTTTCACGAGAAAGTTCTCTTTTTTTCTCTCTCTGGTGATTCCACAGTTTGGGTTGCTATCTCATGTTAGCTCCCTCAGATTGTCCTCAGGACATTCAGGCCTGGTCCTTACCCTAAGCACCGATTGTGCAGCCCACGCCTCCCTGTCCAGCCCCTACTCACTGGTGGTGGATGCGAGCGTCTGGGCTGCTTCTCCACTGGCAGTTGCAGTTAGGCATCTATTCTGTGGGTTGTTCCCCGCCCCCGCCCACCGCCGGTTATGTTGCCCTCTGAGATTCCTAAATTCCTTACAGACCCGCCTGTGAGAGGGTTTCCTACTGTTTGGAAACTTCTCCTTCACTACTGCTTCCCCAGGATGGGTCTCCATCCCTAAGTCTTTTGTCTCTCATTTTGTCTTTTATATGTTGTTCTACCTCCTTTTGAAGACAATGGCCTGCCTTTCTGGGTGCCTGGTGTCCTCTGCCAGTATTCAGAAGTTGTTTTGTGGAAGTTTCTCAGCATTCAAATGATCTTTTGATGAATTTGTGGGGGAGAAATTGGTCACCCTGTCCTATTCCTCTGCCATCTTGGGACCGCACCCCCCAGCCTACTTTTAAAAGCATGAAATGGATAGTTGCATTACCTTAGGAGACTTCTGAAATTACAAGGACAGGACAAGGTTTTATCCCTGTTTCCTAGGGTCTAGGGTATTGTCAGACTACAGTCAGCATGGCCCATATGAAGTGTGGCATAAGTGGTAAAATGTCTCTATCCTCTGGAACAGAGAGAAGAATGACAGGACACTTCTCTTAGGAAACTATGCAATTTAGTCAAGTATTAAAAAAAAATACATTGTGAAGCTCTAATTCTCCACCTGGTGAAACTATCTTTTAAAAATAAAGGGGAAAGAAACACTTTTTCACAGAGGCAAAAGCTTGAAATCATTCAGCACTAGCATACCTGCACTATAGAAAATATTAGGGGAAGGCCTGCAGGAGGAATGGATGTGGTGCAAGGTAGAAATCTAAAACTGTACTAGAGGAGAGAGACATGGAGGATTGTCAGTCTGAGGATATGTATCCAAATCTTTTTATATCTCCAGCTCTATCTCTAATTTAGAGAGAATTTAATACATTCACAGTGCATTTTCTTTGACTAAAATATTCAAATAATACATTCAAGAGCAGATTAAGTACAGTTGCTGAGAAAATCAGTAAATTGTAATTTAACTCAAAGAAAAGTATCCCAAATAAAACAGAGAGACAAAAATGTAATAAAATATGGGAAAGTGTGTAAGAGGTAATATGGGACACAGTGAAAAGACCCTCTGTAAGTAGGGTCCTGCATTGGAGGGCAGATTCTTTACCACTGGCATCACCATAGAGGAGGGAATTAGCTGTATATTTACATATATCCACCACCACCACACCACCCCCAGTTTGTATGTCCTTCCCTTTTAGGTCACCACAGAACACTCTTACAGTTCCTATACAGTATACAGTAGGTGCTATACAGTAGGTTCTCATTAGTTATGTATTTTATACATAGTATCAATGTATGTCAATTCAAATCTCCTGATTCAACCCACCCCCTCCTTGGTATACATAAATTTGTTCTCTGTGTCTGTTTTTTATTTCTGCTTGCAATATGATCTTCTATACCATTTTTCTAGATTCCACATACATGTGTTACTATACAATTTTGTTTTTCTCTTTCTGCCTTACTTAACTCTGTATGGCAGTCTCTAGGTCAGTCCACATCTCTGCAAATGACATAATTTGGCCCTTTTTACGGCTGAGTAATATTACATTGTATATATGTATAGCATCTTCATTTTTTACAATAAATTTATTTATTTTTTGGCTGTATGGGGTCTTAGTTTCAGCATGCAGGATCTTTGTTGCAGTATGTAGGATCTTTCCTTACATTTTGTGGGCTTAGTAGTTACAGGGTGTAGGCTTAGTTGCTGCATTGCAGGTGGGATCTTAATTCCCCTACCAGGGATCCAACCCAAGTCCCCTATTTTGGAAGGTGGATTCTTAATCACTAGACCTGTACGATATATATTCTTTACAGGAGTAAGTGTGTTGAATTAAGAGTGATAAAACGACAGTCATCTGTTGCAGAATCCTGGAAGCACCCCAGGGTTCTACTTGGTATAGGTTTAGTTGAGAAGTCAGCAGTTGGTTTGACAGGCACAGGAGGCGTGGAACTTACAATACCTGAGACAACAGTGGTGGAGGGACTCTTAGAATGTTTGCAGCAGCAATTATTATGCAAACATGTACAAGTATTTCAGCATTTTTCAAACCAAAACAAATACACTGGAAATAACCAGCTGAAAGTCAGCTCTTCCTGGAACCCATTCCTGATTCCTGTTTACACATGATCCTATCTTTGCTGACATCATTCACTCCCTAATCAGCCTGTATACTCTGGGAAGCCATAAGTTCATAAGTACCTGTTTATTGTACTCTCACAACACTTGCTTGGCATTTCGTGACAAGTCCTACATGTTCACTGAACTGGGAGCATTGTTAAGGAAAGTCAGACAATAGAGTTGAATGACTTCTCTATACTTTCTTGACATCTAATCTCAGCTTACTTTACATTACTCCTCGAACATCTCTTTTAACTTTTGTGTTGATTCTCATCATACTCCATTTTTTGGTCCCAAATATTTCCCATTCTTCCTTTAGCCTCCAACCAGGTACATTTTGACCATAAAACTGTAAGCTTTAGGGCCACTCACCTTCCTGGGACAGTTTCAATTACTAGAAAAGGATATAGTGATGTGTTGACATAGTCATATATTTTTAAGTAAAATTTTAAAAAATAAGGTATTTTAAGAACAGTTAAAATAGCAATTCTTTTTATTCCTATTTGGCCTCTTTTACGTTGTTGAATGTTTGTAGTTACTTTTTTGTGTAAGTTTTTTTTTAATGTATTTTTTAATTGGAGGAAAATTGTTTTACAATGTTATGTTGCTTTCTGCCATACAACCACACAAATCAGTCATAATTTTATATATATATATATATATATATATATTCCTTCCCACTTGAGCCTCCCTCCCCTCCCCCCATCTCCCACTAGGTCATCATAGAGTGCCAGGCTGGGCTCCTCGTGTTATATAGCAACTTCCCACTAGCTATCTGTTTTACACAAGATAGTGTATATATGTCAGTGTTACTTTCTCAGTTCATCCCTTGGTCTCCTTCCCCTGCTGTGTCCACAAGTCTGTTTTCTACATTTGAGTCTCCATTCCTTCTCTGCAAATAGGTTCATTACTACCATTTTTTTGTATTCCATATTTCTGAGTTAATATACAATATTTGTTTTTCTGTTTCTGGCTTACTTCATTCTGTGTAATAGGTTCTAGGTTCATCCAAGTCACTACAACTGACTCAAATTCATTCTTTTAATGGCTGAGTAATATTCCATTGTATATATGTACCACTTCTTTATGCATTCATCTGTTGATGGACATCTAGGTTGCTTCTATGTCCTGGATATTGTAAATAGTGTCGCAATGGACATTGGGGTACATGTGTCATTTACAATTGTGGTTTGCTCAGGGTATATGCACAGTAGTAGGATTATTTTGTCATTTGTTGTTCAATCACTAAGTCATGTCCACTCTTTGTAACACCATGGACTGTAGCACACCTGGCTCCTCTGTCTTCCACTATATCCCACAGTTTGCTCAAATTTATGTCCATTGAGTCATTTATGCTGTCTAACCATCTCATCCTCTGTCACCCCCTTCTCCTCCTGCCCTCAATATTTCCCAGGATCAGGGTCTTTTCCAATGAGTTGGCTCTTTACATCAGGTGGCCAAAGCTTTGGAGCTTCAGCAGTTGTCCCTCCAAAGAATATTCAGACTTGATTTCCTTTAGGATTGACTGGTTTGATGTCCTTGCAGTCCAAGGGACTCTCAAGACTCTTCTCTAGCACCACCATTCAAAAGAATCTATTGATCGATGTTCAGCCTTCTTTATGATCCAACTCTCACATCCATACATGACTACTGGAAAAACCATAGCTTTGACCATATGGACTTTGTCAGTAAAATGATATCTCTGCTTTTTCATGTTGTATCTAGTTTTGTCATCACTTTCCTTCCAGTGAGCAAACATCTTTTAGTTTCAAGGCTGCTGTCACTGTCTGCTGTGATTTTGGAGTCGAAGAAAATGAAATCTGTCACTGCTTCTACTTTTTCCCAATTTATTTACCATGAAATGATGGGACTGAGTGCTGTTATATTAGTTTTTTTTTTCCTTTATTTTTAAAATTTTATTTTATTTTTAAACTTTACAATATTGTATTGGTTTTGCCAAATATCAAAATGAATCCGCCACAGGTATACATGTGTTCCCCATCCCGAACCCTCCTCCCTCCTCCCTCCCCATACCATCCCTCTGGGTCGTCCCAGTGCACCAGCCCCAAGCATCCAGTATCGTGCATCGAACCTGGACTGGCAACTCATTTCATATATGATGTGTATTTCAATGCCATTCTCCCAAATCATCCCACCCTCTCCCTCTCCCACAGAGTCCAAAAGACTGTTCTATACATCAGTGTCTCTTTTGCTGTCTCATATACAGGGTTATTGTTACCATCTTTCTAAATTCCATATATATGCATTAGTATACTGTACTGGTGTTTTTCTTTCTGGCTTACTTCACTCTGTATAATAGGCTCCAGTTTCATCCACCTCATTAGAACTGATTCAAATGTATTCTTTTTAATGGCTGAATAATACTCCATTGTGTATATGTACCATAGCTTTCTTATCCATTCACCTGCTGATGGACATCTAGGTTGCTTCCATGTGCTGGCTATTATAAACAGTGCTGTGATGAACATTGGGGTACACGTGTCTCTTTCAATTCTGGTTTACTCAGTGTGTATGCCCAGCAGTGGGATTACTGGATCATAAGGCAGTTCTATTTCCAGTTTTTTAAGGAATCTCCACACTGTTCTCCATAGTGGCTGTACTAGTTTGCATTCCCACCAACAGGGTAAGAGGGTTCCCTTTTCTCCACACCCTCTCCAGCATTTATTGCATGTAGACTTTTGGATAGCAGCCATTCTGACTGGCGTGAAATGGTACCTCACAGTGGTTTTGATTTGCATTTCTCTGATAATGAGTGATGATGAGCATCTTTTCATGTGTTTGTTAGCCATCTGTATGTCTTCTTTGGAGAAATGTCTGTTTAGTTCTTTGGCCCATTTTTTGATTGGGTCATTTATTTTTCTGGAATTGAGCTGTAGGAGTTGCTTGTATATTTTTGAGATTAGTTCTTTGTCAGTTGCTTCATTTGCTATTATTTTCTCCCATTCTGAAGGCTGTCTTTTCACCTTGCTTATAGTTTCCTTTGTTGTGCAGAAGCTTTTAATTTTAATTAGGTCCCATTTGTTTATTTTTGCTTTTATTTCCAATATTCTGGGAGGTGGGTCATAGAGGATCCTGCTGTGATGTATGTGGGAGAGTGTTTTATCTATGTTCTCCTCTAGGAGTTTTATAGTTTCTGGTCTTACGTTTAGATCTTTAACCCATTTTGAGTTTATTTTTGTGTGTGGTGTTAGAAAGTGCTCGTTTCATTCTTTTACAAGTGGTTGACCAGTTTTCCCAGCACCACTTGTTAAAGAGATTGTCTTTAATCCATTGTATATTCTTGCCTCCTTTGTCAAAGATAAGGTGTCCAGAGGTGCGTGGATTTATCTCTGGGCTTTTTGTTCCACTGATCTATATTTCTGTCTTTGTGCCAGTACCATACTGTCTTGATGACTGTGGCTTTGTAATAGAGCCTGAAGTCAGGTAGGTTGATTCCTCCAGTTCCATTCTTCTTTCTCAAGATTGCTTTGGCTATTCGAGGTTTTTTGTATTTCCATACAAATTGTGAAATTATTTGTTCTAGCTCTGTGAAGAATACTGTTGGTAGCTTGATAGGCATTGCATTGAATCTATAAATTGCTTTGGGTAGTATACTCATTTCCACTATATTGATTCTTCCGATCCACGAACATGGTATATTTCTCCATCTATTAGTGTCCTCTTTGATTTCTTTCACCAGTGCTTTATAGTTTTCTATATATAGGTCTTTAGTTCTTTAGGTAGGTATATTCCTAAGTATTTTATTCTTTCCATTGCAATGGTGAATGGAATTGTCTCCTTAATTTCTCTTTCTGTTTTCTCATTATTAGTGTATAGGAATGCAAGGGATTTCTGTGTGTTGATTTTATATCCTGCAACTTTACTATAATCATTGATTAGTTCTAGTAATTTTCTGGTGAAGTCTTTAGGGTTTTCTATGTAGAGGATCATGTCATCTGCAAACAGTGAGAGTTTTACTTCTTCTTTTACAATTTGGATTCCTTTTATTTCTTTTTCTGCTTTGATTGCTGTGGCCAAAACTTCCAAAACTATGTTGAATAGTAATGGTGAAAGTGGGCACCCTTGTCTTGTTCCTGACTTTAGAGGAAATGCTTTCAATTTTTCACCATTGAGGATAATGTTTGCTGTGGGTTTGTCATATATAGCTTTTATTATGTTGAGGTATGCTCCTTCTATTCCTGCTTTCTGGAGAGTTTTTATCATAAGCGGATGTTGAATTTTGTCAAGGGCTTTCTCTGCATCTATTGAGATAATCAGATGGTTTTTATTTTTCAATTTGTTAATGTGGTGTATTACATTGATTGATTTGCGGATATTGAAGAATCCTCACATCCCTGGGATAAAGCCCACTTGGTCATGGTGTATGATCTTTTTAATGTGTTGTTGGATTCTGATTGCTAGAATTTTGTTAAGGATTTTTGCATCTATGTTCATCAGTGATATTGGCCTGTAGTTTTCTTTTTTTGTGGGATCTTTGTCAGGTTTTGGTATTAGGGTGATGTTGGACTCATAGAATGAGTTTGGAAGTTTACCTTCCTCTGAAGTTTTCTGGAAGAGTTTGAGCAGGATAGGTGTTAGCTCTTCTCTAAATTTTTGGTAGAATTCAGCTGTGAGGCCGTCTGGACCTGGGCTTTTGTTTGCTGGAAGATTTTTGATTACAGTTTCAATTTCCGTGCTTGTGATGGGTCTGTTAAGATTTTCTATTTCTTCCTGGTTGAGTTTTGGAAAGTTGTACTTTTCTAAGAATTTGTCCAGTTCTTCCACGTTGTCCATTTTATTGGCATATAATTGTTGAGAGTAGTCTTTTATGATCCTTTGTATTTCTGTGTTGTCTGTTGTGATCTCTCCATTTTCATTTCTAATTTTATTGATTTGATTTTTCTCCCTTTGTTTCTTGATGAGTCTGGCTAATGGTTTGTCAATTTTATTTATCCTTTCAAAGAACCAGCTTTTGGCTTTGTTTATTTTTGCTATGGTCTCTTTTGTTTCTTTTGCTTTATTTCTGCCCTAATTTTTAAGATTTCTTTCTTTCTACTAACCCTGGGGTTCTTCATTTCTTCCTTTTCTAGTTGCTTTAGGTGTGGAGTTAGGTTATTTATTTGACTTTTTTCTTGTTTCTTGAAGTATGCCTGTATTGCTATGAACTTTCCCCTTAGGACTGCTTTTACAGTGTCCCACAGGTTTTGGGTTGTCGTGTTTTCATTTTCATTCTTTTCTATGCAAATTTTGATTTCTTTTTTGATTTCTTCTGTGATTTGTTGGTTATTCAGCAGTGTGTTTTTCAGCCTCCATATGTTGGAATTTTTAATAGTTTTTCTTCTGTAATTGAGATCTAATCTTACTGCATTGTGGTCAGAAAAGATGCTTGGAATGATTTCGATTTTTTTGAATTTACCGAGGCTAGATTTATGGCCCAGGATGTGATCTATCCTGGAGAATGTTCCATGTGCGCTTGAGAAAAAGGTGAAATTCATTGTTTTGGGATGAAATGTCCTATAGATATCAATTAGGTCTAACTGGTGTATTGTATCATTTAAAGTTTGTGTTTCCTTGTTAATTTTCTGTTTAGTTGATCTATCCATAGGTGTGAGTGGGGTATTAAAGTCTCCCACTATTATTGTGTTATTGTTAATTTCTCCTTTCATACTTGTTAGCATTTGTCTTACATATTGTGGCGCTCCCGTGTTGGGTGCATATATGTTTATAATTGTTATATCTTCTTCTTGGATTGATCCTTTGATCATTATGTAGTGACCATCTTTGTCTCTTTTCACAGCCTTTGTTTTAAAGTCTATTTTATCGGATATGAGTATTGCTACTCCTGCGTTCTTTTGGTCTCTTTTTGCATGGAAAATCTTTTCCCAACCCTTCACTTTCAGTCTGTATGTGTCCCCTGTTTTGAGGTGGGTCTCTTGTAGACAGCATATGCAGGGGTCTTGTTTTTGTATCCACTCATCCAGTCTTTGTCTTTCGGTTGGGGCATTCAACCCATTTACGTTTAAAGTAATTATTGATAAGTATGATCCTGTTGCCATTTACTTTATTGTTTTGGGTTCGAATTTATACATCATTTTTGTGTTTCCTGTCTAGAGAATATCCTTTAGTATTTGTTGGAAAGCTGGTTTGGTGGTGCAGAATTCTCTCAGCTTTTGCTTGTCTGTAAAGCTTTTGATTTCTCCTTCATACTTGGATGAGATCCTTGCTGGGTACAATAATCTGGGCTGTAGGTTATTTTGTTTCATCACTTTAAGTATGTCTTGCCATTCCCTCCTGGCTTGGAGAGTTTCTATTGAAAGATCAGCTGTTATCCTTATGGGAATTCCCTTGTGTGTTATTTGTTGTTTTTCCCTTGCTGCTTTTAATATTTGTTCTTTGTGTTTGAGCTTTGTTAATTTGATTAATATGTGTCTTGGGGTGTTTCGCCTTGGGTTTATCCTGTTTGGGACTCTCTGGGTTTCTTGGACTTGAGTGATTATTTCCTTCCCCATTTTAGGGAAGTTTTCAACTATTATCTCCTCAAGTATTTTCTCGTCGTCTTTCTTTTTGTCTTCTTCTTCTGGGACCCCTATGATTCGAATTTTGTAGCGTTTAATATTGTCCTGGAGGTCTCTGAGATTGTCCTCATTTCTTTTAATTCATTTTTCTTTTATCCTCTCTGATTCATTTATTTCTACCATTCTATCTTCTAATTCACTAATCCTATCTTCTGCCTCTGTTATTCTACTATTTGTTGCCTCCAGAGTGTGTTTTATTTCATTTATTGCATTATTCATTATATATTGACTCTTTTTTTATTTCTTCCAGGTCCTTGTTAAACCTTTCTTGCATCTTCTCAATCCTTGTCTCCAGGCTATTTATCTGTGATTCCATTTTGATTTCAAGACTTTGGATCAATTTCACTATCGTTATTCGGAATTCTTTATCAGGTAGATTCCCTATCTCTTCCTCTTTTGTTTGGTTTGGTGGGCATTTATCCTGTTCCTTTATCTGCTGGGTATTCCTCTGTCTCTTCATCTTGTTTAAATTGCTGAGTTTGGGGTGTCCTTTCTGTATTCTGGCAGTTTGTGGAGTTCTCTTTATTGTGGCGTTTCCTCGCTGTGTGTGGGTTTGTACAGGTGGCTTGTCAAGGTTTCCTGGTTAGGGAAGCTTGTGTCAGTGTTCTGGTGGGTGGAGCTATATTTCTTCTCTCTGGAGTGCAATGAAGTGTCCAGTAATGAGCTATGAGATGTCTATGGTTTGGGGGTGACTTTGGGCAGCCTGTATCTTGGAGCTCAGGGCTGTGTTTCTGTGTTGCTGGAGAATTTGCTTGGTATGTCTTGCCCTGGAACTTGTTGGCCCTTGTGTGGTGCTTGGTTTCAGTGCAGGCATGGAGGCGTTTGATGAGCTCCTGTCAATTAATGATCCCTGGAGTCAGGAGTTCCCTGGAGTCAGGGTTTGGACTTAAGCCTCCTGCTTCCAGTTATCGGTCTTATTTTTACAGTAGTTTCAAAACTTCTCCTTCTATACAGCACCATTGATATACATCTACGTTAAAGATGAAAAGTTTCTCCACCGTGAGGGTCACTCAGAGAGGTTCACAGTGTTATATGGAGAAGAGAAGAGGGAAGAGGGAGTTAGAGGTGACCCGAATGAGTTGAAGTGAAATCAATAGAAGAGAGAGTGGGCTTGCCAGTAATCACTTCCTTATGTGCACTCCACAACTGGACCGCTCAGAGGTGTTCATGGAGTTATACAGAGAAGAGAAGAAGGAGGAAGGAGACAGAGGTGGCCAGGAGGATAAAAGGGGGGAATGAAAAGGAGGGAGACAGATCCAGCCAGTAATCAGTTCCCTAAGTGTTCTCCACCGTCTGGAACACACAGAAATTCACAGAGTTGGGTAGAGTAGAGAGGGTTTAGGGAGGAGACACAGGCGACCCGGTGGAGAAAAAGGAGAGTCCAAAGGGAGAGAGAGCAGTCAAGCCAGTAATCTCGCTCCCTAGTGAAAAATGGGTACTGAAGATTGGGTTCTTAAAGGTACAAAATTGGTAACAAATACATAAAAGCAAAAATTAAAAATCTAGAGTAGAGTTTGGAATTTCAAAAATACAATGTTAAAGAAAAGAAGAAGGAAAAGAAAGAGAGAAAAAAACAAACAAAGTCGCAAAAATTATAAAGAAAATATAGGTACAAAATTGATAACAAATACCAAAAAGCAAAAGTTAAAAATCTAGAGTAGAGTTTGGAATTTCAAAAATACACTGTTTAAAGAAAAGAAGAAGAAAAAGAAAGAGAGAGGAAAAAAAGTCACAAAAATTATAAAGAAAATATAGGTACAAAATTGATTAAAAAAAAATACCAAAAAGCATAAATTAAAAATCTAGAGTAGAGTTTGGAATTTCAGATATACAATGTTATATAAAAGAAGAAGAGAAAGAAAGAGGGGAAAAAAAGTCACAAAAATTATTTAAAAAAACTATAAGTAACAAATTGATAACAAATACCAAAAAGCTAAAATTAAAAATCTAGAGTAGAGATTGGAATTTCAAAAATACAATGTTAAAGAAAAGAAGAAAAAAAAGTCACAAAAATTATAAAAAATATATATATGAAGTTTGCTTTAAAAAAATAGTCTTTTTTTTTTTGCAAAGTAATAGTAGGTTATAAAGTGAAAATTAAAGGAATAATAGAGGACTTAAATTTTTTTTAATTAAAAAAAAGAAAGAAAGAATGATCATAAAAATAGTAAAAATATATCTAGGACTTTCTCTGGTTTTGTTGTGGGTATTGTGGGGTCAGTTCATTTTTGGCTAGTTCCTTGGTCCGACTTATATTTCTCAAGATCTATAGGCCCCTTCCTATGTAGTCGGTAATAACCACAGGGTTTTAATCTATTGCCTGTAGCTTCCAAGGCGGTTCCCTCTGTTATAGCTTCTTCTGTTTGCTGGTCTCTTCAGTGTCTGGTTTCTGCCCTGACTCAAAGAGGATGGTGGTGAACACTTTTTTTTTTTAGGCTCACTTGTTCAGTCATGCTGTGGGGAGGGAGGGATGCTGCAAACAAATAACACTGGAGTGTGCTCGCAGTGCCTCAACCACACTAGGTCTGCCCCTGCTCATGGAGCGTGTGGCCTCCCTGCCCACACTGCTCAGGCTCTAGGTTGCTCCGCAGGGAACCATCTGTGGCCGGCCCTGGGATGCTTGCACCTCCCGGGTCCAAGCCGCTCAGGTTCAGGCACTCGGGTAGTCCTCAGAGGTGCAGACTTGGTTGGGCCTGCGTTTTGTGCCCTTCCCAGGTCCGAGCAGCTCAGGTGATGAGGTGTTTGGTGAGCGTGATTGCTGTGACTTATCGCCTCCCCGCCTCTTGGTTATCTAGGTGTACAACCAGCGCACCTTCTCAGGCAGATGTTGACCGTCCAGACCCCCAAGAAGTTTTAGTTAGCAAAAAAGCCTGCTTACAGTTTTATAGATAATGTCTCTCTGGGGCTGTGATTGCCCCCTTCTGGCTCTGGCTGCCTGTCACCGGAGGGGGATGGTCTGCAGCTATCTCTGTTCAGTCCTTTGTTCTGTATGTGGGCCTGGCAGTGTCTTAGGTTAGGGCTGGCTTTTCGCGTGGTAGATATCCCACAGTCTGGTTTGCTAGCCCAAATTATTTCATTCAGATAGCGCTCGGGGTATTCAGGCCAGATCCTTACTCTAAGCGATGCAGCCTGCGCCATGCCTCCCTGCCCAGCCCCTGCTTGCTAGTGGCATGTGCAGGCGTCTGCGCTGCTTCTCTGCTGGGGGAGTTACCGTAGGGCTCGCAATCTGCGGGTTTTAATTGTTTATTTATTTTTCCTCCCTGTTATGTTGCCCTCTGTGCTTCCCAGGCTCAGCACAGATTTGGCAGTGAGAAGGTTTCCTGGTGTTTGGAAACTTCTTTCTTTTTAAGACTCCCTTCCCGGGACGGAACTCCGTCCCTCCCTCTTTGGTCTCTTATTTTGTCTTTTATATTTTTTCCTACCTCCTTTCGAAGACTTGGGTTGCTTTTCTGGGTGCCTGATGTCCTCTGCCAGCATTCAGAAGTTGTTTTGTGGAATTTACTTGGCGTTTAAATGTTCTTTTGATGAATTTGTGGAGGAGAAAGTGTTCTCCCTGTCCTACTCCTCCGCCATCTTAGCTCCTCCCCCCGTGTAAGTTTTTTTTGTTCATTTTTCTTTTTTGTTTTTGGTAATGGGAAGAGCCCCTGGAGGAAGGCGTGGCAACCCACTCCAGTATTCTTGCCTGGAGAATCCCCATGGACAGAGGAGCCCGGCGGGCTACAGTCCATGGGGTCACAAAGAGTTGGACACCATTGGGTGACTAAGCACAATGGGACTGTTGAGGCTCTTCAAAATAATTTATTCAGTAAGAATTCAGGTATAACATTGTTGTTGTTGTTCAGTCACTGTGCTGTGCCTAGTCACTCAGTGGTGTCTGGCTCTTTGTGACCCCATGGGCTGTAGCCCACCAGGCTCCTCTGTTCATGGGAATTCTTCAGGCAAGAATACTAGAGTAGGTTGCCATGCCATCCTCCAGGGAATCTTCCCAACCCAGGGATCAAACTTGGGGCCCCACACTAAAAGCAGATTCTTTACTGTCTGAGCCACCAGGAAAGCCCAAGAATACTGGAATGGGTAGCCTAACCCTTCTCCAGAAGGGTTATCCCTGTGCCCGACTCAGAGATAGAATTGGGGTCTCCTGCATTGCACCACAATTCAAAAGCATCAGTTCTTCAGAGCTCAGCCTTCCTTATGGTCCAACTCTCACATCTGTACATGACTACTGGAAAAACCATAGCTTTGACTATATGAACCTTTGTCAGCAAAGTGATGTCTTTGCTTTTAAATATCTTGCCTAGGTTTGTCAGAGGTTTTTTTCCTGAGGAGTAGGCATCTTTTAATTTCAAGGCTATGTCACCATCTGCAGTGATTGTGAAGCCCAAGAAAATAAAATTAGCTACTGTTTCCATTTTTTCCCCTTCCATTTGCCATGAAGTGATGGGGTTGGAAGCCATGATTTTAGTTTTCTGAATGTTGAGTTTTAAGCCAGCTTTTTCACTCTCCTCTTTCATCAAGAGGTTCTTTAGTTCCTCTTCACTTTCTGCCATTAGAGTAATATCATCTGCATATCTAAGGTTGTTGATACTTCTCCCGGCAATCTTAATTCCTGCTTGTGATTCATCCACCTGGACATTTTGAATGATTTTCTCTGCATAAAAGTTAAATAAGCAGGGTGACATTATACAGCCTTGATGAACTCCTTTCTCATTACTGACCCAGTCCATTGTTTCATGTGTGGTTCTGTTTCTTCTTGGCCTGCACACAGGTTTCTCAGGAGATGGATAAAGTGGGCTGATATTCCAATCTCTTTAAGAATTTTTCACAGTTTGTTGTGATTTACACAAAGGCTTTTTTTTTTTTTTTTTTTTTTTTTACATAGTCAAAGAAGCAGATTTTTTCTGGAATTCCCTTGGTTTTTCTACGAGCCAACATATGTTGCCAATTTGATCTCTGGTTCCTCTGCCCCTTCTAAACCTAGCTCATACATCTGGAAGTTCTCAGTTCAAGTACTGCTGGAGCCCAGCTTGAAGGATTTTGAGCATAACCTTACTAGCATGGGAAATGAGTGCAATTGTACCATAGTCTGAAGATTCTTTGACATTGCCCTTCTTTGGGATTGGAATGAAAACTGACCTTTTCCAGTCCTGAGGCATCTACTGAGTTTTCTAAATTTACTGACCTATTGAGTACAGCAGTTTAACAGTATCATTTAGGATTTTAAATATTCAGCTGGAATTCAATCACCTCCACTAGCTTTATTCAGAGTAACGCTTCCTAAAGCCCCCTTGACTTCACACTCAAGGATGTCTGCCTCTAGGTGAGTGACCACACCATCGTGGTTATCCAGGTCATTAAGATTTTTTTTTTTTTTTAATCGTTCTGTGTATTCTTGCCACCTCTTCTTAATCTCTTCTGCTTCTGTTAGGTTCTTACTGCTTCTGTCCATTATTATGCTCATCCTTGCATGAAATGTTCCCTTGATATCTCCAATTTTTTGAAGAGATTTCTAGTCTTTCCCATTCTATTGTTTCCTCTGTTTCTTTGCATTATTCATCAAAGAGGGCATCCTCTTCTCTCCTTGTTATTCTCTGGATTTTGTTGGCTCTATCTTTCACGTCTCTTCTTTCCTTGGCTATTTGTAAAGCCTCCTCAGACAACCACTTTGCCTTCTTGCATTTCTTTTTCTTTGGGATGGTTTTGATTATTGCTTCCTGTACAATGTTACAAACCTCCATCCATACTTCTTCAGGCATTCTGTCTACCAGATCTAATCCCTTGAATATATTTGTCACCTCCACTATTTAATGAATCATTAGGGATTGGATTTAGGTCATATCTGAAACGTCTATGGATTTTCCCTACTTTCTTCAGTTTAAGCCTGAATCTTGCAATTATGAGTGCTTTGATATTTTAAATTTTTATTTACTTTTAATTCTAGCATAATAGCTTTACAATATTTGTTGGTTTCTGCCATATGTCTAGATGAATCAACCATAGGTGTATACATGTCCCCTCCCTCTGGAACCGCCTTCCCACCTCCCACCCCACCACTCCTCTAGGTGAATGTTTCAATTTTTAAAACATATTTTCTGCACCTGTTGTGATGATCATATGACTTTTCTCCAGTAATCTGTTAATATGGGGACTTACTTGATTGACTTTGAATTGTAAGCCAAACATGCATTCCCAAGAGAAACATCACTTTGTCTTTATGTGCCAATTCTTTTATGTGCTGCTGGATTTGATATCCTAAGGTTTTTTATGCATATTTGTTTATGAATGGTATCAATCCATAGTTTTCCAGTATAATATTTTTCCTGAAATTATATAAAGTGAGGGATGATTCACACAGCTGCTGGTGAATTCAGGGTGGCCTAGGTGGAAATGAGTGGGGTTTCTATGATCTCAGATGGAAATTCATGTGAGAATCAGAGAACAAAAGCCACAGGGTTTTGAGTGTTACCTTCCCACCCATCTGAGGTTTGCATGTCAGACAGAAAAGGATTTGGGTGAAGTCAGATGCTCCCTTTTCTACTAACTTCAGATTAGATAAGGGTGCTGTAGATTGGAGGAAGGCAGGGAGAGGGGAGGGGACAGGTGGGCAATATAGAGGTGTCTCTTCAGCAGCCCCAGGGAGCTCTGTGCAGCTGAGCAAGAGCCAGGAGGACCTATCTGTCTGTCTGTCCCAGGAGGACAAACTGCCCTTCCCTTGTCTTTGCCGCATCCTTGGATAGAACCCCCATAACACCTGTACACTCACTGCAGAGCAGGGTGAGTCTATATTCAAGACCTTATAAGAATTACCTAATTCATCAGGGTGGCAACTGTCCTTTCAGAAGCTCTGGAGCTTTTACATCAGTTGGCTGGGGGGTGGGGTGGAATATATATCCTGGGTCAGATAATGAGAAGGGTCCCTGCCCCAGGACCTGCTCACACCAGCTCAACTCACCTTAGCTCCCACAGAGGCAGGTCTCCATCTTAGAAGAGCCTCCAGACAGAGCCTAGTGGGGGTGGAGTGGTGGCCAGAGACAAGGGCCCACTGTCACTCTGGGCAAGGAGACCTCCCCTGCACCCCCCAGGGTCCCTTCCACAGGGAGAAGCAGCAGCTCTGAATCATCTTGGGGACCTGTCCTAAGCCTCCTAACTATGAGGACCTTAGAGATTCCCCATCCTAGACCCAGCCCTGTGTGGTAAGCCCAGCAGACTCTTTTCTGGAGGGGGCTGTTGGGTGGGAAGAAGCTCTTAGAGAGCGGGTGGGACCAGGTGAAGAAGAATCAGACAGCGTGAGCATGGGGTCAGTTTCACGGGCAGGCAGCAGAGGCACAGGAGGAGCGAGAAGCCCCAGAACCCTGGAGGTCCACTCTGAGCATGAGACCCAACTCAGTGTGTGTTTATGTGGAAGGAGCTGAGTCCACAACTGGGGGGTTGTATTTAGGATAAACTGAGGCCCAAGGAGTGACGGATTTCAGCACATGAACCTTGACCCTTTGTTCTTCCTCTCCTGTCAGGAGCTTAGGAGAGGGGTACCTTCTCACCCATTATTTTACTTTGGTTGTAATTCAGTTTTGTTAATGGAAACCACAGGCCCAAAGAAGGACTATAATATGTGCACAGTCACAGGGTGACCACAGCAGAGGTCATCTCCCCAGCATGGATGGGTGGGGGAAACTACGTCTCTTCAGCAGATGCTTTACCTCCTCTGAGCCTCAGATTCTCCCTTGTAAGATGAGGATGGTTATTCCTACCTCCTCAAGATTGCTTGAAGGAATAAATTTGGTGGATGATGCTCTTAACCTGTGGGTCCTGTTGACAGAAGTGATCAGACACTCTGGCTGATATAATGATCATTAACCTTCCCCCACCTATTGAATTTGTGGAAGATCAACACTTGGTGGCTCAGACAGTAAAGAATCTTCCTACAAAGTGAGATCCATGAGTTCAGAAGATCTCCAGGAGAATGGAATGGCTTCCCATTTCAGTATTCTTTCCTACCGGGAGAATTCCATTGACAAGGAAGCCTGTTGGGCTACAATCCATGGGGTCACAAAGAACTGGACATGAATGAGCAACTAACACTTTCACTATCTTTCAGCATCTCACATCATTGAAATCCAGCTGCAGGTGGAAGTCACACTGGTGGTCTCCACTGTGGCCATGTCCTTCCTCTCCCCAACCCCCAAAACCCAATCTCCAGTAAGCACTCTGTTGTGAATTGCAAGGCCTTTTATTTCTGGTATTACCTACTTAGACACTTGGACATGGTGGGTTGTTGACACTACTTAGTGATCAGCCAAGTGACTTCCTTGGGCTCCTGGCAGGGACAGTTCCATCAGCAGAGAGAACTTGAGTATATTTTATTCTGTAAGAGAAGGTGCAGAAATTTCGTGAGGCCTCAGGGGTGGACAAGATGTGAAGCTGCACTGAACACAGGGGAGGGGACTGCAGGCTTGTTTGGAGGGAGGCTTCTGGATGTGAGCAGGTAAAGGTGGGTATGTCCCAGGGAATTTTCCTCCAATGGAACAGAGACTGTGGGGTCTCCCTGGAGGGCTGAGGGCAGTCTTCTGGGATAGAATGGAGAACACTGTTGAGGACCACCTGGCAGAGCTCTGGAGTGACACCTGGGAGTCTTCAGGGATGATCTGACCCCTGTCTCCTTCCTCCCTCTGGCCCTTGTATACTTAAGAGCTGAAATAGCTCCTTGTCCCACCACCTCTAGGGCAGCAGAGAGAGAATTCACGCTTATCCTCGATTCTGGGCATCCCAGGCTTGGGGAGAGCAGGAGGGCAGCTTTTGGAAGCAGCCTTCTCTTAGGGCATGTGAGGCATAAATGTCCCTTTGGGGTCCAGGGAACAATGAGAAATGTAGGGTTTAGGTGAGATGGAGTAGGAACTTAAAAGCAGGAGAGAAAAAACTGATGTTTGGAGAAACGAAAGACTCAATGTGAATGGCTTACAGAAGATTCAGGTTCCTCTGCTGGAGAGGCTGGAGTCAAGGAGGTCAGTGCTGAGGGCCTAACTCCAAGGGCAGGTGGTGCCACAGAGTCAGAAGGGCCTAGAGGGTCCCAGGCCTGTGACCGGGCAGAGATGAGCACTCAGGGCCAACTCAGGAGCTCCAGGGCTAGACTGAGTTTTCCTGCAGGATCCTTCCCCACCCTGTGGGTGTCGGCCACATCCTCTCTGCCTCCACATTCATGAGGTTCTTTCTGCTCTCAGGTTCTCAGGGAAGAGCCAGGGTGGAGAGGAAATGATCCCCTCCCCCCAACACCTCCCAGTGCCCACACACAGGCACATTCACATACAGCCTGACCTACCAGGACACTGAAAGCATTCTGCTTATCCTCTTCTGTCAACTTCTCATTAACTCTGTCTTTCAGCTTCCTGGCATTGGCCACTATCGCACTGTTTGTGTTGTATTCTTTCGCTTTAGCAATGTATTCTTCAGGGGTCCCCCTCACAAACAGGTAAACATCCTCCCTCACTGCTGGGCAGATGTCAGAGTCTTAAACAGAAAGATAAGGGGTCATGCCCTGAAAGGCATTTATCAGAACATGCTCTTCCCTTCCCCTCTGGACATGCTCAGTGCTGCCCTGGGAAAGTGTCAGAACCCTTGGGGGAGCCCAGGTTGCAGCCACTCACTTCCGCCCGCGATGAGGAGCAAGGCAGCACAGAGCAGCAGGACAGCTCCAGCCTGCATCATGGTGCTGGGGGCAGGTGCTCCCTACTCACCTGGACCCCTTTTATACCTGTGCTTGTCCTCACCCCAAGGGACCTTGTGTCGGATGCTTCCGTTTCCCGAAGATTCTGCCAGGCCACAGCCTGATGTTTCCCAAGGCTGCTCAGGAGGAGCTGTGTGTGTTGGCAAGATGCTAGTCCTTGAGTCCACAGAGGGCACTGGCTCAGCCTCCTCCCCACTGGAGGGCTCTGTTGGAGGGACAGCTGACACAGGAAGCTTAACAACTGAAAATCCCCAGGTTGACTAAATAGGGCAAAAATGCTCAAAAATCAGGCCTCCTGAATGCTGGCCTATGACAGCCCGTCAGAACGACACCTGATCTTGAAAACAGACTGGTGTGGACTCTGAGCTAGGAATGGTCTCACAGGGAGTAAGTGCCAGGCAAGCCAGAGCACAAGGCCTGACCCCTTGGTCAGGCTCTCTGGTGGCTCCTGCCCTGCCCTGCTGTTATCACTGTGTCCTTGATCTTGTCAGTGGCCTCTGCTGGGCCACTTCCCCTGAATTAGTTTCTGGAAGCTGGAAAACTCTTCTATGTGCTGGCTCAGAAATTTCTAGTTTTCTCTTGACCAAGTCCTTCCACTTGGCAACTTTGATAGTATCTCATTCTACACAGAAATATTTTCTGCAACTTCTTTCTTCTTTTCTTTTGAGACTTTTTTTTATTGGATTATAGACGATTAGGAAGGTTATGATAGGATTAGGAAGGTTATGATAGTTTCAGGAGGACAACAAAGGGACTGAGCCATATATATGCACATGTATCCATTCTTTCACAAACTCCCCTCCTATCCATGCTGCCTCATAACACTGAGCAGAGTTCCCTGTGCAATAGTAGGTCCTTGTTGGCCATCCATTTTAAATACAGCATCATCCATCCTAAACTTCCTCACTCTCTCTCACCTTTCTCCTGACAACCATAAAATTCGTTCTCTAAGTCTGTGAGTCTCTTTTTGTTTTATAAATAACTTCATTTATATTATGTATTTTTAGATGCCACATATAAAAGGTGTCATAAGATGTTTCTGCTTCTCTGTCTGACTTTCTTCACTCAGTATGACAGTCTCTAGGTCCAACCATTTTCTGCAATCTCTTTCTACTTTTGAGTGTCTCTGCACTGTTCCCCCATCTCCTCTCCAGAGCTACCACTTGAGGAAAAGCCAGGCCCACTCTAGGCCACAATCTCTGGGCCAGTTGCACAACCAGCCCTGCACTGCTGCTGCCTCTATGAACTTATCCCTGCCTTTCTCTCCTTCCTCAGTGCCTCCTGTCTGCTCCTTGACCTGACCAAGTGTGTTCCTGCAGCAAGGACTCTGCATGGGGAGCCCTCCTGGCCTGGAAGGCTCTTCCTTCAGTGGCTGCATGATTCATTCCCTCATCCTTCAGGAGTCTTCAAGTATCACAGGGCACAGATTTCCCCGGACTATTGAGGCCTCATATCAAAGCATGCTGCCCTCTGCTCCTCCCCCTACAGCCCTCTGTCTTCTTCCCCTTTTATCTTCGCCCAGAGCACTTCTTCCTGTGGGGTCACTGTCTTTCACTCCCTCTTAGGTGATGAAGAGCTGCAGGAGAGCGAGAACTGTGCTGTGTGCTGCAGTATCCCCAGGACTAGGAGAGGGCCCAGCATTCGGTAGATGATGCACAATGTTTGTTAGAATAATGACAGTAAGTTTTATTTACTATAGGATGTGCTTATAAATACTGCCTGGGAAAAATAAATAAGGTAAAGATTTAAAATATTTCATAAGTCAGAATCAAATAGCTTTTGGCTGGAGGCACCTGGCTGTTATTTCTCTGAGTCCCCTGCAGTGGATTAAAGTTTACTGAAGACATGATCTGAAATAGGGACACAATGTATGACCACAGTCAGAGCTCTATGCCAAATAGGATTCACATCCGGTAACTGCTCTTGGCAAAGAGTCACCAAGTACTGAGCTGCAGTGTCAGCTGATTTCCATGGAGCCCCTCCTCTCCATGGCTCCTGCTGCCTAGTGGCCACTGCTCTGCAGGTCACCCCATCAGGAGCTCAGGTGGCTGCAGATGTGTCTCAGAGGTTCCTGGGCAGAAAGGTGAACACCACATGGCCCAGGCTGCACATGCTGGCTCTTTGTCTGTGGGGGGCAGGATTTCTATGTGGTGGGACCCCTGCCCATGGATCCCATGCCTTCTGTTCTTCAGAAGACACTGCCCCAAATGCTGTCTGCAGCTCTGTGAGGAGAGGAGCCAGGGCTTAGAATGCTGAGTAACACAGGTTACTATAACTGTAACTGTATAGCAGCTGAGTAACACAGCTGCTATAAATCCAGCCAAGTGCCCTTCCGAAGGTTCTACAGGATCCTCTGAGATGTCCCCGAATTGTAGGGACATTTGGTGACATCAGGGTGAAGAGCAGGTCAGGGTCAATGGAGGAATGCCACTGATGTGGCCATTTCCCAATGCAGATTGTTTTTTTAATGTCTTTTTATTTGGAGGATAATTACTTTACAATACTGTGTTGGCTTCTGCCACAAAACATGACTCAGCTGTAAGCATAGGTATGTCTCCTGCCTCTTTAACCTACCTCACCTCCCATCCCACCCTATCCCTTTAGCTTTTCACACAGTACCACATTGAGCTTCTTGTGTCAAATTGTTATTAATAACATTACATTTGGAATAATTTGTGATGTATAAAGTAGTTGCAAATATTTGTCAAACCTGAGAAAAAACATTGAAACTTTACTACTAACCGAACCTCATACTTTATTTGGATTTCACCGGATTGTCCATTAATGTCACTTTGGGTTCCAGGATCCAACCCACAACTACACACAATGCATTCATTGTCATGTGTGCCCAGTATCCTCTCCTCTGTGGATTACTCATTATCCCCTACTCTGTTATGGCCTTGGTAGTCTTGAGGGGAACTGGCCAAGGATGGTAGAGGGACCCTCAAGCTGAGTTTGTGTGCTGTTGTTCTCATAATGTACAGTGGGTTCAGACTTTGGGTTTTGAAGAAGACACCACACAGGAGAAGTGCCCTTTCATCCCCTTTCATCAGTGTACACATGACAGCAGTGTGTGTTACCACTGGAAATATCAGCCTTGATTAGTTGATTATGTGTTTGCCAAGTTTCTGCACTACTTTCCCCTTCCACTCCTCTTCTCTTTGGAAGGTGAAGTCGCTCAGTCATGTCCAACTCTGTGACCCCATGGACGGTAGTCCACCAGGCTCCCCCATCCATGGGGTTTTCCAAGCAATAATACTGGAGTGGGTTGCCATTTCCTTCTCCATCTCTTTGGAAATGAGTTCCTAAGTCTAGCCCATGCTCAGAGAGGGCAGGGCAGTAATTTCCCCCTCCTGGATGGGATAATCTATGACTGTTATTCAGGATGTTTCTGTAAGGATTGGTTGTATCCTCTCCCACATTTATGTAATCATATAGTAATGTAATCATTCAACAGATCTTTGAAGGAAGTCACCATTATCTTCATTACCTCCACCATAGTTTGGGCCCAGGTAAATAGCAAGGTCCATACCATTTCTGTCCTTTATCAAGCCCATCTTTGCATGAAATGTTCCCTTGGTATCTCTGATTTTCTTGAAGAGATCTCTAGTCTTTCCCATTCTGTTTTTTTCCTCTATTTCTTTGCATTGATTGCTGAGGAATGCTTTCTTATCTCTCCTTGCTATTCTTTGGAACTCTGCATTCAGATGCTTATTTCTTTCCTTTCCCCCTTTGCTTTTCACTTCTCTTCTTTTCACAGCTATTTGTAAGGCCTCCCCAGATGGCCATTTTCCTTTTTTGCATTTCTTTTCCATGGGGATAGTCTTGATCCCTGTCTCCTGTACAATGTCACAAACCTCCGTCCACAGTTCATCAGGCACTCTGTCTATCAGATCTAGTCCCTTAAATCTATTTCTCACTTCCACTGTATAATCATTAGGGATTTGATTTAGGTCATACCTGAATGGTCTGGTGATTTTCCCTACTTTCTTTAATTTAAGTCTGAATTTGGCAATAAAGAGTTCATGATCTGAGCCACAGTCAGCTCCTGGTCTTGTTTTTGCTGACTGTATAGAGCTTCTCCATCTTTGGCTGCAAAGAATGTAATCAATCTGATTTCAGTATTGACTATCTGGTGATGCCCATGTGTAGAGTCTTCTCTTGTGTTGTTGGAAGAGGGTGTTTGCTATGACCAGTGCATTCTCTTGGCAAAACTCTATTAGTCTTTGCCCTGCTTCATTCCATACTCCAAGGCCAAATTTGCCTAACAGAAGCAGAATATATTAAGAAGAGGTGGCAAGAATACACAGAAGAACTGTACAAAAAGATCTTCACAACCCAGATAATCACAATGGTGTGATCACTCATCTAGAGCAAGACATCCTGGCATATGAAGTCAAGTGGGCCTTAGAAAGCATCACTACAAACAAAGCTAGTGGAGGTGATGGAATTACAGCGGAGCTATTTCAAATCCTGAAAGATGATGCTTTGAAAGTGCTGCACTCAATATGCCAGCAAATTTGGATAACTCAGCAGTGGCCACGGGGCTGGAAAAGGTCAGTTTTCATTCCAATCCCAAAGAAAGACAATGCCAAAGAATGCTCAAACTGCCGCACAATTGCACTCATCTCACATGCTGGTAAAGTAATGCTCAAAATTCTGCAAGCCAGGCTTCAGCAATACATGAACTGTGAACTTCCAGATGTTCAAGCTGGTTTTAGAAAAGGCAGAGGAACCAGAGATCAAATAGCCAACATCTGCTGGATCATTGAAAAAAGCAAGAGAGTTCCAGAAAAACATCTATTTCTGCTTTATTGACTATGCCAAAGCCTTTGACTGTGTGGATCACAACAAACTGTGGAAAATTCTGAAAGAGATAGGAATACTTGACCACCTGACCTGCCTCTTGAGAAACCTATATGCAGGTCAGGAAGCAACAGTTAGAACTGGACATGGAACAACAGACTGGTTCCAAATGGGGAAAGGAGTATGTCAAGGCTGTATAATGTCACCCTGCTTATTTAATTTATATGCAGAGTACATCATGAGAAATGCTGGGCTGGAAGAAGCACAAGCTGGAATCAAGATTGCCGGGAGAAATCTCAATAACCTCAGATATGCAGATGACACCACCCTTATGACAGAAAGTGAAGAGGAACTCAAAAGCCTCTTGATGAAAGTGAAAGTGGAGAGTGAAAAAGTTGGCTTAAAGCTCAACATTCAGAAAATGAAGATCATGGCATCTGGTCCCATCACTTCACGGGAAATAGATGGGGAAACGGTGGAAACAGTGTCAGACTTTATTTTTGGGGACTCCAAAATCACTGCAGATGGTGATTGCAGCCATGAAATTAAAAGACGCTTACTCCTTGGAAGGAAAGTTATGACCAACCTAGATAGCATATTAAAAAGTAGAGACATTACTTTGCCAACAAAGGTCCGTTTAGTCAAGGCTATGGTTTTTCCAGTGGTCATGTATGGATATGAGAGTTGGACTGTGAAGAAAGCTGAGCACTGAAGAATTGATACTTTTGAACTGTGGTGTTGGAGAAGACTCTTGAGAGTCCCTTGGACTGCAAGGAGATCCAACCAGTCCATCCTAAAGGAAATCAGTCCTGGGTGTTCGTTGGAAGGACTGATGCTAAAGCTGAAACTCCAATACTTTGGCCACCTGATATGAAGAACTGACTCATTGGAAAAGACCCTGATGCTGGGAAAGATTGAAGGAGAGAGGAGAAGGGGAGAACAGAGGATGAGATGGCTGGATGGCATCACTTACTCAATGGACAAGAGTTTGAGTAAACTCTGGGAGTTGGCGACAGATAGAGACACCTGGCGTACTGCAGTCCATGGGGTCAGAAAGAGTCAGACACAACTGAGAGACTGAACTGAACTGATATGTATATTGGTATGGACTGATACATATTACTTTATACTTTGGGTTATCATCTAATTCTCTTTTATTTTTTTGTCTCCAAACTGTTTCCGGTTTGGCCATTGGGAGTTTCTCAGACTTTGCTTCTAGAGTTTTTAAGAACTATCTCAAACTCTTTGTCCCAACAAACTGCTTTGGTAGCGCAGAAGGTTGAGTGTCTCTTGATAGAGTTTGCACACATGCACTGCCCCCTTTGGTGGACCCAGCCCTCTGGGTGGACCTCAGAGCCTCTGCCCCAGAAGACAAACTCTACAACCCTATAGCTACTCCCTGATGCCTCTGGATAGACTGCAGTCCAAACATCTCTTGAGACCAGGTTCACAGATGGAGGAGGGTGGGACAGCCAGTAGAAGGGGAAAGACTGGAGCCACTAGGGGTCTAGGATATAGGAACTTTCTCTCTTGAATATTTGAGAAAAGCTGGTGGCATGATTCAAAATTACAGAATTACCATCCCCTGAAAAAAAACCACATGGACTTAAGTCCTGAGACTTCCTGGATTGGAATGATTCAGAGCCCAAGGCTACTCTCCACCAGTCATCAGGGCCCTGTCTAGAGATATTTGGGGGCTTCAGTAAGATGTTAAGATATTCGGGGGCTTCAATAAGGCCCAGTGCAGCATTCTTATCTCCAGGACTTAAATTTGGGGAAAAAAGGAAGGATTCTGGACGAACTTTTTTCTACCTGACAGTGCTGTAGAGCTGTCCTTGGCCCTCCTGTAATTCCATCTGCTCAGTTTGAGAGAGTGCTGCCCTTGGAACCAGGATGGACTGGCGGATGGATGCTCAGGAAAACAGATGATGGTTGGGCTGGGACAACAAAGCACTTGGCTCCAAATGGAGTCAGAAATGTCAGCTCCACTTGGTCTTTGGCAAAGATATCCCCACATGTTCTCCAGGAGATCTGCTCTCAGAGTAGGAAAGGCTTCCCACAGTAAACACCCCCAAGGACCTAGGGAGCCACCTGTGCCAGCTGTATGACCACAGGCCTTTGGTCTTCCTGGGAGGGATGTGGGCTGGGCTCAGGAAGCTTGTGGTTTATAAAGAAACAGAAACCCTGCCCTGAGCAGAGCACTCCAGCTGCCGCCACAATGAAGGGAGCACTGCTTGTGCTGGCCTTGCTGGTGACCAGAGAGCTGACCTTTGAGACTCGTGAGGGTAGGGTGGAGGATCTGGATGGCCCTCCTGATCCTTGCCCAGTGCTGTCTCACTGCATCTTTCCCAATCCTGTCCAAGCCACTTCTAGGGGCAGATTCTGAGGGAAGCTGGCAGATCAGTGCCCAGGAGTCTGGCACAAACTCCCTGAGGTTTTCAGTCTTTGAATGAAGGGGGTGGTGTGGAGCTGGACGGGTCATTATCTGCACACACCCTGGGGCATAGTTAGTTTAGGGTAATGGTGCTCATTGGAAGGGAGGAAGTAGGCTGGTATACCTGCGGGTGGTGGTCAAGGGTGGAGGGATTTCCAGGCCTAGCTCCTCTTGCTGCTCCCTCTGCTGGGAGTGCCTCATAGGGAAGGTCTTCTGTCTAGGATGTAAACAGTCCTGGGAGAGGGCGGGTCCCTGTGGGAGGTGAGTCTGAAGCTTTGGATGCATGAGTTTCTATCAGATCGTGGGAAACAGGAACCTTCTACCTTGGTTATTCTTCTGACAAGGTGTTTTCTGTTGTGCCTTCAGCCGAAGCCTGCCCTATTTTTTATCGAGTCCTTACCACTGTAGCCCTTGCATTACCACCGCCATTGTTGAACAAAACCCTCGATTTGGTTGAAGCTACTGATGCAGAAAAAGTAGCACTAGAAAAAAATCCAGGATTGCTTCGCTGAGAATGGACTTGTGAACAGGTTGAAACATCTGAGAATCACGGTAATCTACTCTCCCCTAGCCCTCACTCTGAGAACTTGTATGCATAGTGCAGTATGCCACATGGTAATAGATTCTGCTGTCTTGGGATGTGTGACAGACAAGAGCTATTAACAGAGAACTACATAAACCTTTGGTCCACCCTACAGCACCTATAATGGGCTTCCCCACTGGCTCAGTGTTGAAGAATCCACATGCAATGCAGGAGACATGGGTTCCATCTGTGGGTCATTTAGATGCTCTGGAGTAGGGAATGGCAACCCATTCCAGTATTCTTGCCCAGAAAATCCCAGGGACAGAGGAGCCTGGCGGATTGCAAAGAGTCAGATATGACTGAAGCGACTGAGCTGTTATGCCCCCACAGCACCTATAATATACAAGCGCAGTCTACCTGCACATCCAGACTCTTGTTACTGAGTATGTCTGTATCATGTCAATCAGGTCATAGAGATAGGAATAATATCAGTGCAATAGGCTAAGTGTGTTGATTCATGTGTTCCCCGCCCTCCCCCCCCCACCCCCCCCACCCCCCGCTTCGGTTTTGGAGCCAGCATTGGAGGAGTAGATTTTTAATCTTTGGCAGGAAAGGAAGCATTCAGCTCACACACGTGTAGTTTTGTCAGCTCTATTTTGGTGTAGGTGATTTACTCCCTAAGTCATGCCCAACTCTTTGCAATCCCATGGACTGTCACCTCCCAGGTTCCTGTGTCTATGGGATTTTCCAGGCAAGAATCCTGAAATGGGTTGCTATTTCTTTTTCCAGCAGATCTTCCCAACCCAGGGATCAAACCCATGTCTCCCGCTTGGCAGGCAGATTCTTTACCGCTGAGCCACCTAAAAAGCCCCAGCTCTATTTTAGGAATATTGAAAAGAAGCCCCTGTCTTTAGAGTCTCTTTCCAGCATGGGACTCCCCGGCTTTGTGAAGTTTCTGGCCTGTGATCCTGTCACCTCCTTTTGTTCCCACTCTGTTGGCCATTGCTTGGGCTGAGAGCCCCATTTCCACTGAAATGGGCTCCATGTCTACAAGCCTGATTTTCCACTGTGGTGTTTTGGTGCCTGAGGCTCCTGAGGAGGCTTCTAGGTACCTGTGACTGCTCACCTGAGCTAGCAATGTATCTACTAATGGCCTATCTTTTCTTTCTTGTTCTTGTCAGACAGTATTGGAGATTCTGAATAATCTGTCTCTGCGTATTTTTCTGTAATGAAGTGTTTAAAATGAGAAGTCTGCCATGAGCCGAGTTTCAATCACTAATAGAAGCTCACAGGGCACATGGGATTGCTTACAGCACCTGCATGCACATTCTGTCCATGCAGCACTCCTGTCAGAAGAGGCTCAAGGTGCAGGAGATGTGACCCAAACCCAGACTCCAGCACCTTGCTCCTCCCTCAGGACCAGTCCCGGCTGTGCCCTGCTGACCCTTGCCATCTCCTCCCCTTCCTGACTTGGCTGGTGGCTCTGTCTCCTTCCTGATGCATGTGTCTCAGCTGTTAGGGAGCCATCCTCCCCCTGGTGCCTGCTGGCAACCCCCTCTCCAGTGGTGGGTCTGTGGGCAGAGGTTCTTGCTGGGGATGGGGCTGAATCCCTCAGGGTGAGGCGTGAGGTGATTCTGGGGAGACAGGATAGCCCGGATATGGGCTCATATCCTGTCCCTCCTCCTCCCTTCCAGCTTTCCATCATCTTCAGTAAAGATTGCACTGTCTATAAGTTGCCCTCAGTGGTGAACACTGGTTTAGGATTAGCTCTCAGTGTGACATCTTTGCTGAGATAATCTTTGCCAGGGATGCCAGCCTGCACTCGCACTTCCTACCCTGTTTTCCTTCTCATCTGAAGCTGGAATCCAGACACCTGTCCCACCTGATGTGTCCTGTATCAGTCTGACTCTAATAAAATAACTGCAGCATTGCTCAGTGTGCCCAGTGTGTGTGTTTGTGTGGGGAGGATGTGAGCCAGGAGGTCTTGGGAGATGGTGAGAAGTGACACATGTGATCATTGAGGGCATGGGGACTAGGGTCAGACAGAACAAAGTAAACCTAGGCCCTGTCCCTGACAAGCTGCGGGACCACAGGCAAGTTTGCGGCAACTTTATCAAGTCATTCTGTCATCTGTTGAATGGGGATTGGGTATCAACATTAAGCAAAATAACACGTACCCAACTCCCCTACTTCGGCAGCCTGGAAGGATTAAAGTGTTGTCCATGGCCACAGATAGCATGTCTCCCACTCTAACCTTTAGCACAATAGCAGAGCCTCTAATCCTTTAACTGTCCCTCTGGTTATTGACAGGTGTCTCAGGCAAAGACTGAGCAACTTCATTACAGGTCCCTTCTCCCTCCCAGTGGCATTTGCTATTTTCTACATCTTAGGTGGGTGACTTCTGAGGAGCCAGCATTTCTTCAGGAACACTTAGTACCACTGGTGTTTTTGGTCCTGCCATGGGGATCAGGACCCCCATGAAATGTTGAACCAGGAAGAAGGTAGTAGATGGAAGAAGCTACCCCAGTGGGAATGTTGTTACCATGGAAACATCTCATGCTGTAAGTGCGAACTTCAGAATGTGCCACATGGGAATGCATCCTGAACCCTCCAGCCTACTTCTAAGAGCATGAATGGGAAGTTGCATTACCATAGGAAATTTGTAAGGCTCCAAGAAAGGGCCTAGGTTTTATCTGTTTCCTAGGGTCTAGTGCAATATCAGGCTATAGTCAGCATGACCCACATAAGCAGTGGCATAACTGGTAAAAATCTCTCTACCTTCTGGCCAGGCAGGCATAATAAAATCACATACTGAGAGCTGAACTTGGTACTTAGGACTAATTGGCCAGGACCTTGAGTCCTGGCTCTTCTTTGACATGCTGGCTGGACTTAGGTTTTTAAATTCACCCATTCACTCTTTCTACACCTTGACTTTACATCTATCAAGTGCTGGATGCTCTGCCAGATCTTGTATTAAAGTGTTCAAGTCATACTAAAAAGGTCTAAACTTTTTTGAAAAGCACAAAATAAAAATTTAATAGATAAAGAGCTAAATCATATCCTTGTATGAGATGAATTGACATTGTAGAAATGTCAACAATTCCAAAATTCATCTACATTTATCTTTGTTTACTCCCCCAAACTAAATTCTTGAAATCAACCAAAAGTGCAACTGTTAGTTGCTCACTCATGTCCATAGCCTGCCAGGCTCCCATGTCCATGGAATTTGCCAAGCAAGAATGCTGGAGTGGATAGTGATTCTCTTCTCCATAGGATCTTCCCGACCCAGGGATTGAACCCGGATATCTTGCATTGCAGGCAGATTCTTTACTGAAGCCACCAGGGTAGCCTCCAAGGAATTTTCAAGAAACTTGAAGTAAAAGGAGGCTTGTTCTCACCAGTTATTTCAACAAAATTATAAGTCTGGTGTTTGTGACAGAAAACATATGGCTAGAGTCAAAGATAATTTAAGATATAATAATAGTTTTTTTAATCAGGCCAAGAATCCTGGTGTCTTTCATGACTCAGGAACAACCTTTCATCTTGGCTTGTCTGGGATTCTTCAGGGAAAGGTAAGGATGCTTGGCGATCTAGTGCTTTGTTCTCTTATCAAACACATTTTCTACTGTACTTTACTAACTCTACAGTGTGCTTGTGTGTGTGATTGATTCAAAGAGACACACATGTGTGAACCAAGAGCTGGGTCCTAATCTACGATTCCATGGTGACCTCATACGGCTTACGGCACAAACCCTGTCGAGGGATTATACCAACTTGCTAATATCAAGAGGCACCCAATGTCTCCTTTGGGGAATGGCCAGAGATGGACAAAGCATGTGGACTGAACTCTCCTTTCGTGGTCTCTTTGACCATTTCATAACTTCCTGGGAATTAGAACTACTAACCTAATCTGTCAGATCATAGACTTTCAAGGGACTTGTGATCTATGTTGTTACTGTGTATTGTTACTTAGTTCTCAAACTTGAAATAGTAGTCAGAAAGTGCCTAGCCTCACTAGGAGTCGAAAGTTCATAAGCTAGATGGAGCTCTAGCTCCAAGAGCATCTCTCAGGTTAAAGATTACTCAGATAGGAAGTACCGTGGCCTTCTTCCTTTGGTAACACTAGTTCTTGGTGGACAAGGGAAGGCTCTGCAGTGGCTTTTGTCCCAACTCCTTAGATATTCTTTCTGTGGAATCTGTGGGAATGAACTGGAAGGACTGGCCTTAATAACTCAAGGACAAAATCACTTTTTCCTCACTGGCCAGCCCTTCACCATGTCTTTTGCTATTGCTTATACCTGTATGGTGATGCTTGGAAAGAACATCTTAGTTTTATGTTCATACTAGTCTAATTGTGGTTAGGAATATACTCAGGGATGTGTATAGGCACTCAGGAGAATAATGTTTCCCCCAGTGGTCTTAGCTTGGGAGGCATTCTGAAAGGTTACTCAGTTTGTACACCAAGTGGCATCAGAGGCGAACAATGTTTTAATGGTGAGGAATTGGACATTAATTAGTCTGGGGTGCCATCAGGTCTACCCCCTGGAGAATCTCCATCTGCCTCAGTGGTAGAACCAGGAGGACAAGTACAGTGCCTGCATTGGTAAGGGACAGACTAAGTCTGACCAGGGAAAGAAAGCTTCAGTGGAAAGTCTGTCTACACCCCCATCTGGGCGGGGGGTGGGGGGGGGGTGCCTCCAGTGGAAAGATGGTGCTGGTCACTTTTTTCCTCTTACACATGTGAGCTAACAATTCCAGCCTCACCCTTTTTGAACTATATCCTGAAAAACTCAAGTAGATTTGATCCCCAGAGCTTAAAGAAGACACATCTGATCTTCCTATGTGATACTGCATGGCCACAATATCTATTGAAGAACGGCAAATGGTGGCCGGTTGGAGGGTCTCTTAATTATAATACTGTTTTACAATTAGACTGGTTCTGTAGAAAACAAGGGAAATGGGTAGAAGTAGAAAATGTGTTTCCCTTCTTCTCTCTGTGAGACATGTCAGCCTTATGTCCTAAGGGTGTAGATTTGGATATTAAACCTTCAGCTCCCTCCTGTCTTCCTACTTTGCCCCCATAACCGGGGCTCCAAACTGAACAAACTGAAAGTCTGGGAACCCGCCCGCCACCTCCATCCCACCCAGAAGGGCTGCCTTGGTCTCGGTAAAAACCCAAACTAAGATTCAAACTGCCCAAGTAGAGGTCCAAACAACGCATCTCAATATAACCTCAAACTACTTTAGTTTCAATAGAAACTCAGACAATCGAAATAAGAGAAGCTCAGACAGCAAAAACTAAGGGTGAAATACAGGATGAGATGGAGGACAGGAGACAAAGAGATAAAGAAAAGCAGACTTCTCCAATCTATCCTTGGGATATATATGCACAGAGCATATATATTTCCTTGGGATCATATGCACAGAGCAGCCAGAGAGGCTGAGGAACAGCCACACAAGCTGTTGCCTCTTCATGAAGAACCCACCAGGGGAAATAATCAGTGTATGAGAGTTAATAAGCCCATTTCCTATCAAGAAATACAAATAATCAAGGAGGATCTGGGAGACTATTTAGACAACCCAGAAAAATATATTAGAACTTTTAAGGTGTTACTCTATGACCTTACTTGGAAGGATGTGATGTATATCCTGGGACAAACAGTAACTCCTGACTCAAAAACTTGAGTTTTGGGGAAAGCCATTGCCTATGGAGATGAATGGCTTGGTAATGAATTAGTAAGGAAGAGGGAGGACAAGACAGCCACCCTCCCTACTGGGAATCAGGTAGTCCCAACTATAGAACCAGATTGGGAATAATAAAGGAAGATGGGATCAGAGTCATTTTGTCAGATGTATTCTTGAAGGACTCGGGCAAGCACATGCTAAGACTTTAAACTATGCCAAATTGGCAAACATAGAACAGGAGGAGAAGGAAGCTCCTGGTAAATTCCTAGATAGGCTGAGGGAAGCTGTTTGCAGATTCACTGAGATTGATCCTGAAAGTGAAGAGGGACGAGTGATCTTAAAAGATAGATTTCTCACTCAGTTGGCTCCAGATATCTGCCATAAGCTATTAAAACAGCCATATGGACCAAATCAGTCTAGATAATCTGTTGCAACTGGCTCAGACAGTCTATTAAGACAGGGAATATGAGGAAAAGAAAGAAAGGCAGAGAAAGACAAAGGAACTACTGGAAGCCTTTATAATGGCTGTCAGAACTGTTCTTAAACAGTCTGAGAAGAATTCTTGGAGGGATCCATGTGAAAAAAGATGGACTTGCTATTACTATGGAAAGAAGGGACACCTCAAGCAGGATTGCCCTCATGCATCCAAGCCACCCCCGGCTCCATGTCTGGTCTGCAAGGGACCACACTGGAGGAGAGTCTGTACCCAGAGGCATAGGACCCAGGGGTTGGACTCTCAAGACAATCAGGACTGAAGTTGCCTGGGGGTCCCCACACAAGCTCCCAGCATAATTACACCTGGGGAGCCCCAGGTATTAATAACTGTTGGGGGCCAATCCATCGATTTCCTTTTGGAACTGGGGAAACTTACTCTGTGCTTACTGAAGCCCCGTCCCAGTTTCTCCCCTATCCGCTTCCATAATGGGACTGTCTGGATGAGACAAATGTTATTATTTCAGCCATCCTCGAAGCAGCAACTGGGACCCTGTGCTATTTTCAAACGTGTTTCTGATCGTGCCAAAGTCTCCCTCGCCCATTTTGGGGAGGGATATACTGAGCAAGGTCCATGCCTCTGTTTTCATGAATATTGAGCCCTCCCTTTCTCTCCCTTTAGTTGAACAAAACGTAAATAATCCTAGAGTGTGGGTTGATGGAAAATCTGTGGGTTGACCACAAAATACTATTCCTGTTGTTGTCAAGCTCAAAGACCCGCACTTATTTCCACATAAGAAGCAGTATCCACTGAAACCTGAGGTTAAGGAAGGGTTAAAACCTATCATTGAGAATTTAAAGGAGCAGGGGCTATTAATTCCCTGTAACAGTCCATTCTACACGCCTATTTGGGGTATAAAGATGTCAAATGATAAATGGAGATTAGTTCAAGACTGACAAATAATAAATGAGGCTGTAGTTCCTTTATACTCTGTGGTGCCTAATCCTTATACTCTATTGTCTTCGATAAAAGGTTGTTGCTAAGCTGTGAAAGACGCCAGGATTCTTGTCTCTGGAGGAGAGGAATTCAATCCGTGGTCAGTGATGAGGCTTCATCACTCAGAGCTTTTGTGTAATAAAGTTTTATTAAAGTATAAAAGAGATAGAGAAAGCTTCTGACATAGACATCAGAAGGGGACAGAAAGAGTGCCCCCCTGCTAGTCTTTAGCTGGATGTTATATAGTTACTGCTGCTACTGCTAAGTCGCTTCAGTCGTGTCCGACTCTGTGTGACCCCATAGACGGCAGCCCACCAGGCTCCCCCGTCCCTGGGATTCTCCAGGCAAGAACACCGGAGTGGGTTGCCATTTCCTTCTCTGTAGCTACCAGCAGGCTGCTAATTAGAGAAAGGAAATGTCTCAAAACTCAGAGACTGTCACTAGGCCCCTCACCCACAACATGCATTTTGGGATAACACTGGCACAAGGTGAGCTGTCCCAGGCCAAAAAAACGATTGACATGAATCTTGAAGAAAGGCAGGTTTCCAAACAAAGAGATAGTCTTATTAACATAGCTTAAGAGAACATTTGCATAAGCAAAACGTACTGATTTGTCAAGTTAGTTCTAAGTCTTAGGCAGAACCGACTTGAAGACAGAGTCTAGGGTAAACACATAGTTTATTAACATAGCTTAAGACAAACATTTCCACGAGAAAAATACATCAGTTAGCTCAAGGTTTGAGAAAAGTTAAGTTCAGGTGGAACCAGGTATCATTACAGCAACACAGAATTTTAAAAGAAAGCTCTTTTTAAATTTGTATAGAGAAGGGGAAAAAAAGTCTAACACTTGTAGTTTGTTTCCTCCTGCTACTTAAGAGAGAGAAAAAATGTTTGACACTTGCAGCCTATTTTCTCCATTTGCAGACCCCTGGCCTTCCTGCCTGTTACTCTCTCATTGGCACCAGTGGCCTCTGGGCATGGTAATATCCTAAGTGTTGGAGCTGTAGAGGAAGATGGGCAGGTAGTGGATGTTTGTGGGACTAACTGTCCTGGTGAGAGAGGTTGCTCAGGGACACTGCACACCCCATCATGGTAGGACAGTGTAACCTTTGAGGATGTGGCTGTGGACTTGTCTCAGGAGGAGTGGGAGCTTCCTGATGTGACTCAGAGACTCCTGTACTGTGATGTGATGTTGGAGAATTTTGCATTTGTGGCCTCAACTCAGCATCCTTGACTAAGTTCTTTCCTTCCTTGTGTCTCCATGGACCCCTCTTTTCTTCTAACAACCAGACTGTGGACACTGCTCCCTTCCAATTTTTTCTTACTTAGGTGCTGTGGGTACCAGACCAGACCACAGTGCTGAGTGTATATTCTCATCCTCTTCCAGGCGACCCCTCAGCATCCCTGAAGGCTTCCCAGGAAGATTATGGGAGTAGGAAGTCTGCAGTGAAACCAATGGATCCGGAAGATTTGGTCACCCTGGCAGAATGACTGTCCAAATTCACTGTACCTCTCGGCCTCAGATTCTGCCCCCTTCCCTCTAGCTGGCATTTCCTCATGCCTGACTGTTCCAAGAATTGGAGGCACCAATATGGTCACTACTTGGAGGGATCACTGTGCTATTCCTGTAAGACACTCCTCCAAGGTTCTTTTTGTAACATTGGTTTTTTTGGCTTTTTGTTTTTTGTTTTTATGGTCATGGAGTGTGTTGCTCTGCACCAGTGCTGTATACTCACCAGCCTTTTCTTTCCCTTAAGATCTGCATCTTCCAGGTTCTATGTTATTACCCAACTGGAGTTGCATAGAGAGATGTGGGTACCTGACAGGGCAGGTATGACTCGAGACATGGCAAGAGGGCCCTAGAGGGGAACTGGCCTTGGGAAGTGGGATAGCTCCATGCCAGGGCTGTCTTCAGATCATACCAAGAACCTCTCCAGCACCTATTGTTTTCATACCAATGTCAGGGGCCATAGCTTAACTTCTACCTTTAATCTGTTTTTGACATTTTGCCTGTTTATCATTTCTATTTTGATTTCTGGCCAAGGTTACTTCACACCTGTCCAACCTTCATGTCTGCCCTGTTCCTCTCCACTGCTCTCTTTGAAGTGCTCTTCAACACTGAGCTACACATAATGTGAGTTATAGACATAGTCTAAGCAGTCCACGAACACCAGCTGCTTGCTTGCTGTCAATTTCCTCTGTTGTTCAGTGCTCTTGTCACCAGGAGACAAGCCCCCGCTAAAAGCCATTCACAGAAAAGTGAGTTGGAGACCCAGCCTTTCCTTCCTGTACTGTATCTCACCTCTGTGTATCTGTATCTCACAGTAGACCTCCCCATTTTATGATCTTGCCAGGCTCAGAACTGCACAGCAGACCCTTTCTCATCCTCACTTCAGCCCTCTGTCCTCCTTACAGTCCTATGTGCTCATTTCTGGGTTTGTAAGAAGTACATTTGTGATAGGACTGCCCCCTCCCACAGAGTCTATGTGTGCTTCCCCAACATTTCTGTGCTTTCAGGTGGTTGGTTTTGAATGGAGGATGAGAAGGCACCTTCTCAAGGCATGTCCTAACTCAGGGCTCCCAAGGTAGGTCCAACCTTGTGGGATGTGTGGCCCAGTCTTGAGACATTTTGTACCTGACTGAGCACCAAGGAATATACCCTATGAAGAAACTGCATATGTGTGAAGCATGTGGGAAACAGTTCATGTTCAGTGTAAGCATTCACCATCACAGTGAAGAGAAATACCTCAGAAGGATTGACGTCTGGCTTTTGTTGCTAAGAATTGCAGAGTCCAGATGTCAGAGAATCCCTTTATGTGTGGGGGTGGTGGGAAGGGCCTTCTCTCCAGCTTAGGCCTTCTCCGGCACCTTCTCAAGCAAACCTTGTGTGCACCAGGACCCAAAGACCCCACAGAGACCGAGACAGAACAGAGTTTGAGTGTCTCCTGTGCGGATACATGTCAGCAGTGGACTGCTGCAGAGGCAGGGGCTCTGGGTGCATCAGACTTGGGTAGGGCATAAGCCCTCTTGGAGGAGGTCGCCATTAACCCCACCATAGAGCTGCCAGAACTTACACAGAACTGGGGAAATAGACTCTTGGAGGGCACAAACAGAATTTGTGTGCACCAGGACCCAGGAGAAAAGAGTAATGACCCCACAAAAGACTGACCAGACTTGCCCATGAGTGTCCAGCAGTCTCCAGAGGAGGCATGGGCCGGTGCTGGCCTGAGGCAGGGTTGGGGGCATTGAGCAGCAGTGCCTGCATGGGACCTTTTAAGGAGGTCACCATTATCTTCATTACCTCCACCACAGTTTGGCCCCAAGGTAAATAACAGGGAGGGAACACAGCTCCACCCATCAAAAGAAAATTGGATTAAAGATTTACTGAGCATGGCCCCACCCATCAGAACAAGACCCAGTTTCCCCCTCAGTCAGTCTCTCCCATCAGGAAGCTTCCATAAGCCTCTTATCCTGATCCATCAGAGGGAAGACAATCTGAAAACCACAATCACAGAAAACTAGCCAATCTGATCACATGGACCACAGCCTTGTCTAACTCAATGAAACTATGAGCCATGCCATGTAGGGTCACCCAAGATGGACGGGTCATAGTAAAGAGTTCTGAAAAAACGTGGTCCACTGGAGAAGTGAATGGCAAACCACTTCAGTATTCTTGCCTTGAGAACCCCATGAACAGTATGAAAAGGCAAAAAGATAGGACACTGAAAGATGAACTCCCCAGGCTGGTAGGTGCTCAATATGCTACTGGAGATCAATGGAGAAATAACTCCAGAAAGAATGAAGAGACAGAGACAAAGCAAAAACAACACCCAGTTGTGAATGTGACTGGTGATGGAAGCAAGGTCTGATGCTGTAAACAGCAATGTTGCATAAGAACATGGAATGTTAGGTCCATGAATCAAGGCAAACTGCAAGTGGTCAAACTGGAGATGGCAAGAGTGAACGTCAACATTTTAGGAATCAGCAAACTAAAATGGACTGGAATGGATAAATTTAACTCAGATGACCATTATATCTAGTACTGTGGGCAAGAATCCCTTATAAGAAATGGAGTAGCCACCATAGTCAACAAAAGAGTCCAAACTGCAATACTTGGATGCAATCTCAAAAACGACAGAGTGATCTCTGTTTGTTTCCAAGGCAAGCCATTCAATATCACAATAATCCAAGTCTATGCCCCAACCAGTAATGCTGAAGAAGCTGAAGTTGAACAGTTCTTAGAACTAACGGTTCTAAGACCTTCTAGAACTAACACCCCAAAGAAGATGTCCTTTTCATTACAGGGGATTAGAATGCAAAAGTAAGAAGTCAAGAAATATCTGGAGTAACAGGCAAATTTGACCTTGAAGTAGAAAATGAAGCAGGGCAAAGTCTCATAGAGTTTTGCCAAGATAACGCACTTCTCATAGTAAACACCCTCTTCCAACAACACAAGAGAAGACTCTACACATGGACATCACCAGATGGTCAATACCGAAATCAGACTGATTATATTCTTTGCAGCCAAAGATGGAGAAGTTCTATACAGTCAGCAAAAACAAGACCGGGAGCTGACTGTGGCTTAGATCATGAACTCCTTATTGCTAAATTCAGACTTAAATTGAAGAAAGTAGAGAAAATCACTAGACCATTCAGATGTGACCTAAAACAACTCCCTTACGATTATACAGTGGAAGTGACTAATAGATCCAAGGGTTTAGATCTGGTAGACAGAGTGCCTGAATTACTATGGATGGAGGTTCATGACACTGTACAGGAGGCAGGGATCAAGACCATCCCCAAGAAAAAGAAATGCAAAAAGGCAAAATGGTTGTCTGAGGAGGCCTTACAAATAACTGTGAAAAGAAGAGAAGTGAAAGGCAAAGGAGCAAAGGAAATATATACCCATTTGAATGCAGAGTTCCAAAGAATAGCAAGAAGAGATAAGAAAGATTTCCTCAGTGATCAATGCAAAGAAATAGGGAGAAACAACAGAATGGGAAAGACTAGAGATCTTCTCAACAAAATAAGAGATACCAAGGGAACATTTCATGCAAAGATGGGCACAATAAAGAACAAAATTTGTATGGACCTAACAGAAACAGAGAGATTACTTTGCCAACAAAGATTGGTCTAATCAAGGCTATGATTTTTCCAGTAATCATATATGGATGATGAGAGTTGGATTATAAAGAAAGCTGAGTGCCAAAGAATTGATGCTTTTGAACTGTGGTGTTGGATAAGACTCTTGAGAGTCCCTTGGACTGCAAGGACATCCAACCACTCCATCCTAAAGGAAATCAGTCCTGAATATTCATTGGAGGGACTGATGGTGAAGCTGAAACTTCAATACTTTGGCCACCTGATGTGAAGAACTGACTCATTGGAAAAGACCCTGTGAAGAACTGACTCATTGGAAAAGACTCTGATGCTGGAAAAGATTGAAGGCAGGAGGAGAAGGGGACGACAGAGGATGAGGTGGTTGGATGGCATCACCGACTCAATGGATATGAGTTTGAGTAAACTCCGGGAGTTGGTGATGGACAGCGAGGCCTGGTGTACTGCTATCCATGGGGTCGCAAAGAGTCGGACACGACTGAGCAACTGAACTGAACTGTAAGCATTCACCAGCACAGTGAAGAGAAATGCATCAGAAGGACTGAGGTCTGGCTTTTGTTGCTAAGAATTGCAGAGTCCACATGTCAGAGAATCCCTTTATGTGTGGGACTGGTGGGAAGGACCTCCTGTCCAACTTAGGCCTTCTCCAGCACCAGACCACTCACAGCGAGGGGAATTCACCTGGAAGCACTGAATGCAGGGAGACTTTCACATTAGAGAAGAGCATTATAGCTTCAGTGAATGCAGGAAAGACTTTAGCTGCAAAAATAGGCTTGTTGAACACCATAGAGCTCACATGGGGAAAAGACCATATTAGTGCATTGAATGTGGAAAAATCTTTAGCCATAAGTCTAGTCTTATCATACACCAGAGAGTTCACACTGATGAAAAGCATGAGGGCAACAAGTGTGGGAAAGCCTTCAGCCTTGTTTAACACCATAGAATTCACATTGGAGAATGGCCTTATGAATGCCGTGAATGTAGGACATTCTTTAGCCACAAGACCAGCTCATTAAATATCAGAGAAGTCACACTGCAGAAAAGCCTTAAGCTAATGGCCTTTCCTCATTTATAACCAGAAAGTTCAAACTGCAGAAAGGCCTCTGCAGTGCAGGATGTTTGCTCTCTGCTTAGTCAGTGAAAATGACAGCAGGAGAATTTCTGAGAGTAGTCTTTATAAAGTAGCCATCAACCAAAAATTATATCATATATCTGAACATCCACAGTGGGGAGATTCCCTGTGAGTACCAATTATGTGGGAAACTCCCAGATCTGTATTGCAGTTCGACCTGCCCAAGGCCCTTGCCTGAGTTAAATCACTGCCAGTACTTGTGGCAGAAGTCTTCTCTCCTCTGGGTGTGCTCAGTCTGTAAGTCATGTCCAGCTCTTTGCAACCACGTGGACTGTAGCCTGCTAGGATCCTCTATCCATGGAATTCTCCAGACAAGAGTACTGAAGTGGGCTGCCATTTCCTTCTCCAGGGGATCTTCCTGATCCAAATGTGCATCAGTTTACCCAGTGTGCCCAGGAAAGGCACACCTCTATATTCCCCTCTTCCCTGGAGGAAATCATGAGTGTTCTAAGGTCACTGGAATCCATCATAATTACATTCACACACTGGCTGTGATTAGATTCACACACCCAGTTAAAGAGGATACCCCATCTAAAGTGCTTCCAGAAATACTCTGGTCACTAAAGTTGTGAGGGATGAGCATTAATAGATGCTCTCAGAGTTCTAGATTTACATTTTTCTTATGGACAAGGTCACTGGCAAAGCAAAAAATCTTAAAGCTTTCTGGATCCCTGGGGTTACTTGGACTGTTTACTTCAAAGCCACCGTTAGGCAAGAAAATGGAGACTGAAAGAAGAGACATATTGTAGTTCAAGAATGTGACTTTTGTTACTCACAGTGTTTGTTGCTTGTCATTCTTTCCTTTTATTGAAGTAACAGTGTCCCACAAAAGGGATGAGAATAGTTATGGTCAAGTAAATATGTTAGTCAAATCTTCCAGTTCTTCAAGACAAGCAGGAGATCCAGATTTTTATGTCAAATCATTTTTTGGAAGTTCTGTTGATACAATTGGTGGTCAGTAAACTGCAAACATTTAAGGTGTAAAGTGTGATGTTTTATCATATTTATAGGCATATATATATATATATATGTGGAATATGAATATATATATATCTGGAATGTGAAGTCATGTGGGCCTTAGAAAGCATCACTACGAACAAAGCTAGTGGAGGTGATAGAATTCCAGTTGAGCTATTTCAAATCCTGAAAGATGATGCTGTGAAAGTGCTGCACTCAATATGCCAGCAAATTTGGAAAACTCAGCAGTGGCCACAGGACTGGAAAAGGCCAGTTTTCATTCCAATCCCAAAGAAAGGCAATGCCAAAGAATGCTCAAACTACCGCACAATTGCACTCATCTCACACGCTAGTAAAGTAATGCTCAAAATTCTCCAAGCCAGGCTTCAGCAATATGTGAACCGTGAACTTCCTGATGTTCAAGCTGGTTTTAGAAAAGGCAGAGGAACCAGAGATCAAATTACCAACATCCGCTGGATCATGGAAAAAGCAAGGGAGTTCCAGAAAATCATCTATTTCTGCTTTATTGACTATCCCAAAGCATTTTTTGACTGTGTGGATCACAATAAACTGTGGAAGATTCTGAAAGAGATGGGAATACCAGACCACCTGATCTACCTCTTGAGAAATCTGTATGCAGGTCAGGAAGCAACAGTTAGAACTGGACATGGAACAACAGACTGGTTCCAAATAGGAAAAGGAGTACTTCAAGGCTGTATATTGTCACCCTGTTTATTTAACTTCTATGCAGAGTACATCATGAGAAACGCTGGACTGGAAGAAACATAAGCTGGAATCAAGATTGCCGGGAGAAATCTCAATAACCTCAGATATGCAGATGACACCACCCTTATGGCAGAAAGTGAAGAGGAACTCAAAAGCCTCTTGATGAAAGTGAAAGTGGAGAGTGAAAAAGTTGGCTTAAAGCTCAACATTCGGAAAACGAAGATCATGGCATCCGGTCCCACCACTTCGTGGTAAATAGATGGGGAAACAGTGGAAACAGTGTCAGAATTTATTTGAGGGGCTCCAAAATCACTGCAGATGGTGATTGCAGCCATGAAATTAAAAGACGCTTACTCCTTGGAAGGAAAGTTATGACCAACCTAGATAGCATATTCAAAAGCAGAGACATTACTTTGCCAACAAAGGTCTGTCTAGTCAAGGCTATGGTTTTTGCTGTGGTCATGTATGGATGTGAGAGTTGGACTGTGAAGAAGGCTGAGCGCCAAAGAATTAATGCTCTTGCACTGTGGTGTTGGAGAAGACTCTTGAGAGTCCCTTGGACTGCAAGGAGATCCAATTAGTCCATTCTGAAGGAGATCAGCCCTGTGATTTCTTTGGAAGAAATGATGCTAAAGCTGAAACTCCAGTACTTTGGCCACCTCATGCGAAGAGTTGACTCATTGGAAAAGACTCTGATGCTGGGAGGGATTGGGGGCAGGAGGAGAAGGGGACGACAGAGGATGAGATGGCTGGATGGCATCACTGACTCGATGGACGTGAGTCTGAGTGAACTCTGGGAGTTGATGATGGACAGGGAGGCCTGGTGTGCTGCGATTCATGGGGTCGCAAAAAGTCGGACATGACTGAGCGACTGATCTGATCTGATCTGATAGGCGTATACACAGGGCTTCCCAGATGGCACTAGTGGTAAAGAACACACCTGCCAATGAAGGAAACTTAAGAGATGCAGTTTCAATCCATGGGTTGTGAGGACCGTCTGAAGGAGGGCATGGCAACCCACTCCAGTATCCTTGTCTGGAGAGTCCCATGGACAGAGGAGCCTAGTGGGCTACAGTCCATGGAGTTACAAAGAGTTGGACAAAAGTGAAGCAGCTTAGCATGCATGCATGCACAGTATCTGTATCTGTATACATATGATATTTAATAAATTCATAACTCTGTAAGTTACCTCATCCTCCTTTATAATCCCTCCTGTCCTCCCTCCCTTGCACCCTGTTCCCATGACCTTTGATTTACGGTCTTTCACTAAAAACTTTCAATTCTAGACTTTTGTACAAATGGAATAAAAAAATGTTTTAACATTTAACATTAAATAACAAATTCATTTTCGCTTTTTTTCGCTTCACACACCATAATTATTTTCAGATTTCTCCCCATTGCATGTACGGGTACATCATTTGCTTTATTAGATGCTAGTATTTGCTTGTATGTATATATTGCAATTTGTTTTTCTATTCATCTTTTAATGGACCTTTGGATTGATACTAGTTTGGAGTTATTGCAAATAAAGCTGCTGTGGACATTCATATATTAGTCTTTCTGTTAGGTTTGTCGACTTAAAGAAAAACATAGCATAAGAGTTGTGAGTTAAAGTTTTATTCAAGGTCTTACTGAGGACTATAGCCTAGGAGACAGCTCTGAGGAACTGCTCCAAAAGCATAGAGGAGCCAGTGTATATATATGAATTTTTTGGCTATGAAATACATGTACTCAAGTGTACATCTTGGTAAAAGATAACTGTTAACACAAAGAATAGGTATCTCAAGTTAAAGATTTTAGTGCTTTTATGTGTATGAGAAGATGCAGGAATCTGGGGTCACTGAAGTTTTTCCTGAGATATGCATCTTCTTATCTAGGGTCTGTTTAATCAAAGCACAGCATGCCTCACCCTGTTTTTTCATCCTGAATTCCCCTCAAGGTATACCATTGGTGGAAGCTGCAGTTACACAGCTTAACCTCTGTATAACTGGATGATGAGTGATGCTTTGTTCTTTGTTGTTGTGGCTACATGGAGATCACCACTGTTGGTCAGAAGGCAGAAAACAAGTGTGGAGAAGGCAGAGGCCACAGCTTTTATTGGGGTTTTCATGGGAGAAACAAGGCAGGGCAGAATAAACAGTTTAGGATTGGCTGGTTTGAATAACCACAGCAAGTTTTGGACTAAAGAAATGGTCTCAGATTGTCTGTGACCTTGTATGGATTTAGGGCAGGGGAAATATTGGCTTGTGGTATGACTTAATCAGTGTTTGGGGCTATAGATTTGGATTAGTGTTTAAGAGACATATTTCTAGCTAAACACTTTGCTGTCTCTACAATGGGATAGCCCTGAGAGGGGTGATTTTTCCAGCAAGCTTCTTGAGATGTCAAAACATCAGAAAATACAGAAAATAAAGAACATGATAAATACATTGAATCAGGAAGTGCATGACATTGAATCATTGCATTGACAGTGCAATACATTGAATCAGGAAGACATGACAAACTGTGTTCCAAGGTGGTTATACCATTTACCTTCCCACCCACTGTGTATGAGTGTTTTGTTTGTGCTCTGTCTATTTTTTTAATTTATTTGGCTGCATCAGCTCCTAGTTGCAGGATGCAGGCTGTTGCATCATGTGGAGTCTTTTGTTGTGGCACTCAGCCTCCAGAGCATGAGGGCTTCAGTAGTTGCAGCATGTAGGTTCAGTTGCAGCTTGCTGGCTTTAGGGTGCATGGGCTTCAGTAGTTATGGTACAGGGGCTCATTAGTTGTGACTCTCAGGCTATCGAGTGTGGGCTCAGTAGTCAAGGCACATGGGCTTAGTTGTTCCACGGTATGTGGAATCTTCCTGGACCAGAGATCAAACCTGTATCCCCTATATTGGAAGGTGGATTCTTTATCCACTGTGCCACCGGAGAAGTTATCTATTTCAGATTTCTTCTGGCTATTTTGAATCCTTGCATTTCCATAAGTTGTATCTTCTATTTTAATTTTCTGTTTCTTTATTTGGTATTAAGAGAGTGATCTATTGTTTATTTATTTTCTGGATAAGGTAAAAAAAAAAAACTCTTAACATTGAGGTGTTCGTACAAGGGGTCTGGCAGGATAGAAGGGTGAGGGTCAGTCTATGTGCCAGGAAATTCAGAGAATCTATCATAGCTCAGATTCAGGCCTTTTTCAGTAATAGGCAGACGGAAGAGTTCAGCTCTGAACACAGCAAAACTAGTTAGCACCTCAGTAGTCACCACAGAAGTTTCCTTGGCTTGGGCAAAAGGAGTCTCCTTACCTAATTCCACTAAACCTTTGAGAATTCTGGGTGTGTGTGGATGCTAATATCTTACTTGAGATCTTCCTCTGGGAGTAGAGATTTTAGTTCTGAGTTTCTGAATTCTAGATGGATCAGGTAAGAGAAAAAAAAAAAAAAGATAAATGATTCAATTCTGCTAACTGAGGTATACTTTACCAAATTGCTATAAAACTTTTAAGATTTTTTACTTGTATCTGTTGGTCTTGGAGAGCCTCCCAGAGAGGCAAGAAGTGGCTGTGACTCATCCTAGGGACATAGACTCTGGCAGTAGCCATTTCTGGGAGCTCCTTCCACAGCATGGAACTCCAACTGAATTCTAGAATCTACCTGTTCTAATTGGAATAATGATACATAGTAGATATTTTTACAAATATGTCTAGTGGGAGGTTCAAGATGGTAAATTAGGAAGCTCCTGAACTCATATCCTGCCACAGATACACCATATCTTCAGCTAAGTATGAAACCATTTCCTCTGGAATAAACTCCAAACTACCTGAGCAACTCCTACACACCGAGTGAAAGAAAAGATATCTACATGACAGTGAGTAGAAGGGACTGAGACACAGTCTTGTTATAAACCCCACTCCCAGCATGGTGACTCAAAATTGGGAGGAAACTCTAAACCTTGAGCTTTTCCTCGAGCAGGGAAGGATTTGAAAAATACATCTGACATCCCAACTTTTAACACCTGCACCTGAAAGGTGAGCCCCCAAAGCAACTAACTTTGAAAGTCAATAGAGGGGACTTCCTTGGTGAGACAGTGGTTAAGAATTCATCTTGCAAAGCAGAGAACCATGGGTTCGATCCCTGGTCAGAAAACTAAGATCTTACCTGCTGCAGGGCAACTGAGCCTGTGGCCACAACTAGAGAGATGCCCATGCACCACAATGAAAGATCCCACATGCTACAACTACAGCCTAACACATCCAAGTAAATAAATAAATATTTTAAAACTAATGGGGATTGTGTCCATGAGAGCCACAATGCAAGCTGAGAAACAGTTTTTAAAGGGTGTGCAAGTATGGACTCACCCACACAAAGCCCATGACAAAAGTCCATGACTGAAAAGTGGGCAGACTTTCCGTGAAAGAGGCTTATTTACTTATCTTAAGGCATTCGCCCCAGGAGCAGGCATCTAATTTAACACACATCTAAGGGCCACACACCTCGGGGCTTCCCTGATAGCTCAGTTGGTAAAGAATCTGCCTGCAATGCAGGAGATCCTGGTTTGATTCCTCAGTTGGGAAGATCCGCTGGAGAAGGGATAGGCTACACAATCCAGTATTCTTGGGCTTCCCCTGCGGCTTAGTTGTTAAGGAATCTGCCTGTAATGCAGGAGACCTGAGTTCCATTCCTGGGTTGGGAAGATCCCCTGGAGAAGGGAAAGGCTACCCACTCCAGTATTCTGGCCTGGAGAATTCCATGGACTGTATAGTCCATGGGGTCGCAAACAGTCGGACATGACTGAGTGACTTTCACTTTCACAAGGGCCTACTGAAATATTCTCTAAAAACAGAGGCCAATGGAAATCATCTTTGTGCTCTTCCTCTGCCTCACCCATCTTACTGGTATCTCCAGGAAAGGAACTTGTACATTCATCTGGCACCCTGGTTTTTGTGGCTGCAGCCCAGAGGACATTTCTAGATCCCTTGGCACCAGAAGGGCATACGCTTCAGGTCCCACAGGACTGTAACAAACAGAAAGAGTTCTTAATCAGCTACCTTACCTAAGACAGAGGAGAGATGCAACAGATTAAGGAGCCTACTCTTCATGTGAAAGAGGCCTGTTAGCATATCTTTCTAGTTGTAGCCTAAGGGAAAGGCTTCTAATTAAACACAGATCTAAGTTCAGTTCCGTCGCTCAGTTGTGTCCAACTCTTTGTGACCTCGTGGACTGCAGCACACCAAGCTTTCCTGTCCATCACCAACTCCTGGAGCTTGCTCAAATTCATGTCCATTGAGTCAGTGATGCCATCCAACCATCTCATCCTCTGTCGTCCCCTTCTCTTGCCTTCAATCTTTCCGAGCATCAGAGTCTTTTCCAATGAGTCAGTTCTTCACATCAGGTGGCCAAAGTATTGGAGGTTCAGCTTCAACATCAGTCCTACTAATTAATATTCGGACTGATTTCCTTTAGGATGGACTGGTTGGATCTCCTTGCAGTCCAAGGAACTCTCAAGAGTCTTCTCCAACACCACAGTACAAAAGCATCAATTCTTCAGTGCTCAACTTTCTTTATAGTCCAACTCTCATATCCATACATGACTACTGGAAAAACCATAGCTTTGACTAGACAGAACTTTGTTGGCAAACTGTCTCTGCTTTTTAATATGCTGTCTAGGTTAGTCATAGCATTTCTTCCAAGGAGCAAGCATCTTTTAATTTCATGGCTGCAGTCACCATCTGCAGTGATTTTGGAGCCCAAAGTAATAAAGCCTCTCACTGTTTCCATTGTTTCCCCATCTATTTGCCATGAAGTGATGGGACTGGAAGCCATGATCTTAGTTTTCTGAATGTTAGGTTTTAATCCAACTATTTCAATCTCCTCTTTTACTTTCATCAAGAAATGATGAACCATGCCATGTAGGGCCACCCAAGATGGACAGGTCATAGTGGAGAGTTCTGAAAAAACGTGGCTCACTGGAGAAGTGAATGGCAAACTACTCAGTATTATTGCCTGGGGAACCCCATGAACAGTATGAAAAGGCAAAAAGATAGGACACTGAAAGGTGAACTCCCCAGGTCGGTAGGTGCCCAATATGATACTGGAGATCAGTGGAGAAATAACTCCAGAAAGTATGAAGAGACGGAGACAAAACAACACCCAGTTGTGGATGTAACTGGTGATGGACATCAAGTCTGATGCTGTAAAGAGCAATATTGCATAGGAACCTGGAATGTTAGGTCCATGAATCAAGGAAAATTGGAAGGGGTCAAACAAGAGATGGCAAGAGTGAATATCGGCATTTTAGGAATCAGTGAACTCAAATGGACTGGAATGGGTGAGTTTAACTCAGATGACCATTATATCTACTACTATGGGCAAGAATCCCTTAGAAGAAATGGAGTAGCCATCACAGTCAACAAAAGAGTCCAAAATTCAGTACTTGGATGCAATCTCAAAAACGACAGAATGATCTCTGTTCGTTTTCCAGGCAAATCACTCAATATCACAATAATCCAAGTCTATGCCCCAACCAGTAATGCTGAAGAAGCTGAAGTTGAACGGTTCTATGAAGACCTCCAAGACCTTCTAGAACTAACACCCAAAAATATGTCCTTTTCATTATAGGGGATTGGAATGCAAAAGTAGGAAATCAAGAAACAATTGGAGTAACAGGAAAATTTGGCCTTGGAGTATAAAACGAAGCAGGTCAAAGGCTAAGAGTGTTTTGCCAACAGAACGCACTGGTCATAGCAAATACCCTCTTCCAACAACACAAGAGAAGACTCTACACATAGACATCACCAGATGGTCAACACCGAAATCAGATTGATTATATTCTTTGCAGCCAGAGATTTAGAAGCTCTATACAGTCAGCAAAAACAAGACCGGGAGCTGACTGTGGCTCAGATCATGAACTCCTTATTGCTAAATTCAGACTTAAATTGAAGAAAGTAGGGAAAACCACTAGACCATTCAGGTGTGACCTAAACAAATCCCTTATGATTATATAGTGGAAGTGATAAATAGATTCAAGGGTTTAGATCTGATAGAGTGCCTGAAGAACTATGGACATCCCAGTGCACCAGACCTGAGCATCCTGTATCATGCATCAAACCTGGACTGGCGATTAGGCACTGGGATGACCCAGAGGGATGGTATGGGGAGGGAGGTGGGAGGGGGGGTTCAGGATAGGGAACACATGTACACCCATGGTGGATTCATGCTGATGTATGGCAAAACCAATACAATATTGTAAAGTAATTAGCTTCCAATTAAAATAAATAAATTTATATAAAAAACAAAAAAACAAAAAAAAAAAAACTATGGGCGGAGGTTCATGACATTGTACAGGAGGCAGGGATCAAGACCATCCCAAAGAAAAAGAAACGCAAAAAGGCAAAATGGTTCTCTGAATAGGGGTTACGAATAGCTATGAGAAGAAGAAAAGTGAAAGGCAAAAGAGCAAAGGAAAGATATACCCATTTGAATGCAGAGTTCCAAAGAATAGCAAGGAGAGATAAGAAAGACTTCCTCAGTGATCAATGCAAAGAAATAGAGGAAAACAATAGAATGGGAAAGACTAGAGATCTCGTCAAGAAAATTAGAGATACCAAGGGAATATTCCATCAAAGATGGACACAATAAAGGACAGAAATGGTATGGACCTAACAGAAGCAGAAGATATTAAGAAGAGATGGCAAGAATACACAGAAGAACTATACAAAAAAATCTTCATGACCCATATAATCATGATGGTATGATCACTCATCTAGAGCCAGACATCCTGGAATGTGAAGTCAAGTGGGCCTCAAGAAGCATCACTACAAACAAAGCTAGTGGAGATTGTGGAATTCCAGTTGAGCTATTTCAAATCCTGAAAGATGATGCTGTGAAAGTGCTGCACTCAATATGCCAGCAAATTTGGAAAACTCAGCAGTGGCCACAGGACTGGAAAAGGTCAGTTTTCATTCCAATCCCAAAGAAAGGCAATGCCAAAGAGTGTTCAGACTACCACACAATTGCACTCATCTCACACGCTAGTAAATTAATGCTTAAAATTCTCCAAGCCAGGCCTCAACAGCATGTGAACCATGAAATTCTAGATGTTCATGTTGGATTTAGAGAAGGCAGAGGAACCAGAGATCAAATTGCCAACATCTGTTGGATCATCGAAAAAGCAAGAGAGTTCTAGGAAAACATCTATTTCTGCTTTATTGACAATGCCAAAGCCTTTGACTGTGTGAATCACCACAAACTGTGGAAAATTCTGAAAGAGATGGGAATACCAGACCACCTTACCTGCCTCCTGAGAAATCTTTATACAGGTCAAGAAGCAACAGTTAGAACTGGACATGGAACAAAAGACTGGTTCCAAACTGGGAAAGAAGTATGTCAAGGCTGTATATTGTCACCCTGCTTATTTAACTTATATGCAGTGTACATCATGTGAAATGCCGGGATGGACAAAGCACAAGCTGGAATCAAGATTGCTGGGAGAAATTTCAATAACCTCAGATATGCAGATGACACTACCCTTATGGCAGAAAGCTAAGAAGAACAAAAAAGCCTCTTGATGAAACTGAAAGAGGAGATTGAAAAAGTTGGCTTAAAACTTGACATTCAGAAACACAGATCTAAGGGCATCTATAATCCACTCCAGAAACCTCAGAAGATGGGTCTTATCTTCTGCTCTTCCTGTACTCTAGAATGTACCCAGTAGGGAGCTTGTAGACACATCTGGTGTGTCCCAGTTGTTATGACTGCCACACGGGGTGTACCATAATTGCCTGGCTCTGGTGGCTAACAGGGCTTATGTTTATGAGTTTGATGGGATTGTAGAAAATAAACAGTTCTTAATTGGCTATCACTCCAGGCTCAGTGTAGAGGAACAGACAGAAATACCTATCTTCTAGTACTCCTTTGAAGGAGGTATATTTCCAAACTGTAAAAGCTGCTGTGTGGGAGCCTGGCTTCCAATCAGCCTGAATCTAGGTACTGACTGAGATCCTCTCATCTGGGATTCTGATAGGTCTTGACACACCCTCAACTACTGGAAGCCACTAAAAATGAAGTAGGTTGCTTAGACAATCACAAAGGATTGAGAGGACAAAGAATTAGGGCAGGGTTGGAAGCCTTATCTCCACAAGGCCACTCTTTCAAGACTGAGAGAGGTGACTATTTTATCTAATGCATAAAATGACTCTTGTAGAAAGTCAAGGAAGATGAATAAACAGGAATGTATTCCAAATGAAAGATCAAAATAAAATCTCAGAAAAGATCTTAATGAAACAGAGGTAAGTGCTTTACATGATAGTTTAAAATAATGGTCATAGCAATGTTCACTGAGCTCAGGAGAAGAGATAAAATTTAAACAAAGAATAGAAAATATACCTGTCACACAAGTATATGTTCCTCGGTTCTTTGTCTCATCACAACAAAGATTTGGAGCGATGGACATTAAAGCCCTCGGCGCGTCACAGCTCTCTGGTCTTGGACAAACCGTGCTACAGCTCTTAGGCAAATCAGTGTTACAGCTCCATTTTATTTAGAAGATAGCAGGAGAATCCAAGACTCAAAGAGAAGAGAGTGGAGGAGTGAGTGGCGGGTGGTGTGGGAGGGTGGCGGGGAGAGAGAGTGTGCACGCACGGGGGAGAGAGAGAAAGAGAGAGAGAGCACGCACGCACACGCACGTGGGAGAGAGAGTCTGAGAGAAAGCGCTTTGGCTCCTCCTTTTATGTTTTTTTCCTCCACCTGGGCCTGCCCTATGCAAATTGGGCTTAGCCAGGAGTGCTGTTTGTTCTGTTTGTTCTGCCTGAAGTCTTCACTCTGGTCCTCGGACTTTCCTTGTCTTTTAGCCACCGCCATTTTGGACTCCTTTTCCCTATTCTACCTACCTAACATTCCCCCCTCAAGAGATGGGAGGCCCAATTCTTTGGGAATAGGGGCATCGAGGTCTTTCTGGCTACTTCCTGCTGAACTGGGGTGGCGAGGGGTATTGGGCCTCCCCCTCTTGCTAGTCTCAATCCTCAGAGTCCTTATAGCGGTGTCCAAGGGTGTGTGATATTTTCCGTGGTCAGCTGTAGTTTTATATCTTTGTTGAACTGGCACTGCATGTTGTAGCTGGTTGACCTGGGCAGAGACAAAACAGGTTAGACAATTGACAGTACATGGAATAATCATAGGCATCATCAATATAGCATAACAAGGACTAGTAGGGACATTGGTCAATTTTAAATTCACATGGCCAGGATGGCTCAAGTCCCTTCTTGTTCAGGGATCAGAAGATCTATCTCCTGTCTATTTTGGAGTACAGTCTCTGTCAAGCTGTGTTGGCTCTTTAGAGTTATCTTGAGAAATCTTATCCCCAGAAACCAGATTTTGGGGGTGTTCATTAGAATGACACTCATTGGTAGTTCTGAATAGGTACCTGAGATCTCCCAGGGGCTCACAGGTGTATTGAGTGTCCTCTTATGTTTTCTTCCATGGCTTGACTCATGAGTAGTGAATCCAGGAGTCATGTCCTGGTACCTTGACTGCTGTGGGAGTAGAAAGTATTACAGGGTAGGGGCCCTTTCATGTGGGCTGGAGTTGAGCCTTTGGGGACCCATCTTTCCAGACTTTAATTAGGACTTGAGTCCCTGGAGCATATAGTGGTGACTCTTTAGAATCTTTTGGGTCCTGGTTCATACCCCACAAGGGTATATCCTGTTGGAATTGCCCAATGGCTATGGTATAAGACTGGAGAGTCTGAACCTCTGGATCTAGGAAGAGGTCATTGACATAAACAAAAGGTCTCCCATATAGCATCTCATAAGGACTAAGACCAACCTGTTCCTTAGGGGCAATGAGGGTGTGGAGGAGAGCTATTGATAAAGCCTCCTTCCATCCCAGGGAGGTCTCCTGAGTTATCTTTTTTATTGATGATTTTAAGAATTGATTGGCTCTTTCTACTTTTCCTGAAGATTGAGGCCTCCAGGCACAATGGAGATAATAAGTAATGCCCAATGCTTTTGAGACTCCTTGGGTGACCTTAGAAGTAAATGATGTCCCATTGTCACTTTGTAATGACCTGGGCAGACCAAATCTTGGAATGATTTCATGGAGCAGTTTATTACCACCTCCTCAGCCTTCTCAGTCTGGGTGGGAAAGCCTTCAATCCATCCTGTGAATGTATCTATCCTAACTAATAGGTATTTATACCCTTGAGAAACTGGTATCTGGGCGAAGTCCATCTGCCAGTCCTCTCCTGGGTAGGCCCCATATCGTTGGACGGGCTGGGCCAGCTGGGGTCTTCAAGCTCCTTGGGGGTTGTTTAATTGGCAAGTGGGACAGGAGGAGACCACCTGTCTTATAGTTGTTTGGAAGCCTGTTCCTCTGAAGGACCTTTCTAGTAATCTTTGGAGGGCCTTTTCTCCTAAATGAGTAGTGGCATGTAAGGAGTTAACCAACTTCCTTGGAGGTTTCCAGGAAGAAAAAGGAGTCCCTCCTTTTGGAACCACCCTATATGATCTTCTTGAAAGCCCTCACTCTTAGCTTTAAGAGTCTCACCTTTAGTATATGAAGGAGTTTCTGGCAAATTAGTCTGTGGAACTAAGGTGGCAATCCCTATTAGGTCATGGTTCTGTAATGTTGCAATCTTACCTGCCTGATCAGCTGCTTGGTTCCCTCATGCCACTTCTGTGTTCCCTTTTTGGTGTCCTTTACAGTGGGAGACTGAAACCTCAGTGGGCAGATGGACTGCCTCCAAGAATTGAAGAATCTGATCACCGTATATGATTGGAGACCCTCAAGTGGTCAAGTGGCCCCTTTCTTTCCAAATAGCCGCATGTGCATGTAGCACCAGAAAGGCATACTTGGAGTCAGTGTAAATGGCTATTCTTTTTCCTTTTCCCAGCTCTAAAGTTCGAGTCAGGGCTATGAGCTCAGCTAATTGGGCTGAAGTACCTGGTGGCAGAGGCTTAGCCTCTATGGTCTCAAAATTGGAGACTACTGCATACCCGGCTCTTCTTTTTCCATCCAAGATAAAGCTGCTTCCATCAGTGTACCAGATTTCCTCAGGATTGGTCAGAGGATCTTCTGACAATCCCTCTCGGGGTTTTGTCCAGTGGTCCAAGGTTTCCAGACAAGAGTGAAACGGGATACAGCCCTCAGGGGTAGGTAGCAGGGTGGCTGGGTTAAGAACCTCACAAGGGGATATAGTGAGGCCTGGATTTTCCATCAGCATTACTTGATATCTGAGGATTCTTTGATCAGATATCCATAAATGGCCTCTCCCATTTAGAAGTTGTTTTACTTGGTGGCTGGTAAAAATAGTTTGCCCCCAAAGGAGAGTTTTAAAGCATCTTCTATCATGATTGCAATAGCTGCAAGATTTCGAAGGCAGGGGGGCCAACCTTGGGAAGTTGGATCGAGCCTCTTGGATAAGTAAGCTACAGGCTGGGGCTCAGATCCCAACCTTTGAGTTAACACTCCCAAGGCTATTCCCTCTTTTTCATGGACATAAAGTTGGAATGATTTTTCTGGGTCTGGCAACCTCAAGGCAGGTGCCTGAGTTACAGCCTGTTTTAGTGTAGCCTCTGCCTCCTTTTGAGGAGTTCCCCACATCAGTGGGATTGAATCATCTCATCCCTTTAAGCTTTCATATAAGGGCTGGGCAATTAGACCATAGTTGGGTATCCAGATTCTACAATAACCAGTTAGCCCCAGGAAAGCTCGCAATTGTTTTCGAGTCATGGGGGAGGGCAACTGGAGGATTCCTTGTACCCGATCAGAGGACAGCCTCCTAGACCCGTGTGTAATCTGAACTCCCAGGTAAGTGACCTTTGTCTCGATCATCTGTGCCTTAGCATGGGAGACTTTATATCCCCTTTCTGCCAAGAAGTTTAGAACCTGAATTGCATGTTGTTGGGCACTTTTCTCATCTGGAGAGCAGATTAGTAGGTCATCTACGTATTGTAATATTTTCCCATTAGGTTCCAGGTCCAGATCTAGGAGATCCCGGCTAAGGGCCTGTCCAAACAGGTGGGGGCTATCTCTGAACCCCTGAGGTAATACTGTCCAAGTCATCTGTTGGTGTTTTTCTCCTGGGGCCTCCCACTCAAAGGCAAAAAGGTATTGGGATTCTTTAGCCAGTGGTATGCAAAAAAAAATGCATCTTTGAGATCCAAGACTGTAAACCACTTGGCACTGGGTGGGATTTCTCCCAAGATTACATAGAGATTGGGTACTGTGGGATGGAGGGGGACTACAGCTTCATTTATGATCCGGAGATCTTGAACTATTCGCCAGGTTCCATCTTTTTTTTTTTTACTGAGAGGATTGGGGTGTTACATGGTGAACTGGTGGGGACCAACAGCCCACAAGCAAGGAATTTATTTATTAAAGGCTGTAGTCCCTCCCGAGCCTCTCTTTTGAGAGGATATTGTTTCCGGTTAGGAAACCGAGTGGGATCTCAGAGGACAATGATGACCGGTTCAGCTTGGTGGGCTCGTCCAGGAATCCCCTGGTCCCACACCTGGGGGTTAATTTTGTCTTCCCATAGTTTTTTGTCCCTCTCTATTGAAGGTGTAATGGGTTCTTCAGTAGTAACCAGGAGCTGTAGAGCTCTAGGGGCTGAAAAACTTCCCGTCATAAGGGCGGTCCCCAGTTTAGTGAGTATATCTCTTCCCAAGAAGGGGGTAGGACACTCAGGGACCACCAGAAACTGGTGGGAAAATATTTGTCCATCCCAGCAACAAAGAAGTGCTCGGGTGAATCTTTTAGTAGTTGCTTTTCCTGTAGCACCCAAAATGGTACAGGTTTGGGAGGAGAAGGCTCCGGAATAGGAGATCAAGACAGAGTAGGTAGCCCCTGTGTCAATCAAGAAATTCTCGGACCTACCTGCCACATCCAGTTACACCCTTGGCTCCAGCACCGTGATGGTTATCTGTGACAGGCGGGCTGGCTGGAGCAGGCCACTTCAGTCCTCTTGAACCATTGTGAGGGTAGACTTGGCACTTGACCTTGAGGCTCTTGGGTCCTGAGGGCAGAGTGCCACCCAATGTCCCAGTTGGTGGCATTTGTGGCAAGCCGTTCTAGGAGACTTGTCACGGTTTGGACACTCTTTGGCCCAATGCCCCGCCTGTCTACAGATCAGGCATCTGTCTCATGCCTTGTCCCTCAAGGACTCGGGGTTTGCCATAGGGCTTCTCTGGAGGTCAGCCAGCATCTGGGCATGCCTTGTCTCTTTCTTTCTCTCCTTCTCCTGGGCCTTGGCCTCCTTCTCCTGTTCTCTGTTATAAAAGGTATTGGTGGCTGTCTGGACCATCTCATCTAAAGAGGCAGCAGGGTCCTGCTGTTGTAGCTGCTGTAACTTAATTCTGATATCTGATGTACATTGGGACAGGAATTTGTCCTTTAAAATCACCCGTCCCTCGTAAGAGTCTAAGTCCAGGTTGGTAAACTTTTGGAGTGCCTCTTTTAGCCTCTCCAGAAAGGCAATGGGGTTCTCATTGGGCTCCTGAGTTATTGCTGAGACTGGGCACAGTCCCACAAGTAATAGGCTTCTTTATGTTTCCATGGGTAGACTTCCTTAGGGGTGAGTCTTTCTGAAGCTTATCCTACCCAGAACTGTTGCAACCTGAGAGCCAGGCATCCCTGGGTCAGGGTGCAGATCCCCAGACAGGCTGAGGCGTGACAGCCTCCTGGAGATCGAATCCCTGGGCAGGTCAAGGCGTGACGGCCTCCCGAGGATTGGGTCCCTGGGCAGGTCGATGCGTGACAACCTTCTGGGACCCCTGGGACTAGAGGATCCCCAAACAGGTTGAGGCATGACAACCTTTCAAAGACTGATCCCTAGGCAGGTCAAGGCGTGATGACCTCCTGGGATCCCCCGGACTGGAGTTTGGGCGTCCCCAAGATCTCCAGTGTGACCAGTATTGGGTAGGATTAGGGGGTTCAAGAGGGGGGAAATGTTACAGAGTATTTCCCTCCCAAGGCCAACTATTTTCTGGTTGTCTCTCCAGAAGATTGTAGAGGCAGCCTTGTGGGTCTGGATGGGGCTCAGGAAAAGAGCATGAAACAGGAGGGAAGGGGGCAGAGCACAACCTTTGAAAGAATGACATAGCACAAGGGTATAATGTAAACCAATTAAAATCAATTGGGTCCAAGATGACAAGTCAACTTCAAGTAAACCTTAATCCCCAATCTATAAGTCAACAGACACACCCAGAGGTGGCAGGACACCTCCAAGGCACAAGGTAAAAGAGGGAGGAGTGGGTGGTTCCCCAATGGCTGGGATGATCCTCTCACTCATTAGCATATGAATTCCATCCCCTCACAAAACCTAGCCAGGCCTAATACCATGGCAGCCCTTGCCCTCGGCAATGGTTCACACTCTGAAGGGTGGCTTCTCTCTGGATCCTAACAAATCTACCTCTTATCACTTTGTCTCTCAATGAATTTTTGCAATGAGACACCAGAGCCTGAGTTTCATTAGTTTTGGCCGGGCTTGAGTCCTGGGAGAGAGCTGAAGGACAGGAGGAAAAAGCAGTGGGAAAAACATGCCAAGGAATCCCCTTCATAGCCCGCTGGAAAATTTGCTAAATATCTGACCGGTGCTCACAGTTTCATTGGTCTAATCTTTGGCACAGAGAAGAGAAAGGACAGAAGAACCCCCACCGGCTTGTGTAACAGCTACTGGGGCTCAGCAGATAGTGCCTTTGGGACATGCTGAGGAGTAGCCTCTCCCAAGTCCCTCAGTTGTGCCCCTGCTGCCCTCCTGTTTGCAGGAGGTTCAAGGAAACAAGAAATGAGAGATTGTAAAGGTCCCTCCAGCCATAGGAGTGAGGACCTCTTACCTTACCGGAGGTCTTCTGGAATCTGAGACTGGGCCGTGTGAGCTTTCTGCTGAGTTCATTTTTCGTTGTCCCAGTTTCCAGCATCATGGGCCTTCCCTTGCCCTGGGTTTCTTCACCCTCCGCTTCTAGCATGGGAGCTTCGCTGAGTTGGGCTCCTGCTGTGCTTGGCCTCTTCCGCACAGAGGTAGTTTCAGCCAGGTTATATCCGAGTCATGGCACCATAGATGTCACACAAGTGTATGTTCCTTGTTTCTTTGTCTCGTCACAACAAAGATTTGGAGTGATGGACATTAAAGCCCTCGGCGCGTCACAGCTCTCGGGTCTTGGACAAATCGTCCTACAGCTCTTAGGCAAATCAGTGTTACAGCTCCATTTTATTTAGAAGATAGCAGGAGAATCCAAGACTCAAAGAGAAGAGAGTGGAGGAGTGAGTGGCGGGTGGAGGGGAGAGAGAGAGAGAGCGAGAGAGAGCGCGCAAGAGTGCGAGAGCGCACGCACACGGGAGAGAGAGTCCGAGAGAAAGCTCTTTGGCTCCTCCTTTTATATGTTTTTTCCTCCACCTGGGCCTGCCCTATGCAAATTGGGCTTAGCCAGGAGTGCTGTTTGTTCTGTTTGTTCTGCCTGAAGTCTTCACTCTGGTCCCCAGACCTTCCTTGTCTTTTAGCCACTGCCATTTTGGACTCCTTTTCCCTATTCTACCTACTTAACATACCCAAGTACCAAACAAAAGTCACACAACTGAGGAATACAGTAACTGAAATGAAATACAATAATGGGGCTCAACAGTAGACTAGATGCAGCAGAAGAAAGGATCAGTGAATCTGAACAAAAGGCAGTGGAACTCACACAGCCAGCACATCGGGAAGAAAAAAAGAATGAAAAAGAGTGAAGACAAATTAGAAACTTATGGAACAACATAAAGCAGACCAACATTTGCATTATGGGGATTCCAGAAGAAGAGACAGAAAGGAAAAGATAATTTATTTGAATAATGACTGAAAACTTCCCTAACCTGGGTAAGGAAACAGACATTCAGATCCAAGAAACACAGAGAATTCCATATAAGACCACCAAAAGAGACCCACACCAAGACATTTTATAGTATGTGTCAAAAGTTAAAAGATAGAACCTTAAAAGCAACAAGAGAAAAATAATTTCTTACATATAAGTGAACTCCCATAAGATTATCAGCAGATTTTTCACTAGACGTTTTGCAGGCCAGAAGGGAATGACACAGTATATACAAAGTACTGAAAGGAAAACCATGCTAGGAAGCTGAATGGTAAAGAATCCATCTGACAAGCAGGATACGTGGGTTTGAGCCCTGGGTTGGCAAGATCCCTGGAGAAGGAAATGGCAACCCACTCTAGTATTCTTGCCTGGGAAATCCCATGGACAGAGGAGCCTGATGGGCTACAGTCCATTGGGTCACAAAGAGTCAGACACAACTTAGTAACTAAACAACAACAAACCAATGATATTCTACCAGGCATGGTTGTCCTTCAGAATTGTCCTGCAGACAAGTAAAAGCTAAAGGAATTTATCACCACTAGACTGGACTTACAAGAAATGCTAAAAGGACTTCTTTACAACAGAAGTGTGCTAGTTAGTAATAGTTAAATATATGAAACTATACATCTCACTGATACAGATAAATATATAGTAAAATTCAGAATAATGTTAAGGTAGTGGGTCAAACACTTATAAAGCTAGTATGAAAGTTAAAAGACAAAAGTAGGAAAAATAACTGTAATAGTTTGTTAATAGATATACGAGGTAAAAAGATGTAAATTGTAACATCAAAAACAAAATGTTGGAAGGAAAGTAAAACTGTAGAACTTTAGAATGCATGCAAACTTAAATAATTTTCAGCTTAAAATGGACTGGTATATAAGTTGTTTCATATAAGCCTCACTTAAACTACAAGTGAGTTTAAGCCAAAATAAACAGAAAGCAATAATTGCATACAACTACAGAAAATTATCAAATCACAAATGAAGAGGGCAAAGAAGAAGAAAGGAACAGAGGTATTATAAGTAGCCAGAAAACAGTTAACAAAATGTCATCAAATACATACATATCAATAATTACTTTAAATGCAAATATACTAAATTCTCAAAATAAAAATAGAGAGAATGAATGGTTACAAAATAAGACATAAAAAATAAAAATAAAAGACCCATCTACATGCTGCCTACAAGAGACTCACTTCCAATGTAAGGACACAAATAAGACTGAAAAGGACAGGAATGGAAGAAGATATCTCTTGCAAATGGAAACCAAAGCAAAGCTGGAGTAGCTTTTCTTATATATGACAAGATAGACTTTAAGAGAAGGACTGTAATAAGAGACAAGGTAATTACATAATGATAAAAGGGTCAGTCCAACAAAAGAATATCACATTTGTGATATATTTGATACCCATCCTTCTCTAACTCTTCTGAAAAATTGAAGAGAAGGGAGTGCTTCAAAACACATTTATGAGACCTGCATTGCCCCGATATCAAAACCAGACAAGGACAAAAGTCTGCTGATTAGTTAATAAATGAAATTTGACATATGTGGTATATTTATATAAGATATCAACATAAGGAGTTTTATGTGAAAGAAGTATATGGAAACCCTGTACTATTAATAGACCTTTTCTGTAACCCTGAAATAATTCTAAAATTAAAAGTTTATTTAAAAATGAAATTTTGAAGGTGGCTTTAAAAGCTACACAGTGTTTGTTATATGTGCTCTGCTGTGCTCAGTCACTTCAGTCATGTCTCTTTGCAACCCCATGGACTATAGCCCACCAGGCTCCTCTGTCCATGGGATTCTCCAGGCAAGAATACTGGAGGGTTGCCATGCCCTCCTCCAGGAGATCGTCCCAACCTGGGGATTGAACCTAGGTCCTCCGCATTGCAGGTGGATTCTTTACTGTCTGAGCCAAATACTGTATCACTGTTGTAGCCAAACGCCTCAGGAAGCAAACTCACTCAGAAGGACAACACAGATAGTGAAATGCAGTTTATTACACCAGCGGGTCCAAAGCAGTTTCTTCTTAGCCAGGGACTCCGACCAAATTTTGTGACAACCTTTTATATCTAAAGTGTACGTGCCAAAGCCCACATCCCCAAATTTCTCAAGTCTGCTCTCAAAAATGTTAGAAAGAGATACAATCAGGTTACAGTCGTGATTCACACTCCAAAGGTCATCTAGTCATGCAGTGTAGCCCACATCAATGGGCATTTCAATGATTACAGAAGGTGATTGATTACATAGTGGATTATTACATTCTTCTTGGTTCCGGGGAGTCTAGGTAGGAGGTCAGCCTGGTCTGGTGTTTGTCCGTTCAGGAGGCTGCTAAGCTATTGGTATGTTGTCTCCATGGTTACCAAATATGTAGTCCAAAGCTCACCTACAGTGCAAGATGGAGTTTCCTTCCTTTTAAAATGGAGTCAGTTTAGTCAAGACAACCTGGTTCTTTCCTCCTTCATCCCCCTTCTTGATGCTCTCAACTTCCAGGGTGAGCATCATTCATCGGAATGTATTATACCTTAGGTCTTCTGGCATATACTTGGGTGAATGAAGTCAATCTCAGTGAAACAAAGTTGACAATACATTGGAGAATGCAAGGTCCACATAGCAGAATCAACACAACAACTGTAACAATAGTTAATATAGTTTTCCACCGATCACCCTTTATCCACTGATAGAACAGAAGTCCAAAAAGGAAGATTATCATCAGACATAGCTTTTACCTGACTTTTCATCATCTAGAGCAGCTGATACATTGACAAATAAATCAGGAATATATACACAACATTTAACTTTAATTATAGCACAGGTCCCTCCTTGAGCAGCTGTATGTCCATCTAAAGCCATCCAATTTTGAATTACTGCTTTTCTCATCTGTATTTATTTAGTATTTAATGCTTGAATTGCCCTCAGGCTGTCATTTAGGGCTCTTTGGGTGAAATTAGTTAGGGCTTCAACTCTAATCATATCTTTAGTGTCCAATGAAGGAACAAATATAGCAGCCAAATAATCATACCAATGGACAACCAATCGTGACCATCTGGCCCATAGGGAGGGTAGATTTAAAGGCTTTTGTATTATTGGCCTAATGTTTCCATTTGCAAAGGCCAGACCTAAAGTACATCTTCCTATCCATCCTGAGGGCAGCCATGGCCACAGGTTGGTTCCACATAACCAATGAGTGCCATTAGGGGCAATCCACCTGATTCTGGGGTTGAATTTCCAGTCTCTCCCAGGCCACTGGGGGGATTGATTGGGATCATAAGTAACTTTATAGGTCTTATAGCACTGTTCTGTCTGTAGAAAGCCCATTGGCTTTAAGTTCTTTTTGTCTATCATCCGGTTATTATATCCAATAGTGTGTACATCTTGTTCCCAGCAAATGTCAGCTATCATAACAAGTTGTCCTTTTTCTGGAGTAACCCACATGTAATCATCCCATATCTGGTAAAACTGATCAAAATACCTCTTAACTTTTGATTGGTTGGACCTGCTTGCTAAGCATTTTCTGAGCTAAGAGTATAATTAAAATGTATCTCATGGCTTTCTGTCAGACCATCAGCCTTTTTATCGCACCAGTGGATAGTGGCTGATGTAATTACAGTTTCTGCACTCAGCTTTTGTCATTTTGTCTGAGGCAAAAAAATCACATAAACTAGACATGTCACCCCTTTGAAGAGGTGATATCCCCCATGGAAGTCCATCCATGATGGACAAGGGCATAGCTCCACACACCCAGCAATGAGATTTTTTATGGAAGTCAGCATAGGAATGTGCCTATGAAATGAAAACATTGTCTTGTGCTAAAACTATGGCTAGACCCACCATGATACCGGAAAGTCCATGTAGCAGGAGTTGATTGTAGAGCCTCTTCTTTTTCCCTTCCTTTTTAAGTTGACCTTGGTTTCACGGAGATCAGTGGGGTCCTTCTGTATAGTCCTCTCGGCGTCCTCTGGGTCTGTGTGGTATGTCCTCTTCTCGTATGATGGATCCAGAGAGTAATACTTGTGACTCTAACTGCCACAGGTGTAGTTAGAACAACAGTATATGGACCTTTCCAATGTGGGGCTAAGGAGTTATGTCTCCAGTCCTTGACCCACACCTGATCCCTGGGCACAAACTCCTGAATCTGTTCCCCAAGAGGGAACGGCACCCTCTCTTGGACAAATTTAGTTACCTGGTTTATTACCTTACCTAACTGTTCCATTTGCTGTGAAATCCCATCCCCTCTTACCTGTGGCAAATTTGCCGACCCCTGCCTCACATGGGAGGGGGTCTCCTGTAGACAATTTCATAAGGAGAATAACCATGGGAATGTGGGGTCACTCTTAATTTGATCAAGGCCACTGGAAGCAAGTCCACCCATGAACAGTCAGTCTCTATGATCCATTTTAAGAGTGTCTCCTTAAGAGTTCGGTTAGTTCTTTCCATCATTCTGGAACTCTGGAGCCAATATGCTGTGTGTAATTTCTATTTGACATTTACAGCTTTACAAACTTGTTGAATTAAGTCGGCTAGAAAGCAAGGCCACTCTCTGATCCTATGCTAGTCGGGAACCCAAATCTGGGAATTATTTCTCGAATCAGACAACAAGCCACTTCATTTGCTTTTTCAGTTCGGGTGGGAAGGCTCCCACCCAACCTGAGAAGGTACATACCATGACCAGTAGGATAGCGATAATGCTGGTAGGCTTTCATTTCAGTAAAGCCCACCTCTAAACGTTCAAAGGACAAGGTATCCTTTGACTGTATTCCCAGGGATTTCTGCTTATGTCTGGGGCAGCATTGACCTGTGAGCAAGCAGAACAGTTCTGGGGTTCCATTCTACACAAGGAAGAAAGCCGTGGAATTAAGAAATATTTCCGAATTAATTCTTCCATTTTTTCATACCCCAAGTGGGTTGTATGGTGAACCTGAGACACTAATGAGAGGGTCAATGCTTCAGGCACCAGCAACCTCCCAGCCAGCAGTTTCCACTAACCTTTTTCATTTTTGGTGGCCCTCTCTGTCTCAGCCAGTTGATCTTGGGCCAGGGTATACTGCGAGAGAGTTGAAACCAACTCAAGCATTTTTGAGAGCACAAAGGTTCTAATAAACCCACCGACACTGGCCCCAAGTTCCTCAGCTGATGCCTTTGCGATTTTATCTGCCAATCGATTTCCTTGTGCCTGCAGGGTGTCCTCCTTTTGGTGACCCCAGCAATGAATCACTGCTACATTTTCAGGTTCCCATACAGCATCTCCCATACAGCAGAGTCAAGATTTCTTCCCTGTTCTTAATGTCCTTTCTGTTAGCTGTCAGGAGCCCTCTTTCTTTATATAAAGCCCCATGTACATGCAAAGTAGCAAAGGCATACCCAGAGTCAGTGTAAATGTCTGTCTTCTTACCTTTTGACAACTGGAGGGCCCAAATTAGAGCCCATAATTCATCCCATTGAGCAAACCAGTGATGGCAGGGAGCCAGCTTCAACGATAGTTTCTTCTGTGACTACCGGATACCCCAACAACTGTTGTCCTCGTTTCACCAGGTTGGTACCATCAGTGTACAGGACCCAATCTGGGTCTGGGATTGGCTGGTCTCTCAGGTCAGGTCTGCTAGAATAGACTTCTTCCAGGATTTCCCCACCCTTATGTGAGGGTCCACCTTCTCCCACAGGAAGGAGGGTAGCCAGATTCTGAGCCTGACAAAGCTCAGTAGTAACATAGGGGTTCTCATATAAAAGTCCCTGGTATTGAGTAATCTGGAATGTTGACAGCCATTTGTGGGGGTCCCCTCATAGGAGAGCATTGACCTCATGGGAGCCTTTATGGTTAAGTTTTGGCACAAAGTCAGCTTGGTCGCTTCCTGGACTAGTAAGGCAATCGCAGCAATCGCCTGTAAGCATTGGGGTCACCCGGTGGCAACATTGTCCAGCCATTTCGAGAGGTAGGCCACCAGTCTGTTCCATGTCCCCATAGACTGGGTTAATACCATAGTCACCTTGTCCTTTTCAGTCACATAAAAAGTGAATGGCTTAGTAAGGTCTGACAGACCCAACAAGGGTGCTAATGTGATTGCCAATTTTAATCTTTCAAAGGCCCATTTGTTGTCTTTCAGTCCAATCTAGTGAATCCCCTTCTGGCCCTGTGAAGGGTTCATATAAGGGCTGGGCCATCTGAGAGTATCCTGGGACCCAAATCCTACAAAATCCAGCTGCTCCTAAAAATTCCCAGACCTGTCGTCAGGTTTCTGGTCCTGTTGTCAGGTTTCTAGTCAGGGGACTCTCAAGATTACTTCTTTTCTGGACTTATTCGACAGTCTTCTGCTGTCTCTTAGGACGAACCCCAAATACCTTCCTTTGCAGATCTGTGTCTTTTTCCTCGAGACTCGACAGCCAGACAGCTAGAACTCCTCAGCAGTTCTAGCAAAGCTTTGGTTCCTTTCCAGCAGTCCTCCTTATTTTCGGCAGCCAACAGCAAGTCATCCACGTATTGCATCAGCCAATATCTAAACCTTTCTGGTTGGAATGAGTCCAGGTCGGAAGCCAAGGCTTCCCTGAAAATGTTTGCTGCTGCTGCTGCTAAGTCACTTCAGTCGTGTCTGCCTCTGTGCGACCCCATAGACAGCAGCCCACCAGGCTCCCCCGTCCCTGGGATTCTCCAGGCAAGAACACTGGAGTGTTTGGGGAATTCTTAAATTCTTGTGGGAGGCGAGTCCAAGTGAGTTGTTGTTTGGTGCCTCCTGCTGGATCTTCCCAGTCAAAGGCAAAAATGGGTTGAGATACTAGAGCAATGTGGATCCAGATGAATGCGTCTTTCAGATCCAGGTAAGTATAGATCTTAGCACTCAGTGGGAAGAGGCTGACCAAGGTGTAGGGGTTAGGAAGAGTGGGGTGTAGAGTCACGGCTGCCTGTTTGACCAGTCTGAGGTCTTGTACAGGCCTATAGTCCTGTCCCCCTTCTTTTTTAACTGGCAGGATCGATGTGTTCCAGGATGACTGGCATTCAATCAGGATGCCCACCTGCTGTAGCCTATTTATATGTGGCAAGATGCCTACTCGGGCCTCCAGTGGAGTGGATAATGATGCTTTCTGACTGGTATGGCACCGAGTTTGAGTTCTATTATCACCAGAGCTTGATGTTTGGCGAGCCCGGGGCGGGGTTATCTTCCACCCAAACCTCAGGGAATTGTCGGATCAGTTCTCTCCCTCCGCTGTCTAGTTCAGTTCAGTCACTAAGTCGTGTCTGACTCTTTGTGACCCCATAGACTGCAGCACACCAGGCCTCCCTGTCCATCACCAACTCCCCGAGTTTACTCAAACTTGGCTGTCTAGCCCATCTGGATTTCCTTTCAAAGGGTCACGTAGCCTCCACTCTTGAGGGGTTACTGAGAGGGAGAGCAAATAGGTGGCTGAACCCACCTAGAGAGTGGGTTTTTCTTGGGGGGAAAAGGTCACTTGTGCCCCCAATTTAGACAACAAGTCTCTCCCCAACAGAGCTACTGGGCATTCAGGAATATACAAGAATTCATGAGTCACTTGATTCCCCCCTCATCTGGCATTTCCTGGGTAGACAGAATGGTCTGAGCAACTTTTCTTTGGTTATTCCTTCTATGGCAGTGGCCTTTACTGAGAGGGGTGCCACCAGTTTGGTCTCCACTGACATTTCTGCTCCAGTGTCCACCATAAAGTCAATAATTTGGTCCCTCACTTTTAATTTTACCATGGGCTCTTGGGGACCTTGCATCTTTGAGTCCTAACACCCCTATTCAGTTTCTAGTTCGGCCAGCCCTGTAATAGCCGATGCTAGTTCCTTTTCCCCATTACCCTGAGGGCATTCATTTTCCCAGTGGCCAAATCCCCGGCATAAAGCACATTGCTTTGGTTGCAGGGTGGCCCTGGGCTTTCTTGTAGGAGGCTTACTGGGAGACCAGCCCTGACTCAGAGGGGATGGGAGTTTGGGGGAAGGCCCAGACAGGGGCCTTCCCAAAGCCGCAGCCAGTACCGCAATCCTCTGGTCTGTTCTCTTACTATTTTCTCTCCGCTTTTTCTCAGCTTCCCTTTTTGCCTCCGTATCTCTATTTCTGAACACCTTATCAGCAATCTGAATTATTTGTAAGCTGGTCATGGCTAATACACCGTCTGCCTTTTGGAGCTTGTGTCTAATATCGGAATAGACTTGAGATACAAAGGTATTTGTCACAATCTGAAACCCAGTGGCCTCTGGATCTATTGGTGTATAAAGTCTATAGGTCTCACATAGTCTTTCAGAAAATTCAGTACGTAACTCAGTTTCTTTTTGGATCACCTCAGTAGGTTTTGCCACATTCATAGGCTTACGGGCCCCCCTCTTGAGACCTTGTAAAATAGCCACCTGATATCTTTCTAGGTGGCCCCTTCCTTCTTCTGTGTTATAGTCCCAATTGGGCCTTTCATCAGGAGTGGCTAATTCGGCCCACCTCTGGGGGTTTGCGATACCCTCTAGGGCCATCTCTCATAGCCACTTTCTAGCCTCAGTACGGATCCTGTGTCTTTCTTCAGTGCTGAAGAGGGAGACTAGCAGTTGGAGTATGTCGTCCCACATAGGACAGTGGATTTAAAAAATAGTCTCCATCAGCCTGATCATGCCTTGTGGATCTTCCGCATATGGTGGAATATGTCTTTGCCAGTTTAATATACCTGTAGAGGAAAATGGCTGGTAATAATAGGCTACAGGGGGCTGGTGGTAGTGACCATTTGCTCCCTGAACCAGAGGCTGTGGTAACTCTCTGAGGGACATTTGTAGCGGTGCCCTTTCCCCCAGCTCCTTAGTGGAGCACAGCCTCTGTCTGATTCCAGTCTCCTTCCCTCTTCCAGCCAGTACTCACCAGGAGAGGAGGGTATACCTTAGAAGGTTTGGCTGAGGCTGAATCCTGGGAGCACTGGCTTCTACCACCGGGGTTGGAGCCTGCCGAGATGGTGGCTCTACGACCTCCAGGGGAGCTGACAGGGGAGCAGCAGCTGCTGGGACCCCAGCAGGCTCTGGATCAGGTATTAAGGTGGCCTCCGGTCCCAGTGGAGCATTAGGTGGCAGGCTCATTGTCCAGTATGGGGAAGGGGGCAGATAGTCTCCATCTGAATCCTGCAGAATTTTTTTTTTGTCATCAATCAATTTTTGTGCCATTAATATTTTTCCTTTCCCTTTTTGAAGGGAAATAGAATCTCGCCCAAGGGGGAGGATCATGAGTCAACCACAACCATGAATCAATATCCAGATATTGATCCGGGTGTCCTGGCTCTCCTGTGATCACTGCATAGACTGCTTTTACTGTATTTAAGTCCATGGTGCCCTCTGATGGCCATCCAACTCCCATAGAGGGCCAATCAACTTCACAGTGTACGTGGAGCCAGTTAGACATCATCTTCACCCCATAATCTCCTCCAAATCCCTTTTTAAAATTCTTAATCATGCACTCCAATACAGCTGCCTTAGATTCACTTTCTCCCATTTTGCTTACCTTCTTGGATCTTCTTCTTTCTTCCCTTTTCGTTCTGTTTACGAAGTTCTTGGTATCTTAAGTACTTCTGATATTTCCACTCAATGAAACATTTAAATTGCCATTCCGCCTCTTTCCTAATTGGGGTGAGAAGAGCCTTACCTGCCAAATCGCAGAGGGAGAAAGGAGATCCACGTGTCTTCACCTGCCAGTCAGCATGGCTAAACCAGAACACCACGTGGTCCAAGAGTGTTTCTCCTCTGATTTTAAGAATCTGTTCTTAGTGGGCTTGATCGGGTGTGGATGAAAACATAGATGGATTAAATATCCCACGTCCCAGGCTACCTCTGGAAAGGCCAATTTGCATATTCATTTGCATATCCCCCTCCCTCTCGCCTGACAGTCCTGAGAGGATTAAGAATTTCACAGCAAATGGGACACCTCCTAGGGGAGGGTAGAATACGAGTGCACAAAGACCAAGTTTCTTCCCCCAAAAGCCCTCTTACAATTGCTTGGTAGCAATTTACCCCAACACGGGCGTGGACACCGCTTCCTTGGTAACATTCACCCAAGTTCTGTCCTTCAAAAGCCCTCTTGCAATCGCCTGGTAACAATTTATCACCAGACCACGTGGACATCACCTCCTTTGTAACATTCAAGATCAGTGTGTGTCTCCCATTCCCTCCCAGGGGGTTGATCAGGGCCCCTCTTCCACCCTTCTGGGTGGGAACCTCCTCACCTGAGTGTTCAGTTCCTCTTACTGCTGTCCACTATTCACTTAACATGAGGGGTCCGGGTGCCAGGAAGTGGGATCTTTCCAGAAGGGCAAGGCGCCTTCCCCCTTCTAGAAGATCCCAGTTGCAAGGCCTCAGAGTAGCCCCAAACAGGACTTGTCTCCTCAAAGTGAGGAGCTTCCCGACCCATGCACCAAATGTTGTAGCCAAACACCTCAGGAAGCAAACTCACTCAGAAGGACAACGCAGATAGTGAAATGCAGTTTATTACACCGGCGGGTCCAAAGCAGAGTTTCCTCTTGGCTAGGGATCCTGACCAAATTTTGTGACAACCTTTTATACCTAAAGTATATGTGCCCAAGCCCACATCCCCAAATTTCTCAAGTCTGCTCTCGAAAATGTTAGAAAGAGATACAATCAGGTTACAGTCGTGATTCACACTCTACAAGTCATCTAGTCATGCAGTGTAGCCCACATCAACGGGCATTTCAAAGATTACAGAAGGTGATTGATTACATAGTGGATTATAATATTCTTCTTGGTTCCGGGGAGTCTAGGCAGGAGGTCAGCCTGGTCTGGTGTTTGTCCATTTATGAGGCTTGCTCGGCCATTGGTATGTTGTCTCCATGGTTACCAGATATATAGTCCAAAGTTCACTGAGAGTGCAAGATGGAGTTTCCTTCCTTTTAAAATGGAGTCAGCCATTAAAAAGAATACATTTGAATCAGTTCTAATGAGGTGGATGAAACTGGAGCCTATTATACAGAGTGAAGTAAGCCAGAAAGAAAAACACCAATACAGTATACTAATGCATATATATGGAATTTAGAAAGATGGTAACAATAACCCTGTGTACGAGACAGCAAAAGAGACACTGATGTATAGATCAGTCTTATGGACTCTGTGGGAGAGGGAAAGGGAGAGGGTGGGAAGATTTGGGAGAATGGCATTGAAACATGTATAAAATCATGTATGAAACAAGTTGCCAGTCCAGGTTCGATGCACGATACTGGATGCTTGGGGCTAGTGCACTGGGACGACCCAGAGGGATGGTATGGGGAGAGAGGAGGGAGGCGGGTTCAGGATGGGGAACACATGTATACCTGTGGCAGATTCATTTTGATATTTGGCAAAACTAATACAATTTGTAAAGTTTAAAAATAAAATAAAATTTAAAAAAATAATAATAAAATAAAATGGAGTCACTTTAGTCAAAGGACCAGGTTAACCTGGTCCTTTTCTCCTTCATCACAACTGCACTTAATAATGAATTCTCCTAATGCTAATATAAAGGGAACTTGTGGGGGGTAAAAGAAAAAAAATCTCATATCAATCATGAGTTATCTCAAATAATACAGACAGGAGAAAAACGAAGTGGCAACACCAAAGCTAAACAGCTGCATGAAATTACTACATAAATTGTCAAAAAGTATTCATAAAAAGTTCTATTCAATGAAAGACAGGTAAACAAATGACAAAAGATACAGTAAAAAACTAGAACATATCTGTAACATATATAGTTAATACAATATTAATATAAGGAGTATATTAATAATTTTCTTAAAAATCTAAACCAGAAGTCAAAACCTTTAGTAGAACAACTGGCAAAAGATCATGAACTTATATTTCACAGAAAATACACACTGGCCAAAAAAATGTGATAAAGGAGTTCAACCTCAGCAGTAATGTGGTAAATGCAAATGAAAACCAAAGCGAGAAACCAGTTAGCACTCATTCAACTGGCAAAAATTATGATAGTCTCAAACTATCATGTGTGGGAGAGCATGTGATCTGTGAAATCTCACATCCGTTACTGGTGAAGTTAAGTTGGTAAAGTCACTTTAGAAAACATTGGGCAACATCTTGCAAAGCTGTTTTCGATCTTCCAGTCACTCCACTCATAGGAAGAGTTACAGCTAAAACTCCCACACACCTGCATGATTACACACATACAAGATTACATGATTACACACATATAATATTACACATGCATGATTACATACATATAAGAATCTTCATGGCAGCAAAGTGGGCGACCACCAAAAAAATAGGAAACGAGTATCTTTTCATTGAAAAATGTAGTATGGTCAGAATCTTTGGATATAATTATGGAAACAGGTGATCCACAAAAATCAATAAGTACATTGTGATATACTGATATAACAATATTTTGAGAAGGAAAAAAAGCTACAGCTCACACATCATGATTCTTAATAACGCTAAATTTTTTAAAAGCATGTATCAGAAAACTACATTAATGTCTTGGTTGATATGGGCTGCTGCAACAACATACCAAAGCCTGGGCTGCTTACAAACAACAACATTTGTTTCTCACAATTCTGAAGGCTGGGGAGTCCAGGATTGAGGTGCTAGCATGATCCTGTCCCTAGTGAGGGCATTCTTTCTGATTCATAGTCATTGCCTTCCTGCTGTGCCTCCGCATAGTAGAAGGGAACCTACCAGATAAGACACTGAACCCTCACGACTTTTGCCCCTCCCAAAGGCCTCACTTCCTAACACCATCATCTTTGGAGGTGAGGATTTCAACAAATGAATTTGAGAGCTACACGTTCCAGCAGCAGCATCAACTATGATAACCACTTATCAGAAGTTAAAAAACAGAAAACCATTTAATATATTGCTTAAGTATGCTTACAAACAGGTATAATAATTAAACTAAGGAATGAATTGACAGCCAGATGAAAAAGACAAATTGTTTGAAAAATGCAAAATAACAAATCCAACATAAGAAAAAAAAATCTGAAAGGCACCACAATCTACAAAAGAAATTCAATTTATAATACAAAACACTCCCACATATAAAGTAATGAAATTATTAAGGCAAGTTCAAGACAGTGATTAACAAGAAGAGAGACAATGGAAAAGGGGAGAAACGTACAGGCTGAGGTAGGATACTGGTTAGTTATACTGCTTCCTGTTCTTGCACTGGCTAATGGTAATCTTTTAGAGGAAATAAATAAATGACTGGAAAAAGTTTAAATATAAACATGATGGTACAATGACAAGTGATGAATGTGACATAAGACAAGGTTTATCATTAATAAAAACCTATACACCGTTCCAGTCAATTACTATAAGATATGAGATGCCAAGCAGTATTGTGGTTAATATCAAGCATCTGGGGGTTGTGGTTACTGTCAAGCACCTGGGGAGAATCAACCTGGGCTCAAATCCCAGCAACACCCCTTGCTAGTCTTCTGCCCTTCAGCAAGTCATTCAACTTCCACAAGCTTCTGCTCCCTCAATGACAAATCAGAGTATAAGCAGAGTCTCAAAAATCACCATGAGAAGGCACTGAAACAGTGCATACACACTGTTTAGTATGATACAAGCACCAAAAAGCAATGAATACCTAACTATCCCACCTACACTACAGCATGAACATGGGACACAACATACATGCGCTGAAGAATGTAGAGGTGCATCATTAAGGGAGACTAATCACAGTTAAAAGAAGAAAGAGCCATGAGATGCCCAGCAAAGCAAATATTGAGGAGGCAATCAGAGTAAGAGGCCTCTGATCAGAATTGGAGAAGAGGGATCACTGGGACTAAAGGACAAAGAAAGTGAAACATGTTTCTGCTGCATCAGAAACCAGTACAGCGTGGTGGTGTAGGCTGTGACTTCAGTTCAGATCCTGCCTGTACCAGGCACAGTCATCCTGACAATTATTAATTGCCTCTAAATCACCATTTCCTAATCTGAAACACTGGGAGATGCACAGTTCTTAATTTGCTAGCTGCCATGAGGGTTAACAAGACAACATCTGTAAAATACCCTGGTGGTCCAGTGGTTAAGAATCCCCCTGCCAATGCAGGGGGCAAAGGTTCAATTCCTGGTCCAGGAAGATCCCACATGTATAACTAAGCCCACATGCTGCAACTACTGAAGCCTGTGCGCCTAGAGCCCATGCTCCACAGTAAGAGAAACCACTGCAATAAGATGGCACACTGAACTAGAGAAAGCCCATGTGCAGCAACAAAGACCCAGTACAGCCAAAAATAAATAGAAAAATATTTTTTTAATAAAATAGTCAGCATAGTGCCTGGCACAGGATGAATGTTTAGTAAATTGAAGGCCATTACTGTTATTACTATTATTGTTTAGTCACTAAGTCATATCTGACTCTTTGCAAAGACCCCATGGACTGTAGCCCACCAGGCTCCTCTGTCCATGGGATTTCCCAGGCAACAATACTGGAGTGGGTTGCCATTTCCTTCTCCAGGGGATCTTCCCAACCCAGGAGTCAAACCCAGGTCTCCTGCTTGGCAGGCAGATTCTTTATCAGTGAGCCACCTGGGAAGCCCATTATTGCTGTGACATTTGGCAATTAGGATAAAAGCTACAACCACATCAAGAATGGTTTCAATGCTATGGTTCTGAGCCACCTCACCCTTGGGCATCAGAAAGGAACAGGGAAGATACCAAGTGCTCATGAGAACATGGAGCAATGAGTACTCTCATTCATGGCTGGTGGGAGCGTGAAAGGGCGCAGCCACTCTGTAGAACTGTCTGACAGTTTCTGTTCAAGCTATACACACACACACACACACACACACACATACCCTAAGACCCAGTCATGCCTATCTTTTGTATACTTCCAACAGAAATAAGTATCCCAAAGTAACATGAAGAGAATGTCCATAAATCAGATATATGAAAAAACTAAAATGGCAATCATGGCAGAATGGACATACTTACAATGAGATACTGCTGAGTATTGAGAAAGAACAGAGGTGAGCTATATACAACCACAAGAAGGATTCTCACAGGATAATGAAGATCAGAAGACAGACATAACAGAATAAACTGTGGGGTTTCATTTGTATCAGTTCAAGAACAGTCAAAGTTAATCTGTGATTACAGAGTCTAAGTACTGGTTACCTTTCTAGAAAGAAGCATGAGACGCCTCCTAAGTTGCAGAATTTGTGATTTATTCTCTGGTGCAGGAAGTAGCCACTGCAGGGGGCAAGACCTCTTCCACAAAGTTGGGAAAGGAAGCTATAGGTACAAGACAGAGATAATCTATAAGGTTGAAAAGCAAGAAAAAATGGCATGAAGTAGGCTGTATGCCAAGACATCAGTGGCTCAGGGAGTGAATGTTTGGATCAGTGGTTGTATACATGGGACCAAGCTGACCAAAGACACAGTGGATGTGGGCTAACCAGTCAGAAATGTCTTGGCATTATCTTGGCAAAAGATAATGAGAGCTAAGATCAGGAGGTTTGTGGTTGGAGTCCATGGAGGTGGCCGAGGTGATGGATTCACCCAAAGTGAAAAACATAAACAAGATGATGGTGGCTGAATGTTGGATTAGGTGGAGTGTTTGTGTTGGGAGGCACAGTGCTAAATAGCCTTGAAGGAGAAAGTCCATGGGAAAATGGCAAAGGGCCAGAAGTACCCAGGCATTATGTACTGATAGCTGAAAAACATTTCCTGCCTTTGGCTATGCTCGGCGCCAAGATTTAACAATTAAACATTAAAGACGTTGCTTGAGAAAATGGGTCATGGATAAATACATGGGTCGTTAAGAATGCGCTGTTCCTTGAAGTATCTTTTACTGATTATATCCTAGCCTTGTACGTGTTCTGCTGGCTGTATGCTCTAAGCTCTTTGTTCCTTGCTCCTATAAAAAGGCTTGACTGCAGAAATAAACTTGTCAGTCCTTGCAGAGACTGTCCAAGTGTTGTTCTTTCAGGTTCGCCGTTTCCAAGTCCCAGAGACATATCTCCAACAGTTTGTACAAGGTCATTTCCCACCTTCTCAACTGTCTGAATGACAGGACCATCCACTGACACTGTGGAAAGTGGAGTGGGCAAGATCATGATTTCCTTCCAAGGTATGAAGGATCTGATGGAACAGGTGGAATGCAACTGAACGTTAAATATTTGGGAGAGATGCCATTGAGCTATGGAAGGGACTAGACACATACATGAACTGGCTGAAGACGGCCAAGGAAGCAGGAGAGGGGCAAGACTATGACTCTGCAGTGGTGACAGTCAACACACTTGATGACTCCACCTGTTCTCAGCAGTCCAGATGTGGGCCCGACAAAACCAAAGGCTGCCTTGAGACTCCACAGTAAAGGAAGGCCAGGAAGACAAGGCAGCTAGGGACTGCTTCCATCTGACAAAGCAGAGTATGGATGAACAGATAGAAAACGGTAGGATGCAGAGTACAGACAGAGACAGTAACATGAACTTTTTTTTCTGAGTTCAGGAGGACCTGGGAGATACTATGCATTGTGACTGACACTATTAAACGAAAGATCCTAACAACTGACTTTTTCTGAGCTTGTAACTGTAACTCAGGCAAGGTGCTAAGCAGTTTCATGCATCAAATGATTACATCTTCACACAGCCTAGTTAGTTAGAAATCATCATCACTTTTATTTTTCAGGAGTAGGCCAAGTGCACCAGACTGGTTTGAGGTAAACGAAACCCAGAAACCTGTCTTGGACATACAGCTCTCAGTTCCCAGCTGTATTGAAAGAGGCACACAAAGACTCACAGTCACAGAGATGAAACCTGTGGTTGCTGGAGGAAGCGGGGTGTAGAATGGGAGTTTGGGATTAGCAGATGTGAACAATATTTTATATTATAAATATATTATATTTATATATTTATAAATTATATATAATTTATAATTATATATAAATAAAAATATATTATATATATTATAAATATATATATTTATATTATATATATATATAACTGGATCACTTTGTTGTACACCAGAAACTAACAGAACATTGTAAATCAACTATACTTCAATAAAATTAAAAAAAAAATTTTTTTTAAAGGGATGGCCAACTGCTGAGTTCTTGTTAGCAGAATATGAGGGGAATGTGGGTGTTACTTCCATCCTTCTCTCATTTTCCCTCTGCCAGTGGAATGATGCTAAGGTAACTATAAAGCTAGACAGGTGACACCTGGGTCTTTGAAAACTGTGTGATATGAACTCCCATGCTGACCCACATGAACCCTGCCCTGAGAAAAATCCTTTTTACGTGTTGAGCCACTTAGCTTTTGGAGATTATATGTCACAGCAGTGAGCATTAACAGCAAAACAAGGCCTCTCCAAATTATGCCACTTCTCTATTGCCACTGGGCTGGTGACCACAAAGGCAGACTTTAATACTAAGCAGTTGGAGCCCACAGCCTCACCCTTACATAAAACATCTCCTCTACCCTGTGGCGGAAAAGAATGTGTTGAGGTGGGAGGACAGAGAGACCTCAAGATGGAGAGCTCAGGATTTCCCTAGTGGTCCAGTAGCTAAGACACCATGCTCCCAATGCAGGGACCTAGATTCCATCCCTGATTGGGGAACTAGATCCCAGAAGCCTCCACTAAAGCCTCAGCTTGCTGCAACATAAGAGCTAAAAACTAAAAATCATGTGTGCTACAACTAAAACCCAGTACAAATAAGTTATAAACATTGAAGAAAAAAAAAAGGAGAGAGCAAGCTCTACACTGACCCAGGCACTTAAGAAGGCCACAACAAGAAGTCTCCCACAAAATTTCAGAGGCAGTGGTCCCCTCAGTCAAGGCAGCCATGACCCCCACTGCCTAACACTTGGCCACCCAGCTGGCCAGGCACTTGGGGGGACGCTTCTCTTCACCACCCACAGCTTCTGCCTGTGCTTCAGTGGGTGGGTCAGAGCTGGTTTGGGAATCAGATAGCCTGTCCAGAACCTTGAGTGGAGACAGGGCCTCAGAATGGGCTGCTCTTGTCCAAACTGATCTGTGACCTGGGAAGCAGAGCCAAGAACGTCAGCATTAGGCCCTAAAGGCTGAGACCCTAGACAACAAGCACTCTATGGAGAGGAATAGGAACAGATGATAATGATCATAAGACTTATCAGTAGTTAAGCATAATACTAATCAACTGGTCTTCACCACCTGCCTGACCACACTGAGAGTTCATGTGCTAAATTCTAGCAATTACTCAATCCTTTCCAACCATGGAGCTAGACTCCCACTTGGAACACAGCCTACTGAAATGACAGCTGCCTGTTCTATAACCTGGCAGACATCAACTTATTTCTCCGACTCTTGACTTTCCAATCAAAACAATAATAGCTCCCACTTCACCAGGTGGTTTTCGAATTAAAAAGAAAATGTTCAAGAAGCAAATACCAGAATGCCTGGCACATATAAGTGCTTGTCATGTCTTCCTACTTCAGAGCTGTGTGACCTTTGGCAGGCCTCAAGTTCCTCTTCTATATAGTAGGGATGCTGCTGCTGCTGCTAAGTCGCTTCAGTCTTGTCCGACTCTGTGCGACCCCAGAGACAGCAGCCCACCAGGCTCCCCCGTCCCTGGGATTCTCCAGGCAAGAACACTGGAGTGGGTTGCCATTTCCTTCTCCAAGTAGGGATGCTACTAGAAGCTAATTCTGGGGAGGTGGGGTGACTTCACCTTAGCACAGATCAAGTGCTATATGGAGGCCAGCTGTTATAACTGTTTTCATTGTTATTTTCCCTCTTTGCTCCCAGAACACCCTGCAGAGAAAAATCAACCACACCCCATCTCTGCTTTGGAAACTACCAGACTCTGTGCACAAAGACTTCAAAAGACGGGCAGATGGGGACAGGGGTACTTTATCTAGAACTAGTAAGGGCATGGAAAGACCTTTCTAAGAGGCGACACTGATGGAGAGCTGTGAAGAAGTGAAGAAACAGCTCTGCAGAGATCTGGGAGCAGTTTCCTAAACTGAGGAAACTACAGAAGCTGGGAGGTGGGAAAGAGCTGGGGATGTTCAAGACAGCTTAGCAAGACAGCAGTGAGCAAGGGAACAGAAAGGGAGAACAGAAGGTGGTGGGGAGGGGAGATGGATACAGCAGGACCCCACAGGCCATGATGGAAGGTTTGGATTTAAGTGTGATGGGAGTCCCTTATTTCAAGTGTGATGGGCCATTCACTCATTAACCACTTGTGGAGCACCAGTTACAGGCCCTGTACTGTTCTAGGCCTGAGGATAAAGCAGAGAGCAGGAGTGATGCTCCAGGGCTGGGGACAGGTCCCCAAGAAGGAATGCAGAAAACCATCTCGAATCACAGTTGAGAATTCTACAGACAGAAAAAAGAGTGAGGGTATCCAAGACTAGATGACTTTAAATGGAGTGAGTGGGGAAAGGCCTACCCAAGGAGGGGACTCTGGGGGGAGCCTGAAATGATGTGAGAAAGGCAATCACGTGGAGGACAAATGAACAAATAAAAGAAGTCCTGACAGTGATTAGGGCTATGACAAAGTAAACATGGTGCCAAGCTAGAAAGTAACGCAGGGTCTGTTGTGTGTTCATGTGGGAAAAGACACAACACTCCTGCACACCACCATTACTGAATAGGTAATGGATTTGCCCTTCAAATGTGAGTGTCTTAAACAGGTCGACTGATTCAATACTGTCGCCGGCAAGTTAACCCCACTTGCAAGAACCAAATAGCAATTGCAAAGATGCATTCAGGGGCCTCCTTGGCTCACCACCTAATGTGCCATCTTCTGTACCCTAGCAGAGGAGCAGCAATTCCAAACACGTTATTCCCACCCACCTTTTCTGCAGGCTTATCCCTACTCATCAGCGGCGCAGAGGCTAGAGCTCAGAAAGGCCCACATATCAGATTCTTCTTGGGGTAAGTCCCGAAGATCTGCCCAGAAACGCACCTCCGTAACAACACAATACAGAACGATGCTCCCTCGGCAGTGCTGGGGGACAGGAGCAAACCATGCAAGTAGCCTCCCCATCTACCGACACCGAGAGGGAGCCACTGTAAACACTCCCATTTTGTACCCAAGGAAGTGGAGGCCAAGCTCAGCGATGGTACTCAGGCAAGGGCACAGCCCTGGGAAGGGCTTTACCTGGAATCCACACTAAGGTTTCCGCACTCAGCAGCCCTCATTCTGCCGAGCGGGCAGCGGGAAGGTCCACGTGCATCGAGAGTACTGGAGATTCTGAGAAGCCACATTTCCTCCTTGCATGCCGCAACCGGGTATTGCCAGAAATGAGACCCTCTCCACGTAAGCTCCATCCTGGATTTCATATTATAGGCTGCGAGTGAACCCATGCCAGGGCCCCCAGATCCAACGGCAGCGGGGACAAAGTGAAGACCCTCCCCCCCGCATACCACCATCTCCCACATGGGGCACCAGACAATGAAGGTAGTGACCCGAGTAGGTAGGGACACCGGGCACCCGCTACATACCAGCACTGGGTCCATGAGGGCCAGCGCCGTGCCCTCCTCGAATTCCCTGTGCGGAGCAGGGCCAAGAGAGTCAGCAACCGAGACCGGTTCCGTGGGCTCTCTCAAACCCCTCCCTCCAAAGGTCTCCCAAGGCGCAGAGGTGGCTCCTGTCTCTTCAAGGTGCTTCTCTGGAAAGTTCTGAAAAGTCACCTGGTCAGGAAAGTCGGGAAGCACAAGACAACCACGTTTGCCGGGGACGCCAGAAGTCCGGGAAAACATCGAAGGAAACGCCCGATTTATGATCCCTATTGGCCCAATTCTCACCACTTCCTCCTAGCACAGACTTCTGGGCAATCTAGTTTCTTTTCTGCACACTGCTACCTATCCAAGCTCTCTGGAGACCCCAGGGAACCCCGGCTTAGGGGCTGAGAAAAGGTGGCCAGAGGCTTTTAGGAAGGGGAGGGGCCTCGCATCTTCTTAAAGGGGACGCAACCAGATTTATCCACCACCTCTTACAGATGACTTTAAACATTTCAGGCGGATTCTTTACCTGCTGAGCCACAAGGGAAGCCCAAAAATACTGCAGTGGGTAACCTATCCCTTCTCCAACAGATCTTCCCGACTGCAATGCAGGAGATGCGGGTTCAATCTCTGGGTCAGTAAGATCCCCTGGAGGAGGTCATGGCAACCCACTCCATTATTCTTGCCTGGAGACGCCCCATGGACAGAAGAGCCTGACGGGATCGCCAAGAGTCGGACACGATTGAGCGACCAAGCACAGCACAGCACATGCCACAACGAAGACCGAAGATCCCGCATGCCCAACTAAGCCCCAGCACAGCCAAATAAATAAAGCTAAATAGGACACAAAAGAAAATATCGATCTGAAAGCCTGTTCTGCCAGTTTTTCCCAGAGCGTGCTTCATCCCTGATCTCTGCCCTGAACTCTGTTCAAGATGTGATGAAAGTCAGCAACTACAGTGGCTGTGACCTATTCTTTGAGAGGCCGATAGCTAGTGACAATTTTTATTTGGCAGTTTTTTTAATTTCAGAATGCTTTGTTAGGGATAAGAAAGAAAAGACTCCAGCAGAGATAGAAAGATGGAGGGGAGGAGAGGACTTTCAGAGGCCCTGAAGCTGGTGAACATGGGTGGCGCTCTGCTTCTTGTTGCCTCTGGTTGCCTCTCCTGTTGGTATAAACAGTAATGTGTCCCACCCAGCTAGCAACATTGTTTTACCCAGGTGCTGTTTTGTTATCCACATCCTTTGTTGCTGCTCAGTCCAATGATTTGTGACCCCATGGACTGCAGCATGCCAGCCTTGCCTGTCCTTCACCATCTCCCAGAGCTTGCTCAAACTCAAGTCCATTGAGTCAGTGATGCCATCCAGCTATCTCATCCTCTGTTGTCCCCTTCTCCTCCTGCATTCTATCCAGGTCCTAAAACATATTAAATTTCTTTTAGGAATCTGGAAAGTGAAACCACTTGCAAAATGCCATTTCCTGCCAGGAAAGAAGCTATCACAACCCCTGCAAGTATGCCAAAGGGGTCTCTGGAAACTGAGACAAATATTTGTGACTCCAGTATCTCAATTCCTTATTAAGAAGTGATTATCACTTTACCTGTAATTTCAGAAACAGTAATATCTGCACAGAGAAAATTGCCAAAACACATGTGTAAATTATTTAAATTCCTGAAAGTCATTAATGATAATTAAGTATTTATTCAAAGATAGAGGCAGAAATACCCCCTGTGAAAGCACAATGTGACAAGTGAAAAAAAGTTAACATTTTAAGAAACTTTGAACATAAGAAACAGAAGCATGAGGATTAATATTATGAGAAGTAGCATGTGCTATGCTTCAAATTTTACCACACCTGAGGATTTCTCTTCAAATCATCTTCCTTTTTTTATTCTTAACACATTGAGGCAAAACCCACTAGAAGAAAGTGGTAAAGAGGAAATTTGGAAAGATTTTCTAGAACAGTGAAAATGAAGGGAGGGGACTGTTATGTTTAGTCACTGCTCTAAAAGACCCTTACTCCTTGGAAGGAAAGTTATGACCAATCTAGATAGCATACTCAAAAGCAGAGACGTTACTTTGCCAACAAAGGTCCATCTAGTCAAGGCTATGGTTTTTCCAGTGGTCATGTATGGATGTGAGAGTTGGACTGTGAAGAAGGCTGAGCACCGAAGAATTGATGCTTTTGAACTGTGGTGTTGGAGAAGACTCTTGAGAGTCCCTTGGACTGCAAGGAGATCCAACCAGTCCATTCTGAAGGAGATCAGCCCTGGGTGTTCTTTGGAAGGAATGATGCTAAAGCTGAAACTCCAGTACTTTGGCCACCTCATGTGAAGAATTGACTCATTGGAAAAGACTCTGATGCTGGGAGGGATTGGGGGCAAGAGAAGGGGACGACAGAGGATGAGATGGCTGGATGGCATCACTGACTCGATGGACGTGAGTCTCAGTGAACTCCGGGAGTTGGTGGTGGACAGGGAGGCCTGGCGTCCTGCGATTCATGGGGTTACAAAGAGTCGGACACAACTGAGCGACTGAACTGAACTGAATAAATGTTCAGTGAGTAAATAATGTAATTTTTGGTAATTTCATCCATATATGGGAGACAAAGGAAACAAGAGACACAAAGAAACCTACCCTCATGATATTTACATTCTATTTGATAACAACAGGCAGGAAAAATGAAAAAAATTATGAAATTAAATATTATGTAAAATATGGTAGACAAAATGGGGAAAAAGAGAATAAGTGAAGGTATCAAAAAGGTAGTAGAACAAATGCTGAGTCAAGGAGTGAAGGGAAATAATTTTTCAAGTAGAAAATATGAATTAATGATCTGCTTTTAAAAAGAGCTTATGTAGGTGTACATGAAGTAGGAAGCACCAGGATTCTAGCTGCCTGCCCATGTAGTCAACAGTTTCAGCAGAATCTGTCTGATGTAACTATTTTGGAACTCTGTAGTCTACTGAATGCTTGCAAATTCCATGAGAAAACTTGAGCAGTAAACTGTGGTTAATGTAAGTCAATTTCAGCCCTCACACAGTAGCTGCTACCAATCTACCACCTCCAGGCCTGTGACAGGCAGCTATACATGTGTTCCTGGAACAAGCTGAAGAGTGTTACCATTGTTATTGCACCTCTCTTCATTGTTGATACCCTCCCACTCTTGCTGATGTGACTTCTGGGAGGATGTAAAGGGCTAGAATCATTTTCTCCTCCTTCAGTTCAGTAGCTCAGTTGTGTCTGACTCTTTGTGACCCCATGGACTGCAGCACACCAGGCCTCCCTGTCCATCACCAAGTCCCAGACTTGCTCAGACTCATGTCCATCGAGTCAGTGATTCCATCCAATCATCTCATCCTCTGTCGTCCCCTTCTCCTCCCACCTTCAATCTTTCCCAGCATCAGGGTCTTTTCCAGTGAGTCAGTTCTTCACATCAGGTGGCCAAAGTATTGGAGTTTCAGCTTCAGCATCAGTCCTTCCAACGAATATTCAGGACTGATTTTCTTTAGGATGGACTGGTTGGATCTCCTTGCAGTCCAAGGACTCTCAAGAGTCTTCTCCAACACCACAGTACAAAAGCATCAATTCTTCAGCACCCAGCTTTCTTTATAGTCCAACTCTCACATTCATACATGATTACTGGAAAAACCATAGCCTTGACTAGATGGACCTTTGTTGGCAAAGTAATGTCTCTGCTTTCTAACATGCTGTCTAGGTTGGTCATAACTTTCCTTCCAAGGAGTAAGCATCTTTTAATTTCATGGCTGCAGTCACTATGTGCAGTGATTTTTGAGCCCCAAAAAATAAAGTCAGCCACTGTTTCCACTGTTTCCTCATCTATTTGCCATAAAGTGATGGGACCAGATGCCATGATATTGTTTTCTGAATGTTGAGCTTTAACCAACTTTTTCACTCTCCTCTTTCACTTTCATCAAGAGGCTGTTTAGTTCCTCTTCACTTCCTGCCATAAGGGTGGTGTCATCTGCATGTCTGAGGTTATCGATATTTCTCCTGGCAATCTTGATTCCAGCATGTGCTTCATCCAGCCCAGCATTTCTCATGATGTACTCTGCATATAAGTTAAATAAGCAGGGCGACAATATACAGCCTTGATGTACTCCTTTCCCTATTTGAAGCCAGTCTGTTGTTCCATGTCCAGTTCTAACTGTTGCTTCCTGAAATGCATATAGATTTCTCAAGAGGCAGGTCAGGTGGTCTGGTATTCCCATCTCTTGAAGAATTTTCCACAGTTTATTGTGATCCACACAGTCAAAGGCTTCGGCATAGTCAATAAAGCAGAAATAGATGTTTTTCTGGAACTCTCTTACTTTTTCCATGATCCGACAGATGTTGGCAATTTGATATCTGGTTCCTCCACCTTTTCTAAAACCAGCTTGAACATCTGAAAGGTCATGGTTCAAGTACTGTTGAAGCCTGGCTTGGAGAATTTTGAGCTTTACTTTACTAGCATGTGAGATGAGTGCAATTGTGTGGTAGGTTGAGCATTCTTTATAATTGCCTTTCTTTGGGATTGGAAAGAAAACTGACCTTTTCCAGTCCTGTGGCCACTGCTGAGTTTTCCAAATTTGCTGGCATATTGAGTGCAGCAATTTCATAGCATCATCTTTTAGGATTTGAAATAGCTCAACTGGAATTCCACAACCTCCACTAGCTTTGTTCGTAGGGATGCTTCTTGAGGCCCATTTGACTTCACATTCCAGGATGTGTGGCTCTAGGTGAGTGATCACACCATCGTGATTATCTGGGTCATGAAGATCTTTTTTGTATAGTTCTTCTGTGTATTCTTGCCACCTCTTCTTAATATCTTCTGCTTCTGTTAGGTCCATACCATTTCTGTCCTTTATTGAGCCCATCTTTGTATGAAATGTTCCCTTGGTATCTCTAATTTTCTTGAAGAGATCTCTAGTCTTTCCCATTCTATTGTTTTCCTCTATTTCTTTGCACTGATCACTGAGGAAGTCTTTCTTGTCTCTCCTTGCTATTCTTTGGAACTATGCATTCAAATGGGCATATCTTTCCTTTGCTTTTCACTTCTCTTCTTTTCACAGCTATTTGTAAGCCTTCCTCCGACAGCCGTTTTGCTTTTTTGCATTTCTTTTTCTTGGGGATGGTCTTGATCCCTGCCTCCTGTACAATGTCATGAATCTCCATCCATAGTTCATCTGGCATTCTGTCTACCAGATCTAGTCCCTTAAGTCTATTTCTCACTTCCACTGTATAATCATAAAGGAGTTGATTTAGGTCATACCTGAATAGTCTAGTGGTTTTCCTACTTTTTTCAATTTAAGTCTGAATTTGGCAATAAGGAGTTCATGATCTGAGCCACAGTCAGCTCCCGGTCTCATTCTCCTTATGTTTCTTACTTTCTCATTTTGGGAGCTAGAAATCAAGGATTAGGACAGTGAAAACCAGCTTTCATGTTTGGGAAAAATTAGTAAGTGATTGTATGTGATGAGGGAAAAGTGCAGGTCCAGTAAAGACCTAAGAAGACTGAAAGTTTAAAGCCTCAGGTGATCTTATCCACAGAGATAGCCTAAAGAATCAAAATAAAATAAACAAAAACAACAAGCTCTGACAAAAGGGGAGAGTATGATTCCAGCATTACCAGATTGTGAGATTTTAAATGTCCAGGGTTCAACAACAACAAAACTATGAGGGAAAAAAAGAGTCAAAGAGAACTGTCAGATACCACTAAGAACACTAACACACATTTTGGGGATCCCTGAAAAAGAGAGAGAGAAAGGGGTACAGAGAATATCTGAAGAAACAGTGGCTGAAATATTCCCTTATTTGATGAAAGACATAAATATAAATATCCCAGGAGTTCAACAAACTCCAAGTAAGATAAAGGAAGGAGACCCATTACAAGATACAGTATATAAGAAAACTTGTGAAAGTTAAAGACAAAAGAGGGAATTTTAACTTATCACATGCGAGGGATCAACAATAGTATCATCAGCCTATTTCTCTTTAGAAATTTTGAGCTCCAGAAGACAGTGAACCAATACACTGAAGTACCAAAACAAAACAAACTAACAATACTCCCACACCATCAACCAAGAATCCTCTATTCAGCAAAATGTTCCTTCAAAAGTGAGCAAGGAAATAAGATCTTCCTACAAAAGTCAAAACTGTGGGAGCCTGTTACTAGACCTGTCCTGTGAGAAATGTTCAAGGCAATCCCACATGTGAAATAAAGGGAAATTAGACAGTAACTTGAAGCCACTTGAAAAAATAAAGATCACAATAAAGATAAATACATGGGAAATTATAAAGTCTAGTATTACTATAATCAGATCAGATCAGTTGCTCAGTCGTGTCCGACTCTTTGCAACCCCATGAATCGCAGCACGCCAGGCCTCTCTGTCCATCACCAACTCCCGGAGTTCACTCAGACTCACATCCATCGAGTTAGTGATGCCATCCAGCCATCTCATCCTCTGTCATCCCCTTCTCCTCCTGCCCCCAATCCCTTCCAGCATCAGAGTCTTTTCCAGTGAGTCAACCCTTCGCATGAGGTGGCCAAAGTACTGGAGTTTCAGCTTTAGCATCATTCCTTCCAAAGAAATCCCAGGGCTGATCTCCTTCAGAATGGACTGGTTGGATCTCCTTGCAGTACCAGGGACTCTCAAGAGTCTTCTCCAACACCACAGTTCAAAAGCATCAATTCTTCGGCGCTCAGCCTTCTTCACAGTCCAACTCTCACATCCATACATGACCACAGGAAAAACCATAGCCTTGACTAGACGGACCTTTGTTGGCAGAGTAATGTCTCTGCTTTTGAATATGCTGTCTAGGTTGGTCATAACTTTCCTTCCAAGGAGTAAGCGTCTTTTAATTTCATGCTATTACTATAATAGCAGTGTCTAACTCCACTTTTTGTTTTCTACATCACTTTTTAAATTTTTTGTCTAAAACTAGTACTATTGTAACTTTGGTTTATAACACTGCATTTTGTATTCTACATATCTTAAGATACTAGTGTACTTTAAAGAGTTATTAGTTTATATTTTTAGTCACACAATGTATAAGATGTAATCTTGTGATACCAAATACCAGACGTGGGATGAAGTTTTAAAGGAGAAGAGTCTTGTATGTTATTGGTTAAGCTGGATAAATTCAAATTAGAATGTAATGACTTTAGTATGTTAAATGTAATCCCATAGTAACCACAACAAAACAGCTAGAAAATATATATAACAAAAATGAGTCCAGGCAAGAATACTGGAGTGGGTTGCTATGCCTTCCTCCAGGGCATCTTCCCAACCCAAAGATCAAACCCAGGTCTCCTGTATTGTGGGCAGATTCTTTGCCATTTGAGCCACCAGGGAATCCCAAGAATGTAGATGATTCACTATAAAAAAAAAAATTGACAAAATACAAAGGAATACAGTAATGCAGGAAATTGGGGATAATTACATCTTTGTTTTCTTTAAGTTATGTGGAAAACAAACAGCAAAATGACAGAAGGTAGAAGATAAAACCCTAGAAGAAATTACTGAAGTAGATCTAGGCAATCTACTTGATAAAGAGTTCAAAGTAATGGTGGTAAACATGTTTAAAGAACTGGGGGGAAGGTTGGATGAACAGAGTGAGAAGTTAGGAGGCTTTAACAAAGTTAGGGGCTTCCCTTGTAACTCAATCAGTAAAGAGTCTGCCTGCAATACAGGAGACCTGGGTTCAATCCCTGGGTCAGGAAGATCCCCTTGAGAAGGAAATGGCAACTCACTCCAGTATTCTTGCCTGGGGAATCCCATGAAGAGAGAAACCTGGGAGGCTACAGCCCTTGGGGTCACAAGAATTAGACACAACTTAGTGACTAAATCACCAACAAAGTTAAATATAAAGAAGAACCAAGCAGAGATGAAAAATACAACTAATATTAAAAATACACTGGAAGGAATTGGAACTTCCCTGGTGGTCCAAAGGCTAAGACTCTGTGGTCCCAGTGAAGGGGGTCCAAGTTCAATCCCTGGTCAGGGGACTAGATTCTACATGCCACAATTAAGACTTAGAATGACCAAATAAATATTTTTAAAAATACACCAGAAGGAGTAAACAGTAGATTAAATATATAGAGGAATAGATAAACAAGCTGGAAGACAGAAAAGTGTAAATCAGTGATGCTGAACAGAAAATGAAACAAGAATAAAAAGAAATGAGGACAGTTTAAGAGACCTCTTGAACAACATCAAGCATACTAACGTTCTCATTAGAGGAGTCCCAGAAGGAAAAGAAAGATAGAAAGTGGCAGAGCACATATGTAAAGATATCATAGCCAAAAACTTCCCTACCATGAGAAAGGAAACAGACATCCAGGTCCAGGTAGCACAGAGGGTCCAAACAGGATCAACCCAAAGAAATCAACTGTAACTAAAAAAAAAAAAAAAAAACTGCAAAAAACCACAAATGAACACTAAAAAGTATGCTACTAAATACCAATGGGTCACTGAAGAATCAAAGAAGAAATTAAAATAATACTGGAAACAAGGAAAATGAAAACACAATAATCCAAAATCTTTGAGACATAACAAATGGAGTTCCAAGAGGGAAGTTTATAATGATACAAACTTACATCAGGAAACAAGAGGATCTCAAATAAACAGCCTAACCTTACATCTGGTGGAATTAGAAAAAGAAAAACAAAACAAAACACAGAGTTAAAGAAGGAAAGAAATCATACATCTCAGAGCAGAAATAAATGAAATAGAGACTTTTAAAAACCCACAATAGAACAAAGCATTGTAACTAAGAGTTGATCCTTTGAAAAGGTAGCAAAAAAATGGTAAACTGTTAGCCAGTCTCATAAAAAAAATAACAGAGGGCACAAATAAATAAAACCAGAAGTGAACATGAGAAATTACAAATGATGCCACAGAAATACAAAGGGTCATAAGAGTTTACTACAGGTATATACATTTCTATATTTAGATACTAAAATTTAAATTATATGCCAATAAAGTGGGCAACCCAGAAGAAATGGACAGACTCTTACAAATCTACAATTTCCCAAGATTGAATCAGGAAGAAACCAATTACCAGTAATGAGACTGAATCAGTAATAAAACAGCTCTCAACAAACAGAAGTTTAGATCACAGTTGAATTCTACCAAACATTTAGAAGGCAGTTAATACCTATCCTTCTTAAACTATTCCAAAAAAATTCAGAGGGAGGAACACCCCCAAATTCATTCTGTTACATCAGCATCATCCTGATACCAAAACTAGATGAAGATATCACCAAAAAAAGAGAAAATTACAGGCAAGTATCACTGATGAACACACAAGCAAAATCCTCAACAAAATATTAGCAAATGGAATCCAATAATATATTAAAGGATCATACACCATGATCACTGGGATTTATCCTAGGGATGCAAGGATGGTTCAATATCCACAGATCAATCGATATGATACAACATATTAGCAAACTGAAGAATAAAAGCCACACGATCATTTCAATAGATGCAGAAAAAATTTTTGACAAAATTCAACATAAATTTCTGATAAAAGCTCTCAACAAAGTGGATATAGAGTAAACATGCTGCTGCTGCTGCTGCTGCTGCTAAGTCACTTCAGTCGTGTCCGACTCTGTGCAACCCCATAGAGGGCAGCCCACCAGGCTCCCCCGTCCCTGGGATTCTCCAGGCAAGAACACTGGAGTACACACACCTCAACATAATATAGGCCACATATGAAAAATCCACAGCTAACATCATATTCAATGGTGCAAATCTGAAAGTACATCCTCTAAAACCTGGAAAAAGACAAGGATACTCACTCTCACTACTTTTATTCAACACAGTATTGGAAGTTCTAGCCATAACAATCAGACAAGAAAAATAGATAAAAGGCCTCCAAATTGAAAACAAAGAAGTAAAATTGTAACTGTAGACACAATACTATACATAGAAAATCCAAATAGTTCACCAAAATACTACTAGGACTTCTCAATTAATTTGGTAAACTTGTAGGATACAAAATTAATATATATAAAAATGCTGTGCTTGTATATACTAATAATGAACTATCAAAAAGAGCAATTTAAAAAACAATGCCATTCACAATCACATAAAAAAGAATAAACCACCTGGGAATAAATACAGCTAAGGAGGTAAAATACATGTACTCAGAAAACAATAAGACACTGTTGAAAGACATTCAGAAATGCAGATGGAGACATTACTTTGCCAACAAAGGTCCATCTAGTCAAGGCTATGGTTTTTCCAGTGGTCATGTATGGATGTGAGAGTTGGACTGTGAAGAAAGCTGAGCACCAAAGAATTGATGCTTTTGAACTGTGGTGTTGGAGAAGACTCTTGAGAGTCCCTTGGACTGCAAGGAGATCCAACCAGTCCATTCTGAAGATCAGCCCTGGGATTTCTTTGGAAAGAATGATGCTAAAGCTGAAACTCCAGTACTTTGGCCACCTCATGCAAAGAGTTGACTCTTTGGAAAAGACTCTGATGCTGGAGGAGAAGGGGATGACAGAGGATGAGATGGCTGGATGGCATCACCGACTTGATGGATGTGAGTCTGAGTGAACTTCGGGAGTTGGTGATGGATAGGGAGGCCTGGCGTGCTGCAATTCATGGGGTTGCAAAGAGTCGGACACGACTGAGCGACTGAACTGAACTGAATGGATTGGAAGATATGAGATTGCTAAAATTCCCATACTACCCAAGGCAATATACAGATATAATGCAACTCTATCAAAATACCAATGGTATTTTTCACAGAACTAGAAAATATTCTAAAATTTGTATGGAAACACAAAAGAACTCAAATAGCCAAAACAATCTTATGAAGACAGAAGCTGAAGGTATCAAACTTCCTGACATCCAACTGTACTACAATACTGCAGTAATCTAAGCAGTATGATCCTGGCACAAAAACAGACACAGAGATCAGTGAAACATGATAGAGAGCCTGAAATGAACCCACATTTATAAGGGCAATTAATGAATGACAGAAGCAGGAATATACTATAGGGAAAAGATAGACTCTTCAACAAGTGGTGTTAAGAAAACTGGACAGCTACCATGTGAAAGAATCAAACTGGTCTACTTTCTCACAACATATGAAAAATAAATTCAAAATGGATTAAAGACTGAAACCATAAAACTTCTAAAATGAAACATAGGTAGTATGCTTTTTTTACAGTTGGTCTTAGCAATATTTTTTCTATGTTTCCTCAGGCAAGGAAAATAAAAGCAAAAGGGTAAACAAAAGGGGCTACATCAAACTAAAAAGCTTTCTCACAGAAAAGAAACCATAAATAAAACTATAAGACAATCTACTGAATGGTAGAAGATATTTGTAAATGATATATCCAAAAAGAGGCTAATATCCAAAATATATAAATAACTCATATAACTCAAAAACAATAAAATCCCCAAGACAACTCAAAAATTGGGCAGAGGAGTTGATTAGACATTTTTCCAAAGATGACATACAGATGGCCAACAGGCACATAAAAAGATGTTCAGCATCACTAATCACTAGGAAAATGCAAGTCAAAACCACAATGAGATATCACCTCATATCTGTCAGAATGACTATTACCAGAAACACAAGAAATGACAAGTATTGGTGAGGATGTGGAAAACAGGGCACACTTTAGCACATTTTGTAGGAATTTAAATTGCTCCAGCAACTATAGAAAACAGCACAGACATTCCTCAGAATAAATTGCTGCTGTTGTTCAGTCACTTAGTCCTGTCTTGAGTCTTTGCAACCCCATGGACTGCAGCATGCCAGGCTTCAAACTCATGTCCATTGAATCAGTGATGCCATCCAACCATCTCATCCTCTGTCATGCCTTGCTCCTTGACCTCAATCTTTCCCAGCATCAGGGTCTTTTCCAATGAGTCAGTTATTTGCATCAGGTGGCCAAAGTATAGGAACTTCAGCTTCAGCATCAGTCCTTCCAATGAATATTCAGGGTTGATTTCCTTTAGGATTAACTTGTTTGATTTCCTTGCAGTCCAAGGGACTCTCAAGAGTTGTCCCCAACACTGCAGGTCAAAATCATCAATACTTTCGTGCTCAGCTTTCTTTATGGTCCAACTCTCACATCTATAGATGACTTCCAGAAAAAAAACATAGCTTTGACTATATGCACCTTTGTAGGCAAAGTAATGTCCTGCTTTTTAATACACTGTCTAGGTTTGTCATAGCTTTTCTTCCAAATTTCATGGCTACAGTCACAATCCACAGTGGTTTTGGAGCCCAAGAAAATAAAGTCTGTCACTGTTTCCATTTCCCCATCTATTTGCATCTGAAATGGTGGGACCAGATGCCATGATCTTAGTTTTTTGAATGTTGGGTTTTAAGGCCAGCTTTTTCACTCTCCTCTTTCACTTTCATCAAGAGGCTCTTTAGTTCCTTTTCACTTTCTGCCATTAAGGTGATGTCATCTGCATATCTGAGGTAATTGATATTTCTCCTGGCAATCTCAATTCCTGCTTGTGCTTCATACAGCCCAGTATTTCACATGATGTACTCTGCATATAAATTAAATAAGCAGGGTGACAATATGCAGCCTTGACATTCTCCTTTCCCAATTTTGAACCCATCCATTGTCCCATGTCTGGTTCTAACTGTTGCCTCTTGACCTGCATACAGGTTTCTCGGGAGCAAGGTAAAGTGGTCTGGTTTTAAGAAATTTTATAGAATTTTCCATAGTTTGCTGTGATCTACACACTCAAAGGCCTTAGTGTAGGCAATGAAGCAGACGTAGATGTTTTTATGAAATCCCCTTGCTTTTCTATGATGCAATGGATGTTGGCAATTTGATCTCTGGTTACTCTGCCTTTTCTAAATCCAGCTTGTAGATCTGGAAATTCTCAGTTAACATACTGTTGAAGCCTAGCTTGAAGGATTTTGCGCATTACCTTGCTAGCATGTGAAGTGAGTACAACTGAACAGTACTTTGAACATTCTTTGGCATTGCCCTTCTTTGGGATTGGAATGAAAGCTGACCTTTTTCAGTCCTGTGATCACTGCATGGGTGCGTGTTAAGTCGCTTCAGTCGTGTTCAACCATTGCAACCCCATGGACCGTAGCCCACCAGGCACCTCTGTTAATTGGATTCTCCAGTGAAAAACACTGGAGTGGGTTGCTATTTCTTTCTCAAGGGTATCTTTCTGACTGGGGGATCAAACCTGTGACTCTTACGTCTCCTGCATTGGCAGGTGGGTTCTTTACCACTAGCATCACCTGGAAAGCCACCTGGGAAGCAGTAACCACTGCTGACTTTTCCAACTTTGCTAGCATATTGAAAGAAAGAAGGTATGAAAAATGAAAAACTACTGAAATGAATGAGTAATGCATGATCAGGGCCTTTCCTGGTATCTCAGCTTGTAAAGAACCCACCTGCAATGCAAGAGACACCAGTTCAATTCTTGGGTCAGGAAGATCCCCTGGAGAAGGGATAGGCTACCCACTCCAGTATTCTTGGGCTTCCCTCGTGGCTCAGCCAGTAAAGAATTCGCCTGCAATGTGAGATACCTGGGTTTGATCCCTGGGCTGGGAAGATCCCCTGGAGGAAGTCATGGCAACCCACTCAAGTATTTTGCCTGGAGAACCACCATGGACAGGGGCGCCTCCTGGGCTACAGTCCATGGGGTTGCAAAGAGTCAGACACAACTGAGTGACTAAGCACATTGAGTGCAGCACTTAACAGCATCATCTTTTAGGATTTGAAATAGTTCAGCTGGAATTCCATCACTTCCACTAGCTTTGTTTATAGTGATGCTTCCTAAGGCCCACTTGACTTCACACTCCAGGATGTCTGCCTCTAGGTGAGTAATCACCCCATTGTGGTTATCCAGGTCATGAAGATCTTTTTTGTATAGTTCTTCTGTGTATTCTTGCCACCTCTTCTTAATATCTTCTGCTTCTGGTAGGTCCATGCTGTTTCTGTCCTTTATTGTGCCCATCTTTGCATGAAATGTTCCCTTGGTATCTCTAATTTTCTTGAAGAGATCTCTAGTCTTTCCCATTCTATTGTTTTCCTCTATTTCTTTTCATTGTTCACTTAGGAAGCCTTTCTTATCTCTCCTTACTATTCTTTGGAACTCTGCATTCAGATGGGTGGGCTCCTCTGCTGACTAAGATGGTAAAGAATCTTCCTGCAATGCAGGAGGCCTGGGTTTGATCCCTGGGTTAGGAAGATCCCCTGGAGGAGGAAATGGCCACCCACTCTAACACCCTTGTATGGAGAATTCCATAGACAGAAGAGCCTGGTGGACTACAGTTCATGGAGTCACAAAGAGTTAGACATTTCTGCTTCATTGATCATGCTAAAGCCTTTGACTGTGTGGATCACAATAAACTGTGGAAAATTCTTAAAGCAATGGGAATACCAGACCTCCTTACCTGTCTCCTGAGAAAACTATATGCAGGTCAAGAAGAAACAGTTAGAACTGGACATGGAACAATGGACTGGTTCAAAATTGGTCAAGGAGTACATCAAGGCTGTATATTGTGACCCTGTTTATTTAACTTATATGCAGAGTACATTATGCGAAATGCCAGGCTGGATGAAGTACAAGCTGGAATCAAGGTTGATGGGAGAATATCAATAACCTCAGATATGCAGATGACAGCACACTTATGGTAGAAAGTGAAGAGGAACTAAAGAACGGCTTGATGAAAGTGAAAGAGGAGAGTGAAAAAACTGGTTTAAAACTCAACATTCAAAAAACTAAGATCATGGCATCCGGTCCCATCACTTCATGGGAAATAGATGGGGAAATGGAAACAGTGACAGACTTTATTTTATTGGGCTCCAAAATCACTGCAGATGATGACCGCAGCAGCTATGAAATTAAAAGATGCTTACTCCTTGGAAGAAAAGCTATGTCCAACCTAGATGGCATATTAAAATGCAGAAACATTACTTTGCTGACAAAGGTCCATCTAGTCAAAGATTTGGTTTTTTCCAGTAGTCATGACAGATGTGAGAGATAAACTATAAAGAAAGCTGAGCACCGAAGAATTGATGCTTTTGAACTGTGGTGTTGGAGAGGACTCTTGAGAGTCCCTTGCACTACACGGAGATCAAACCAGTCGATCCTAAAGAAAATCAGTCCTTAATATTCATTGGAAGGACTGATGCTGAAGCTGAAGCTCCAACACTTTGGCCACCTGATGTGAAGAACTAACTCACTGGAAAAGACCCCGATGCTGGGAAGGATTGAAGGCAGGAAGAGAACGGGACGACAGAGGATGAGATGGTTGGATGGCATCATGACTTGATGGACATGAGTCTGAGCAAGCTCTGGGAGTTACTGAAGAACAGAGAAGCCTGACATGCTTTGGTCTGTGGAGTTACAAAGAGTCAGACACAACTGAGGGCCTGAACTGACTGATTCAGATGGGTATATCTTCCGTTTTCTCGTTTGCCTTTTGCTTCTCTTCTTTTCTCAGCTATTTGTAAGGTCTCCTCAGACAACCATCTTATCTTTTTGCATTTCTTTTTATTGGGGATGGTTTTGATCACTGCTTTCATACAGTGTTACAAACCTCTTTCCATAGCTCTTCAGGCACTCTGTTTACCCTTGAATCTATTTGTCACTTCCACCGCCTAATTGTAAGGGATTTGATTTAGGTCATACCTGAATGGCCTAGTGGTTTTCTCCACTTTCTTCAATTTAAGTCTGAACTTAGTAATAAGGAGTTCATGATCGAAGTCACACTCAGCCCCTGTCTTGTTTTTGCTGATTGTATAGAGCTTCTCCATCTTCTGCTACAAAGAATATAATCAATCTGATTTCAGTATTGACCATCCAGTGATGTCCATGTGTAGAGTCATCTCTTGTGTTGTTGGAAGTGGGTGTTTTCTGCGACCAGTGCATTCTCTTGGCAAAACTATGTTAGCCTTTAACCTGCTTCATTTTGAACTCCAAGGCCAAACTTGCCTGTTTTTCTTCTGACTTTTGCATTCCAGTCCCCTGTGATGAAAAGGACATCGGTTTTTTTGGTGTTAGTTCTAGAAGGTCTTGTAGGTCTTCATAGAACTGTTCAACTTCAGCTTGTTTGGCATGAATGGTTGGGGCATAGACTTGGATTACTGTGATATTGAATGGTTTGCCTTGGAAACAAACTGAGAGCATGATGTCATTTTTGAGATTGCACACAAGTACTGCATTTTAAACTCTTTTGTTAACTAGAGTACTACTGTATGATTCATCTATCTCACTTATGTATACTTATCCAAAGAATGTGAGAACACTATTCAGAGAAATAGATGAACCCCCATGTTCATTGCAGCATTACTTACAATAGCCAAGATGTGGAAACAGTCTAAGTACCTATAAAAGGATGAATGGATAAATAAGATGTAAGATACACACACACACACATAATGGTATGCTAATACTACTCAGCTATAATAAAGATGAGATCTTCTCATTTGGAACAACATGGATGGAACCTGGGAGTATTATGCTAAGTGAAAAGTGTCAGACAGAGAAAAGACAAATACTCTATGACTTCACTCATATGTGGAAATAAAAAAAAAACTAATAAAAACCAAAAACAAATACATAGATACTTAGAGAACATAGTAGTAGTACCAGAGGAGAAGGCACAGTGGGGAGGGAGGATAAAACTGGTAAAAGGGATCAACGTATGGGAACAAATGGAAAATAAATGATTGCAGTTATATGAAGTTCCCAGAATAGACAAACCTACAGAAGTGTAAAAGCAGTTTAGAGTAGGGAGGATGGGAAGACTGGGTCGAGTGGAAACTGATAAAGCATAAAAGATGTTTTCCATCTTTTTCTTTCTTTGTTTCCCTTCCTTCCTTCCTTATAAAGTACCTTCAGTCGTCCAGCATGGATCTTCATGTTGGAAATGCAGTGTTGAAAAGAGACCTATACTTTGTTTCAGTAAGTTTCAGTCAAGTGCTGCTGTCAAATAATAAACAAACTGATGAATTACCATGAGTAACAAAAACTGGTGAGTGTTGGGTGAATAATTAAAACAGGATGGTATATAGAGGGACTAGATGGCACCTGTAGAAAGACTGGGAGAAATGACCCATTTGAGAAGGAGAAAATAGAGCAAGAATCTAGAAGACAAGATAGAACAGCAGTGAGGTATAAGGAGGAACCTCTAGGCAAAAGTCTTTATTTAAAGGCTGGTATGTATGTGCTAAGTCGTTTCAGTTGTGTCCAACTCTTTGTGACTCCATGGACTGTAGCCCTCCAAACTCCTCTGTCCATGGGATTCTCCAGGCAGGCAAGAGCATTGGAGTGCGTTGTCATTCTGTCCTCCTGGGGATCTTCCTGACTCAGTAATCAAAACCACAACTCTTGTATCTCCTGCATTGGCAGGAGGGTTCTTTAATCACTCAGTGCCATCTGGGAAGCCTGCTTAAAGGCTTGAAAGTGAAAGTCACTCAGTCATGTTCGACTCTTTGTGACCCCATGAATATACAGTCCATGGACTTCTCCAGGCCAGAATACTGGAGCGGGTAGCCGTTCCCTTTTCTAAAGGATCTTCCCAACCCAGGGATGGGACCCACGTCTTCACACTGCAGGCGGATTCTTTACCAGCTGAGCCACCGTTTAAAGGCTAAATGTTGCATAAATGTGACACTGAATGAACATGTGTATCTTTGTGAGCAAGAAAAATGGAAGGGAGCAGAACTTTTTCTTCTCCCAGTTCATATTCTAAAATGTGCCCTTAAATAGATAAATTCTAATAGCAAAATAATTTATTGTAAATATTGCCTAATATAAAAGGGAATGAAGGCAACTTAGGGTTAGTAGAAGGGAATGGGTTCAGTATGGCATGTGAAGTGTTTTCCTGTTTCCTTATTGATCTCTCTCAGTCCCATTTTCTTTCTCAAGTGACCGGCATATTTGTTTTAAACTGGTTTAGCTATGCCTAAGTCCCCACTCCATCTGCCCCTGAATTTCTCCTCCTTAGTCTCTACTCATCAGAGTGCCTCTATCCTTTCTATCAAAAATTCAAATCATGTAGCATTCACACTTTAGCAGTTTAGCTTTGAAGTAATTTGTTCTTTTAAGTGCTGGTCATAAATTGCTATTGAAACAGAAGGACTAGCCCTACATATAAAGTTCTTCTCACCTCTGCTCCCTAATCACATCTAGTCCTTTAATGTGAACCCTGCTTCCCCATGAACTTAATTTATGTCTCAAATATCTGAGGACACATAATGAGAAGTCTTCACAATTCTTCCAAAAAACTCATAAGGAAAAGCAGCAACAATGAATTCCTATGTAAGATTTTCTGAAAGGACTGAGTAGAGACTTTATGTTTTAAAGTGTTTCCAGAGTGGTAGTAATCCCAGATCTTGTCTGAAAATCAAACTATATAATCTGTAGAAAAGAGAGTCACTTTCATCCAAGGATACTGGGGAAACCAGTAAAATCTCTTTTCAGGGACTAAGTGGCACACAAAGATAACCAACCAAAAAAGGAAACAGCGTGAACTGAGTACAGAAATTTAAAAGTTTACAAAGATTCCTAAGATCTTCAGATTTCCTAGATGGTTCTAATGGTAACGAATGCACCTGCCAGGAGACATAGAGATGCAAGTTTGATCCCTGGGTCAGAAAGATCCCCTGGAGGAAGGCATGGCAACCCACTCCAGTATTCTTGCCTAGAGAATCCCATGGACAGAGGAGCCTGGTGAGCTACAGTCCATGAGGTTGCAAAGAGTCAGACACGACCGAAGTGACTTAAAACACATATCTTCAATATTGGTATTATCATATTATGAATCAACTGTGCCTACCGTGTTACAAAAATTTTTGAAAAACTGAAAACAAAAAACCCACTGGAAAGGGAATTATAAATGTTATATAAATAATAAATCATTCAGACTGCAATACAGAGATAGAAAAATGGAAATTAGAGGAAAATAGAGTGGAAAAATCTACCTAACAACTAACTGGAATTCACAAGAAGAGGAGAAAGAATGGAGAAGAGCCCAATATATGGAGAAGGAAATTTTTCTGAGGACGGGAAGATGCCACTTAACAGATTCAATCTGCTCAACAATCCCAAGCAGGAGAAAAGGCAAAGAATTTCATTAAAAGCATGAGAAAATTCTCTCATGCTATTTATAATTAAAAGAAAACAGGTAAAATGAATTTAATTAAAAAAGAAAATAAAGGCAACAACCCAAGTTAATACCAAGAGTAGAATGCTCTGGCCTTGATACATCTGTCCAGCGCCCGTGTGGGTGGGCTGGGCAAAGTCTCAAAGACAAAGGAGGGTCAGAGGAGTGGTTTTTCCCACGATTGAGGGTCTTTATTCTCAAAACCCTCACTTGAATCCGATAATCCTGAGTCCTTCGAGGACATGTAATGCACATCACCGCGGTAGTCAGTGTCCGAGCGACGACGTGACCCCACGAACTTCCGGGAAGTGCAGTTGGTCCCCGTTCAGCTCATGTTGTGACAGCTCGGATACAGGGTATTTTAGGAAATACAGTCCTGGACAAGTGGAAGCTAAATACTCAAGAGCAGTACAAGCCGAGCAGAGTGGCAGCAAAGTTTTGAATGACAGATCTTCGGCTGGCAGAGGCCACTTCTTGTCCCGCACCAGCAAGTCTGCCCTTGTTCAAGGAGGAAAACGTCTGTGCGAGCACAGAAATGACCCAAAAGACGTTTCACGGCCTCGTAATCTTCTGGGAAACATAGGTTCCCGGTTTGGGCTCTCATTATCTTCACAGCGCATGTAGACGCTGCCGTTGGTTTCGGGAAGCGGAGTTCGCCACAGACGACTGTTGTGTGCATTCTTCCGAGGGGGTCGATCCCAGTGGAGTCTCTAAGCGGTGTAATTTCTCACAAAGCCCAGCCCGTGGTCTCGCGGTGCTCCGAGATCGCGCGACCGCTGAGCCTCCTGGGAAGTGTAGTTTTCCGGAAGGCAACCGTGCGACTCACCGGCAACTTTTCTCCGTGAAGCGGAGGAGTCTGAGAAGTGCCGTTCGGCCCTGTGCTTCGCCTGGGGCTGCCCGGCGTTTGTCTCCGACCCAGCAACAGTATTCAAGGTCCTGGAATCGCGCAGGACTCTGGGCAGCACCGTTCTGGCGAGGCAAGCGGCCTTTGTTCGCTACAGCTACACGGCGCGTCAGGTACGCGGAGGTGCCCGCAGTGGACGGCTTCGGTGCTGGTAGGGGTCTGCTGAGGGGTCAGGCAGGTGTGGGTGCGGGGAGGGTGGCGGGCGCTGGGTACGGCCGCCATAACTTCTCAGGTCCCAGTGTCTACCCCGCGGTGTGAGCCCAGGCAGGCCCTGGCTCCTCTGGGCCTCTGTCCTGCTTTGTAAAAGGGGAGTAAGGATGGCGCTTACCTCTAAGAGCTGTTGTAAAAAAGGAAATGGGAGAGCGAGGGTGCGTTATACGCACTGAAAGAAAAAAAAAAATTGTGTAAACCCTAAATTGCTTCAGTGTTGCCGAGTTTCAGTTTTTCTCATCGTTTATTTAAAAAAGAAATCTGGAATAATGTGAATGCCCACCATGCATAGTGGTAAAGATCGAAAGAGCTCGTATTTAACATTATTATTACTGTTGTTTTATGAGTCGGTCACTTATATACGGGCTGCCCAGGTGGCTCAGCGGTAAAGCACACCTCCCCCCCCCCCGCCCCCCCACTTCGATCCCTGGATAGGGAAGATCCCCTAGAGAAGGAAATGGCAACCTGCTCCAGTATTCTTGCCTGAAAATTTACATAGACAGAAGAGCCTGGCGGGCTACAGTCCATGGGGTCCCAGAGTTGGACACGACTGAGCGCGCACATACACACACATACACACACACACTCACACTCTCATGTATATATGATAGTTGATGTACACGTAGATGCCACCTGGTTACCTCTTGCCAAGGAACACATTGTTAATTCAGGGAAAGGTTGGAACCCTAGAAAGTGATTCCCAGTGGGATCCTCCATGCAGGTGTGTCCTGAGCTGCAAGATTGCGAGATACGCCTGATTTGTCATGACTGCTTTTTCCTGTTTTGATCTGCCTTTTCAGGTACTGCCCTTCTATAAGAAGAGACCCTGGAAAGAGGACTGTGTCGACTATTGGAAATTGCAAAGTCATGTTTCAGGTAAGTTGATTTGTCCCCAAATCTTCCTAAAATACCTACTTATCAGGACTTTTGAGTGTTTGCTTTGCCTCTCCTACCAGTTCCCACCTCACAAAGTTCACTTAGGGATTGGATCTTTGATTCCTTTCATTAAAACAAAGCATGGAGCCTGCAAAACTCCGAAGTATTTTCTCTCAGTGCTCCTCTTTTCTATCAGTTTTCTGCTAGAAGCCTCTGAAGAGTCTTGAGCAAAACTTTTTTAAAATTATGATTCAGAATTCAAGTTTGGAATTTTAGGTATTTACTTTATGGTTGTTTAAGCTGTATCATGTGGTCTCTTAATGGTATATGTCAGTCTTTTCAGTTATTCAAGTCAAGAGATGTTTGGAGTCATCCTTGAGACCTCTCTTTCTCTTAAAATTCACATTCAGACACTGTAGTTAGATCTAAAATATACATAGTATATCTACACAATCTGACCATTGGTTACCATATCACTACCACTACCACTGCCGCCCTGGTCCAAGCCACTTAGGTTATTGCAATTGTCACCTTGCCGGATTTCCTGCTTCTGCCCTTGACCCTCTTCAGTCTTCACAATACAGCTGTCACAGTGATCCTCTTGTTATATAAAATCCTGTCATTCCTCAGCTTAAAACTCTTTGGTGGCCCTAACTCAGAAGTCAGAATTGTGTAGTGACAAAAAACTGCACAGTTAGGCTGTCTTATTACTTCCCTGATTTCATCTTCCATCTGTTTCTTTGTTTTCTGGGAGCTCCAGCCACACTGGCTACCTGCCTCCAGGCCTTGGAAGTTGCTATACCATCTGCATGGAATATTCTTTACCTAGATATATACAAGCTTGCATTCTGACCTCCTTTGTATCTTTGCTTTGTAGTTACTTTCTCAGTAAAACTTCCCTGAACACCTATGCAAAATTGTAGTCACCTTCTCTCGACTATCACGTCTACTCCTCCATCATTGTGTTGTTTTTCATAGCACTCTTCTGATGGCTCAGCAGTAAAGAACCCACCTGCCAATGCAGGAGACACAGGAGTCATAGTTTGACCCCTGGGTTGGGAAGATTCCCTGGAGGAAATAGAAACCCACTCCAGTGTTTCTGCCTGGGAAATCCCATGGACAGAGGAGCCTGGTGGGCTATAGTCTATAGGGTCTCAAAGAATCAGACATGACTGAGCATGCATGCACACACATCACTCACTAGCTGATACACTATGTGTTTGCTATATGCATATGCTCATTGTTTATCTCCTCCTACTGGAAAGGATATTTTTTGTTGACTGTTTTATCTTTAGTGGCCAGAGTGGTATCTGGTATAGCCAGATACTTGGTAAACCGTTGTTGAATGAAGGAGTGATGAGAAAATTATGGGAAAGAATCATGGAGTGGAAATGAAACCTGTATAGGAGAAGGTATGAGTGGCAGATATGCATGTTGGGAATGTTAGACAATTAGAATTGAAATGTCTTTTTTTTTTTTTTTTTTTAGGTAAAAGCTAAAGTGAACTAATTGCCAAAATCATTCATTGACTTATCTTCTAAACACTTAACAAATAACTGTTAGGAGATTCTTACATAGGTTTCTGTCATTGGTACACAAGATTTCATGATCTCATGCAGTACTGTCAAAGAGAACTTTCTATAGTGGGGGAAGTATCCTATTTGTGTCCTCTCCACTGTGGCAGCCACCAGCCCCTTATGACTGTTAAGCACTTGAATTATAACTGGAGTGACTAAGGAACTGAATTTTTTATTTTATTTAAATTTAATTAAATTTTATAGCCAAATACAGTGGCTACTATATTGAACAATACAGGACTGGTATAAAAGTAAGAAATCATAAAAATATCTAAGTTCTAGGAACAGAGGTGAATTAGCATCCCAGGTTGCTGGGACACTGAAGGGGAAGAGAGAGTTGAAGCATCCCTTCCTGGAGTTGTCTAGGTGGCCCATAATACCAGGGAGGCAGAGGTGGAAGTGGAGTTATACCAAACTGAGAGAACACCTTGAGTATAGGTAGAGAGGCCTAAGAGAGTCTTTCAAGGAAATGCAAAAATTTTGTGCAGCAATGGTTTTCAAACAGGGTTGACTTTGTTCCCCTTAATCCCATTCATAAGAGACATTTTCCGGAGAAGGCAATGGCACCCCACTCCAGTACTCTTGCCTGGAAAATCCCAGGGACAGGGGAGCCTGGTGGGCTGCCGTCTATGGGGTCGCACAGAGTCGGACACGACTGACGCGACTTAGCAGCAGCAGCAGCAGAGACATTTTCAGCTGTTAAAACGGGGGTAGGGAGTGGTTAAGGGGAGTTGCTACTAGTATCTGAAGGGTCAAGGCTAGGGATGCTATTCAACATCCTAAAATTCTCAGGACAGCCCCCACAGCAAAGAGTTGTTCAGCTTAAAATGTCAGTAGTGCCAAGACTGAGAAACTTTGATTTAAATAAAGATCAAAGAATATGCTAGAGTATGTGGGGTTTCTTCTCTGGACTATTAATATTATGATATTGATTAATATCAAAACTTAAAATATGAAATATCTTTGCATTGGAAGAATAAAACATGGTGTGTTTTTTTTTCTTTTTTAACTTTACAATATTGTATTGGTTTTGCCATATATCAACATGAATCCACCACAGGTATACATGTGTTCCCCATCCTGAACCCTCCTCCCTCCTCCCTCCCCGTACCATCCCTCTGGGTCATCCCAGTGCACCAGCCCCAAGCATCCAGTATCGTGCATCGAACCTGGACTGGTGACTCGTTTCATATATGATGATATACATGTTGCAGTGCCATTCTCCCAAATCATCCCACCCTCTCCCTCTCCCACAGAGTCCAAAAGACTGTTCTATACATCAGTGACTCTTTTGCTGTCTCGTATACAGGGTTATTGTTACCATCTTTCTAAATTCCATATATATGCATTAGTATACTGTATTGGTGTTTTTCTTTCTGGCTTACTTCACTGTGTATAATGGGCTCCAGTTTCATCCACCTCATTAGAACTGATTCAAATGTATTCTTTTTAATGGCTGAGTAATACTCCATTGTGTATATGTACCACAGCTTTCTTATCCATTCATCTGCTGATGGACATCTAGGTTGCTTCCAAAAACATAGTGTTTTATTCATTTAATATAGTGTTGACTTTTCAGTTTGGCTTATCAGGTGAGATTTGTAAAAGCTGATCATATTAAAGATCACTGTGGAAAACAGGAAAAGATGGACATTTTCTCAGTTCATGTGATAAGGCTAGTATAACCCTCATACCTAGCTAAGAGCAAATACAGATGGGAAAAATAATTTTCCCTGGTGCCAAAGGGAAACCTTCTCCCCTTTCCTTTTCTTAAGAGTGTTTCCTTGAGAAAAATATGTAACTCTATATCCTTTCCCCTGTCCCTTTGAGATGTTTATAAATCTTTTCAAAACTAAATAAGCCTCTGCCAATTTTACAGAGCATTAAAGTCTTTCTTAAGGGCATTGGTGGCACTAGTGGTAAACAACCTGCCTGCCAGTGCAGGAGACATAAGAGATGTGGGTTCAATTCCTGAGTTGGGAAAATCCCCTGGGAGGAGGGCATGGCAGCCCACTCAAGTATTCTTGCCTGGAGAATCCCATGGACAGAGAAACCTGGCAGGCTATGGTCCATAGGGTTGCACAGAGTTGGACATGACTGAAGCGACTTAGCATGCTTGTGCAAGGGCCTTGGAGACATCCCTTTGAAATGAAAACATGAAGGAAGATGCACTTCTGTCTCCCTATCTGTATGGGAGTTTAGCCTAGACTTCTGGCTCCAGGTTCTAACTACCTGCATGTCATAAAGATAATGAGTTTTAAATTTTTTCTTTGGAGTAAAGGCACCTAACACAGAGGACTACCCCAATTACCAGGTGAATTTAGGATGAATTATGTGTTGCAATAGTTCATCCTAAATTCACATGTAATTGCAAAGTGATATCTCCAAGGCCCTTGTGCATGCATGCTAAGTCTCTCTAGTCATGTCCGACTCTGTGCGACCCTGTAATGGATTGTATCTGACTGAGTTTATAAAAGGGTGAGATGTCTTTCTGTCCTTGCAGTCTCATTAATTATTAGCTATTATTATTATGAAGTACATTACAGTCTGGTTTAATGCTTTCTCAGTAATAAAACTGTTCTCTTTTTACACGATAGAGAGGATTTTTCAGCTCAGTAGATTTGATTGATTTTTAATTTCCCCAACACCAGACAAAGGTAAATTCTCTCTTTAAAACCAAAGACCAGTATCACTGGTGAACACACGTGTAAAACATCCAAATGAAGTAATATAGTATTGAATATATAGTTGGAATGAAAAATTTACAGTAGCCAAACAATGTCTGTTTCACCAATGAAAGGTAATAATAATGACATTTTAAATGCACTGAAGGAAATTCAACCAGCTCCATATTCTTGCCTTGGACAGGAAAAAAAAAAAAGGAAAGCCCTTGGACAGAGAAGCCTGGGGGGCTGCAGTCCATGGGAGTCACCAAAGGGTTGGACACAACTTAGGAGCTAAACAACAACAAATGTATATACGTTTTTTCACATATTTTAATTTGACTAGCCAATAAGTTATGATTGAACATTTAAACTTTTTCTAAAATTTTTCCACTTTAAATAATACCATGAATGAGTACTGTTGGGAAGAAATGTGTTTCTTCATAGGATATTTTCCTTAGGATGTGTCTTATTTTTTTTTGCTCTTCCTTTAAGGTTCTATTCAAGGACTACCAAAAGGCATGAAAACATCCTTCAGTCCTTTTGCTCAGGAGTCTCAAATTGTTTTAATTATAGATTATAAGGGTTAATTATATACCATAAATGTTTTTGCTTTTTATTTTTTTTTAATTTTATTTTATTTTTAAACTTTACAAAATTGTATTAGCTTTTTGTTTATAAAGTGGTTATATATATGATTATGTGTTTGTCTTTAATATAAAGATGTCTTTTTTTGAGCATATTGGATTCTTTTTTGTAAACTTAATTCATGTTTTATTACTTGGCACATAAGCTATGAAAAACAAAACTAAGCACTTGACTAAATGCTGTCAAATGTTGAATGCTGAATTTTTAAAATTTTATAATTCTGTTCCCTACATTCCTGAAGCAGAGTTCTTATATTTGTCTCTTACCCTTATTGTATAACAGTGCCAAGCACATAGTTATCCAATTATTACTTAGATCAGATTCTTGATCATTGTGACAACTGCTGGAATCTTTTCCCCTGTCTTCCACACCAGGGTAATTTTACCCTTTAATCAGTGACAGAAGAGGCCTGGGCTATGGTTGAGCCTAAACATGTTTGCTGTTTCAGGTGACATTTAGTGATGTGGCCATAGACTTCTCTCATGAAGAGTGGAGATGGCTCAATTCTACTCAGAGGGATTTATACAAGGATGTGATGGTCCAGAATTATGAGAACCTGGTATCCCTAGGTAAGCATATCTTTTCCTCCCCCTCAATGGAGATCTTCCATCTGCCACTGTGAATTGCTAGAGATCCTTTTTAGTAAATGGCTGAATTTTTGTTTCACAGTCCTAAGGACATGTATAGTTTTGTTGTGTCCTGCCTGAAGCTTATCATCCCATTTCAGTGAACATCCTTCAGATCTTTCTTTGGTCCCTTTTATGGTGATGGTCTCTCCATGTAGACACAGTGTTTTTTTCTAATTAAACAGTGTTTTTTTCTAATATTTTTCCTGCAAGCAGGTCTTTCCATACCTAAGCCATATGTGATTGCTTTATTGGAGGATGGCAAAGAACCTTGGATGGTGGAGGAAAAGCTGTCAAAAGATACATTTCCAGGTAAGTCATGGTGAATCAGGAAACAGAGATCTTTGTTTAAAGATGCTTGTGTAATGTATAGAGGCATTTTAGTATATTTTAGGGATACTGTTATCAGAGATTCCAGACGTAACAAAATTGAGGGATGCTTAGATTTGTAAATGACAATTCCTCTATCCTAAATTATTATCTTTCTGTATTACTCATCTGATCAAAAATGGAGGGTTTTGCCATCATTATAATCCAAATTGTTATTTATTTGAAGTGAAATAAGGCAAATTGTTCTTTTATATGTCCATGTAAGGAAAAATATACAAATGGTTTTAGGCTAAAAAAGCTGTCAACTAAATGGAAAACCACTTTACTCCTGAGGCAGAACTTCAAAGATCAAGAGTGAACATAAATGCTAAAGGAAGTAAGGGATATATAAGAAGGTTTCTAGCAGTATTTTCTGTTAATAAATATTATGAGTTCACACAGATCCTACCTAAACTCACAAAGCTTAAATCTTTCTGAGCCATAAGGAGTATTTACATTATTTTGTTGTCATTGTAGCTATTTAGTGCAGTGCTGTACATTCTCCATATTAAGCATACTAATCTGACAGCAAATTGAGATAATCAAAGTATGGAGAACCAAGGCTGAGATAAAATGTAGTCGTTCATATAAGTATAGACACAAAATGTTGGCTTGGGATCCAGAATGCCTTTTGCATTTTCTTTGATAGTTTCATTTTTTTTCCCCACAGACTGTCTATGTATTAATTCATTTCCCTTATTACACTCTGTTCCTGCCTCTGTGAGCTGTTTGTATTCTCTGTGCTCCATTTTAACTTTGTTCAGAAATCATTGAATATATGAGAGTTGTCAGAGCTATGTGTTTTCTTGGCACTGGGGAGAATGACTTTATTTTTTATCCAATTCTCCTGTTTCTAACATAGAAGTTTCCTTTCAAGAAGTTCAGATAAAGCAGTGTTTTGCTCTTTTGATATATTACAGATTGTAAAACAAGATGGGAAAACAAAGAATTATCAATGAAGGAGGATATTTATGATGAAGATTTACCCCAAATGGTATTAAAGGAAAAAACTATACAACAAAATCATGAATTTTCAAATTTTAACAAGGACTTGTATTATATCAAAAAGTTGGAGGGGAAGTATGAAAATCAAGTAGAGCATTTCAGACCAGTGACCCTCACCTTTAGAGAAAGTCCCACTGGGGAAAGTATTTACAAATGTAATGCATTTAAAAGCATTTTCCATTTAAAGTCTGTTTTTTCTGAACCACAGAGAATTTCTGCTGAAGGGAAGTCACATAAATGTGATATACTTAAGAAGAGTTTACCAACAAATTCAGTTATAAAAACTGAGAATATCAATGATGGAAAGAAACTTCTGAATTCTAATGAAAGTGTAGCAGCCTTCAGCCAAAGCAAATCTCTTACCCTTCACCAGACTTTGAATAAAGAGAAAATCTATACATGCAGTGAATGTGGGAAAGCCTTTGGCAAACAATCAATCCTTAATCGGCACTGGAGAATTCATACAGGAGAGAAACCCTATGAATGTCATGAATGTGGGAAGACTTTTAGCCATGGCTCATCCCTTACTCGACATCAAATAAGCCACAGTGGAGAGAAACCTTACAAATGTATTGAATGTGGAAAAGCCTTTAGCCATGTCTCATCACTTACTAACCATCAAAGCACTCACACTGGAGAGAAACCATACGAATGTATGAACTGTGGAAAGGCGTTTAGTCGCGTTTCACATCTCATTGAACATCTGAGAATTCATACTCAAGAAAAACTCTATGAATGTCGAATATGTGGGAAGGCATTCATTCACAGGTCATCTCTCATTCACCATCAGAAAATTCATACTGGAGAGAAACCTTATGAATGTAGAGAATGTGGAAAAGCCTTTTGCTGTAGCTCACACCTTACTCGACATCAAAGAATTCATGCTATTGAGAAACAATTTGAATGTAACAAATGTCTGAAAGTCTTTAGCAGCCTCTCATTTCTTATTCAGCATCAGAGTATTCATACTGAAGAAAAGCCCTTTGAATGTCAAAAATGTGGGAAATCCTTTAACCAACCTGAATCATTGAATATGCATTTGAGAAACCACACTAGATTGAAACCTTATGAATGCAGTATATGTGGGAAAGCCTTCAGTCACAGGTCATCTCTGTTTCAACATCACAGAATTCATACTGGAGAGAAACCCTATGAATGCATTAAATGTGGGAAGACCTTCAGCTGTAGTTCAAACCTTACTGTACATCAGAGAATTCATACTGGAGAAAAGCCATATAAATGTAATGAATGTGGGAAGGCATTTAGCAAAGGCTCAAATCTTACTGCCCATCAGCGAGTACATAATGGAGAGAAACCCAGTAGTACAATAAGTGTGGAAAAGTCTTCAGGCCATATGAGTCACTGTGTGTATGAAAGATCACATAATAGAGAAACTGCATAAAGGCAGTGTTCATCATACTATACTGTAGCTGTAGATCTTCCTGGATTCAAAATCAAAAAATCTATACTGGAGAAAATGTAATGAATATGGGAAAGTCTCTAGCAATGATACAAGCCTTATTGTTTATCACAATTCACACAGTAGAGAGACTATGATGGCAATAAGTGTGGGAAAGACTTTAGCCAGCATTAATCCCTTAGTTGACATAAGTAAATCCACACTGGAGAAAAACCCTTTACATGTAACAAGTTGGGAAAGACATTAGGCAAACATGAATCTCTTAAGAAACATTACACACATACAGAAGAGAAGCAATGTGAATATAGAAATTGTGGGAAGTCCTTCAGTTAAAATACATCCTTCATTCTCTACATCAGAGAACTCACACTGAAGAGAAAGTTTATGTAAGGAATGTAGCAAAGTGTTAGTTCACTAAGCTTGTAGGCATCAAAAGATTAATGGTAGAACCACCTGAAGGATGTAGGAAGTATGTGTAAGTCTTTCTTTGCAATGATGCTAATTTGTAAACAGTTCTACAGGAGAGCAAACAAGCATAAATCAACATGCATATCATAAAGTAGCAGCATGCATTTTACTCCAGGTCCTACATAAAAAATAGCTAATGGGCATGTGAAGATATATAGTCACTCAGTGAATCCAGTAAATGTAATAAATGAACATTGCAATAGAAGTAAAAAGTGGTATGAATAAAATTTTTCATCTCTAATAAAGTGGTTTTGTATATGTTGAACTCCTTTGACACACTGATATTTCTTAAGAGTTTTCCACTATTTTCCTCTTGACAAATGAGGATCAGCTTTCCTGTATAGCCTTCGGTGGAAGACCAGCAAACCTAGAAAAAAGTGGCCTGATCTCTGTACTAAGAATGTGACTTTTTTTTTTTTTGGAGGAATTCCATTTATTGTGGATGTATTTTCACAATATATATTTATAGCAGCGATCAATTATCAGTGAAAAATATTGTGTTTATAAAATTTTCAGAATGTGACTATTTTGGTGAGGTTAATATACAGTGCATTTCCTGTTGACTTAAATGATGCATTTTAATTTTTACATGTGCTGTGAGAACCCAGATTAGAGCAGAGTGGATGTGCTTTTTAGTCCAAATCCTAAAGGATGAGTCCTAATTACAGTGACCATCCATAACTGCAGATTCTGCATCTGTAGATTCAACCACTCACAGTTGGAAGTGTTTTTTGAAAAGTTTTCATCTAAAAAGAAAACTTGGACTTGCCAGCTGTAGGCAATTATTTACATATCATTCACATTACGTTTACAACTATTTACATTGTATTGGCTTTTGTAGTGGCTCAGGGAATACGTCATATTAGGTGATGATTTAAAAGTATACAGGAGGATGTGCCTAGGTTATAGCAACTATGCCATTTTATTTAAGGGACCTGGAGCACCTACAGGTTTTGGTATCTGTGGAGGTGAGGGAGTGTGTTGGTCCTGGAGCCAGTCCCTTGCAGATAAAGGACAACTGTAGGTAAGGCACGTGTGCTCTCAAGGATCATTCTAGGCAAAGCACACCAGCAAGTTCTATCATGTTTGATGCAGCTGAAATCCATTATGTAGTGTCTAGTTTCTAGTTTTGTGGCTTAGATATTATTACTGCTGGCAGAAATAGTCATTTCCCCATCCCTTGATCATTGTTATGGAGGGTTGGAATTGAATAATCCAGAGCCATTCCCACAACTTCTGCAGCCTGCTCACCAATTTTGATAGCACTAGTATCCTGCATCATAGCTTCTGGAAATATTTAAGAGCATTTTTGTTTTTTACACTGAAGCTTGACAGATAAATATAGTTTCTAAGCGGGGTGGCTTCAAATATTCTAAATGGAAGAGACTTACTGGCTTCACAATTTCTTGTGACTGGAGAGGTTATAGAGATCAGTGTCTGGGATTTTATGGACACTGTTGGAAGCAAATGGCATTTAAATGCAGTTTATGTTTCTGGTTTTATTCTCTATGGCATTTGATAGTTTAGCAAATTATTTTAAGAAAGGATATTATATCATTGATACAAGTCTGGTTTGGGATGAATGATAGGGTTTTCAACTTTAAATAAAATACTCTCCTACTCTGGTATGTGCTACTTTAATGGAAAGCCAATAGGTGAAGGCACATTCCATATCAATTCTCAGCAGATATAGTGGGTTTGGAATGGGATTTTTAATATTAAGCAGAGATTTATATTTCCTCTGATTTAGTTAATAAGATTTATTTTGACATTCTATGGAATGTTGAAGGATCTTTGAGAGGTTTATAATTAAAGGAGCACAGGATGGTATCAAACAAGGATAAGAACATTTATAATTATGGATGGACTGGCCCATACATGTATATTTAGTAGTAAGATAGTGGCAGTAGCTTTTTGTTTCTCCCATGTTCTGCCCTCTATTCTCCCAAGCACTGATGCCAAAAAGATGAGCCAGTCCTTTAATCTCCCAGATTTTATTTGCTTTCACTACATACAGGTTCATGCCATCTTACTTTGTTATAAGATTCATCCAGATACTCATACTTTTTCATTTAAAAAGCATGAGCATACATATCATAATATTTTGCAGTTCTTAAAGTGCCTTCACAGTGATACTGAACAAGGAAAAGAAAGCCAGAGACTTAAAGATAGCAAAGGTTTTAAGAAAGCAATAAGAGTATATACTTTGTAACAATAAGATTTGAGCTGAGATCGTACTGATGTTATAATATCACTAGTGGAGAATCATGTTCAGTCTTACTCAGCCATTTCTTGAGCATCTACTGCAGTCAAGGTAAATAAGACATGTTCCATACAATTTAAGAGCTCAAAAGTGTGTGTGTATGAAGAGCATAGGCTCTGGAGTCATGTTACCTGGGTATAAATCCAGGTTGTATGTATATTGACTTTGTACAACCTTGGACAATTTACCTTGCTGTACCATCTGTAAAATTATCTTGTCTGTAAAATGATATCTCTGGATTATGATGAAGATTAAGTAGGTTAATTGGTATAAAATGCTTGGTACCTCAAAAGCATTTAAATATTAGCTATTGATTTCATCATTTTCTTCACATGACTGCATTATTCTGGTCTCAAATATCACATCTTCTAGTGGGTTTTCATACTCACTTGTCACTTAACTTACTTATTGATTCACCTTTTGGTGGCTTTTACAAGACACTCCCATTTCCTTCCAACAAATCTTCCTTTGGTAACTGAACCATCTTGCAGGAGAATATATTTATTATCCAAAATACCCCGAGGAGACAAGAACACAGCATGGCTACAGGTAGTTGGGAGGGTATACTACACATGTGTTTTGGAGAAAGAGCAGAATGAAAGAGTCTTCAGATCCCTGTATGGAGGAGAGTAAGGCTTTACGCAGTATCAGAAGCCTAAAGGACTTGAGCATGACCTCTCAGTACAAGGTCCTCTAGGTTGAGTGCAGCTGCCCTCACTGTTCCTGAATGGAGGTTCAGTTCAGTTCAGCTCAGTCATGTCTGACTGTGACCCCATGGACTGCAGCACACTAGGCTTTCTTGTCCATCACCAACTCCCAGAGCTTGCTCAAACTCATGTCCATCGAGTCAGTGATGCCATCCAACCATCTCATCCTCTGTCATCCCCTTCTCCTGCCTTCAGTCTTTCCCAGCACCAGGGTCTTTTCCAATGAGTCAATTCTTTGCATCAGGTGGCCACAGTATTGGAGATTCAGCTTCAGCATCAGTCCTTCCAGTGGATATTTTGGACTGATTTCCTTTAGGATGGACAGGTTTGATCTTGTAGTCCAAGGGACTCTCGAGAGTCTTCTCCAACACTACAGTTCAAAAGCATCAATTCTTTGGTGCTCAACTTTATGGTCCACTTGTCACATCCATACACGACTAGTGGTAAAACCATAGCTTTGACTAGATGGACCTTCCATGTTACTGAAGATCATTGATGCCTGGAAAGTGAGAGTAGCTTCAATAACCTTGGGCTTCTCAGATGTTGCTAGATATGCTTGTGCAGTCATTCATAAAGATCCTGAAAGAACTAAGGCACATATCACAGCACTTTGTGGGAGGCTAGCTTTGTGTTTGACACCAAAGTAGAGTCACACACTGTCTTTTAAATGGGATGCAATTATGTTAGAGAAAAGAAATGTCTATGATTTCACTGATGAAAGACAATGACAAAGTTGTGTGGCTTGAAAGACACAGAAAGTAAGCTCTGGCATTAGAGATTAACCAGGAAAAAATATAATGGCAACAAACAACATTGTTATCAGCAGTGGTTAGTTTCATGGCTATGTATAGCCCACTGTATACCTGCACTGTACGCTAAGGACTTTGCAGCATTCAAGCAATTAAATTTCCCAGTTCTAGACCCAAATTTCCAAGTTTGAATCAGCCTATTGATACTGACACTTGCTTTCCATTAATCTAAGGAAATTTACTTCTCAAGTTTTGACTTCTGCACCAAAACAGAAATAGTTTCCATTTTATCAGATGGTTTTGAGAATTTATGCATAAAGCAAACAGTGGAGTGCCTGGCACATGTAAGTCATTCAGTGTGTTTTTCTTACTTTTATTAATCCTCCCACAGACTATTATGTAAATATTATAATCATTTTTATGACACAGTCAGCAACCTCAGACTCAGGCAGTATTAGCAAATATCCCAGAGTCACACATTTCAGGAACATAGGCTGAATTTGAAGATCTAGTGAAAGGCATGCAGTTACCTCCTTGGCAGTATTGTGTCTCAGAAGACCAAAATTCTTTTGGCAATCACACAGATCTTCTCATGCCTCCTTGAACAAAAAATATTCCCTTAACCAAGTATTCCCTTTGATTCATTCAGCCTAGAATGTCTCCAATATATTCCAGCCAGAGAGACTAATGTCTACCTTACAAAGTTCATTGTAGTGTCTGACAACAATTCCTCAGACAATAATGAAGAAAATGAGGGGTAAAGAAGTTATAAGGCATTTGAAAATGATGAACAAATTGACAGAAGTTCCTCCAATCCAGTAATTAAATGTAAATGGATTAAACTCACCAGTCAAAAGACAGAGAGTGGGAGATTTCAATACCCTACTTTCAGTAATGGATCGATCAACCACACAGAAGATAAGTAAAGAAACAGAGGACTTGAACAAGTCAATTTAAAAAATCTAACAGAGAAATGACACTCTACCTGAAAACTGCAAAATATACATTCTTCTTAAGTGAACATGAAACATTCTCCCTAAATTATTGTATCATCACACAAAATAACTTAAGTGACTGCAACAGGATGAAATTAGAAATGAATAAGGAAAACTGGAAAAATCACAAATGGAAATTAAAGTGCACACTCTTAAACAACTGCTATGTCCTGAAAATTCATATGATGAAATCCTACTAGCCAACTGGATGGTATTAGGAGGTGGGGCTTTGGGGAGGTGCTTAGGTCAGAGGGGTGGAACCCTCATGAATCGGATTAGTTCTCTTATAAATGAGATCTTACAGAAGATCTTAAGAAGAGGTGGCAAGAGTACACCAAAGAACTGTACAAAAAAGGGTCTTAATGACCCAGATAACCATGATGGTGTGCTCACTCACCTAGAGGCAGACATCCTGGAATGTGAAGTCAAGTGGGCCTTAGGAAGCATCACTAAGAACAAAGCTAGTGGAGGTGATGGAATTCCAGCTGAGCTATTTCAAATCCTAAAAGATGATGCTGTGAAAGTGCTGCACTCAATATGCCAGCAAATTTGGAAAAGTCATCAGTGGCCACAGTGGAAAAGGTTTCTTCATTCCAATCCAAAGAAGGGCAATGCCAAAGAATGTTCAAACTTACCACACAACTGCACTCATTTCACATGCTAGCAAGGCAATGCTCAAAATCCTTCAAGCTATGCTTCAGTGGTATGTGAACCGAGAACTTCCAGATGTACAAGCTGGATTTAGAAAAGGCAGAGGAACCAGAGATCAAATTGCCAACATCTGTTGCATCATAGAAAAAGCAAGAAAATTCCAGAAAAACTTCTACTTCTGCTTCATTCAGTTTGTTGTGACTGTGTAGATCACAACAGACTGGAGAAAATTCTTTAAGAGACAGGAATACCAGACCACCTTACCTGCCTCCTGAGAAATCTGTAAGCAGGTCAAGAAGCAACAATTAGAAGCAACAATAAACTCATTCAAAATTGGGAAAAGTGTATGTCAAGGCTGCATATTGTCACTCTACTTATTTAACTTATATACAGAGTACATCATGCAAAATGCTGGGCTGGATGAAGCACAAGCTAGAATCAAGATTCCTGGGAGAAATATCAATAACCTCAGATATGCAGACGACACCACCCTAATGGCAGAAAGTGAAGAGGAACTAAAGAGCCTCTTGATGAAAGTGAAGTGTGTTAGTCACCCAATCGTGTCCAACTCTTTGCAACCCCATGGACTGTACTCCACCAGAATCCTCTGTCCATGGAATTTTCCAGGTAAGAATACTGGAGTGGGTTGCCGTTTTCTTCTCCAGGGGATCTTCCCAACCCAGGGATCAAACCTGGGCCTCCTGCATTGCAGACAAATTCTTTACTGTCTGAGCCACCACAGAAGCCCGATGAAAATGAAAGAAGAGAGAGAAAAAGCTGGCTTAAAACTCAACATTAAAAAAACTAAGATCATGGCATCTGGTCCCATCACTCCATGACAAATAGATGGGGAAACAATGGAAACAGTGATGGACTTTATTTTCTTAGACTCCAAAATCACTGCGGATGGTGACTGCAACCATGAAATTAAAAAGTTTGCTCCTTGGAAGATAAGCTATGACAAACATAGTGTATTAAAAAGCAAAGATGTTACTTTGCCAACAAAAGCCTGTATAATCAAAGCTGTGGTTTTTCCAGTAGTCATGTATGGGTGTGAGAGTTGGACCGTACAGAAGGCTGAGCACTAAAGAATTGATACTTTCAAACTGGGGTGCTGGAAAAGACTCTTGAGAGTCCCTTGGACAGCAAGGATGTCAAATCAGTCAGTCCTAAAGGAAATCAACCTTGAATATTCATTGGAAGGACTGATGCTGAAGCTGAAGTTCCAATTCTTTGGCCACCTGATGCATAGAGCTGACTCACTAGAAAAGACCCAGATGCTGCAAAAGATTGAGGCCAGGAGGAGAAGGGGGCAGCAGAAGATGAGATGACTGGATGGCATCACCAACTCAATGGACATGAATTTGAGCAAACTCCAGGAGTTAGTGAAAGACAGGGAAGCTTGGCGTGCTGCAACAATGCAGCAACTGAACAACAACTCTCTAGCCCATTTTGCCACTAGAGGACTCATTGAGAAGTGTGCAACCAGAAAGAGAGGCTGACAATCCAGGCACCCTGATCTCAGGCTTTCAGCCTAAAGAACTGTGAAAAATAAATTTGCTTATAAGCTACCCAATCTTTTGTATTTTGTACAGCAGTTTGAGTGCACCAAGACAACAATCCATGGGTCAAAGAAGAAACCAGAAATTAAATCAGAAAATACTTAAAGACTAATGAAAATGAAAACACAACATACCAACATTTAAGGTACAGAGCAAAAACAGTGCTAGGAGGGAAATTTGTGGCAGTAATCGCCTACATAAAAAAGCAATCAAAAATCAATAACCTAACTTCTACCTTCAGGAACTATAAAAAAGACAAACTTTGGCCACCTCATGCAAAGAGTTGACTCATTGGAAAAGACTCTGATTCTGGGAGAGATTGGGGGCAGGAGGAGAAGGGGATGACAGAGGATGAGATGGCTGGATGGCATCACCTACTCAATGGACGTAAGTTTGAGTGAACTCCAGGAGTTGGTGATGGACAGGGAGGCCTGGCATGCTGCAATTCATGGGGTCACAAAGAGTCGGACACGACTGAATGACTGAACTGAACTGAAACCAAAAGCTACAGAAGGAAGAAAATAACAAAAAATAGGGTGGAGATAAGCCAAATAGAAAGTAGAAAAACAAAAGAGAAAATCAACAAAACCAAATGTTGGCTCTTTGAAAAGTTCAACAAAATTGATAAACCTTTACCAACACTGACAGAAAATACAAATAACTAAAATCAGAAATGAAAATGGAGATATTACCACCAACCTTACAGAGATGAAAAAGAATTATAGGACAAAATATGAACAATTATATACCAACATATTAGATAAATAAGAAAAAATGGAAAAATTCCTTGGAAAAGAAATTAAACTGACTCAAGAAGAAATACAAGATTTCCACAGACCTATAAGAAGTAAAGAGATTGAATCATAATCAAAAACATCCTGACAAAGAAAGCTTTGAACCAGACTGCTACACCAGTGAATTCTACCAAGATTTAAATGAAGAATTAACACCAGTCCTTCTCAAACTTCAAAAAAACAAACAAACAAAAAAACTGAAGAAGGGAAACCCTCCTTAACTTGTTCTATGAGGCCAGTATTGTTCTGATACCAAAGACAGATAAAGACATCACAGGGAAAGATAATTACAGATGAATATCCTTTATGAATACAAATGCAAAAATCCTCAACAAAATATTAGCAAATTAAATCCAACAGCATATTAAAAGGTTTACTCACCATGAGCAAATGGAATTTACCTCAGCAATGCAAGGGTGGTTCAACATAAGAAAATTAATCAATGTAATCCTTCCCATTAATAAAATGAATGGGAAAAAACCACTTACTCATCATGATTTATGTAGAGAAGACATCTGGAAAACCCAATAACCTTTCATGATGAAAATGCTCAGAAAACTCAAAATAGAGGAAAATTTCCTCAACATGATAAAAACCTACAGCTAAAATCATACTCAAAGGTCAAAGACTGAAAGCTTTCCCCCTAAGACCAGAAAAACACAAGGAAGGAGACCTGCTTTACAGTTGCTATTAAGCATTGTACTTGAAGTTCTACCCAGAGCTATAAGACAAGGGGGAAAAAAAGTCTTCTAAAGTGGAAAGGAAGTTGTAAAATGATCTCTCTCTCTCTTTTTTTTCTTTTTGCAGATGACATGATCCTATACATTAAAAATCCCAAAGAATTCACAATGACTAATAAAGCTAATAAATGAATTCAACAAAGTTGCAAGGGAAACTAACACCCCAGAATCATTAGTGTATCTATAGAACAGCAATGAACAACCCCCAAAAAAAATTAGGAAGCTCCTTGTATTTTACAACCATACCTCCAAGAATAAGATACTTAGTAATAACTCTAACCAAGAAGGTGAAAGATTTGAATGCTGGAAAAAAAAAAAAATAGTTGAATGAAAATAAAGACCTAAATAAATGGAAAGATGTATCATGTTCAAAATAAAATAGGAAGTCTTAACATTGTTAAGATATCAATATTACCCAAAAGATAACACAGATTTAATGCAATTTTTGTCAAAAGCCCATTTTGCAGAAATGGGAAAAAATTCCCAAATTCATATGGAATTTCAAAGGGCCCCAAATAACTAAAAATAATCCTTTAAAAACGTGTATACCTGTGGCAAATTCATGTTGATGTACGGCAAAGCCAATACAATATTGTAAAGTAATTAGCCTCCAATTAAAATAAATAAATTTATATTTAAAAAAAAAAAAAACCTTCAAAACTTAACAGAATTCCCTGGTGATACAGTGGATAGGAAATCCGCCTGTCAATGCAGGGGACACTGGTTGGATCCCTGGTCTGGGAAGATTCCACATGACACAGAGGAACTAAGCCCCTGCAACCACAACTGCTGAGCCCACACTCTACAGCCCACACTCTACAGCCCACAAGCTGCAACTACTGAACTCACATGTGCCACAACTACTGAGACCTGTGTGCCCTAGAGCCTGTGCTTCACAACAAGAGAAATCACTACAATGAGAAGCCTGTGCAAAGTAATGAAGAGTAGCCCCCACTCACCACAACTAGAGAAAGCCCATGCACAGCAATGAAGACCCAGAGCAACCAAAAATAAATAAATAAAAAGAAGTGATAACTCAGTACACATGAAAAAAAAAAAGTCTGGCACTAACATAAGGACAGACATACAGACCAAAGAAATAGAAGAGACAGCCCAGAAATAAAACCTCATATATAGTCAATTTTCAACACAGATGATACGACCATTCAAGGGTAAAAGATAATCTTTGAATAAACTGCAGAAGAGGAAATACTATTTCATCTATGATGCCAGAATTGCCCTGACACCAAAATCAGACAAAGACACTACAAGGAAAAAAACAGAAACAAAAAACTATAGACCAATATCCCTTGTGAATATGGATGCAGACATACTCAGAATACTAGCGATAGACACTTCTCCAAAATATATATATAAACGACTAACCATGGAAAAATGGTTGGCATAATTAGTCATTGCTGCTGCTGCTGCTAAGTCGCTTCAGTCATGTCTGACTCTGTGCGACCCCATAGACGGCAGCCCACCAGGCTCCCCTGTCCCTGGGATTCTCCAGGCAAGAACACTGGAGTGGGTTGCCATTTCCTTCTCCAGTGCATGAAAGTGAAAAGTCAAAGTGAAGCCGCTCAGTCGTGTCCTTTTACTCCTAGCAACCCCATGGACTGCAGCCTACCAGGCTCCTCCATCCATGGGATCTGCCAGGCAAGAGTACTGGAGTGGGTTGCCATTGCCTTCTCCGAATTAGTCATTAGGGAAGTGCAAATGAAACCCATAATGAATTGCTTCTTGGCTTTTTGGCTAAGATTGAATGCAAAACCACTACCAGGATGGCTATAGTAGAAAAAAGGGCACGGGAGGCAAACAAGTGTTGGTGAGGTTGTGGAGAAATTGAAACCCATTGCATTGTTTATGGGAATGTAAAATGGTAAAACCATCGTGGGAAAAACTATGGTGGTTCCTCAAAAAGTTATATATAGAATATTTTCTGTCAATTCCAAATATATATTCAAAATACTTGAAATCAGGACTCAATTGCTAAGGATTCAGATAATCGTTCACAGATGTTTACACCAGTATTATTTGCAATAGGCATAAAGGCAGAAAACAACCCAAATTTTCATTAATAGATGAATGAATAAACAAAATATGGCATGTACATATAATGAAATATTTTTCAACCTTCAAAGGAATGGAATTCTAAACAGGCTACAATAGATGCACCTTGGAAACATTATGCTAAGTGAGATTAAGCCGTACACAAAAAAGGCAAATACTGTATGATTCCATTTATATGAGATACCTAGAATAGGCAAATTCATAGAGAAATAAAGTGAATATAGGTTAGGGCAAGGTGGGAGTTACTGTTTAATTGATAGAGTTATTGTTTGGGATGATGAAAAGCTTCTGGAAATGGATAGTGCTAGTGGATGTACAACCTTGTGAATGTACTTAATACTATTAAATTGTATATTTTAAAATGGTTAAAAATCATAAAAATTTATTATATCCTGCAATAAAAAATGAAAGAAAAAACCCCAACATATAATACATAGTTAGCCTTCCTTATTGTGAAATTAGATGCTACATCTTTGACTCTAACAGAAGTATGGCAACAAGGAGAATCCTAAGCAAATTATCTAAATCCCATGTAAGATCATGTATATTTCAGGGTGATTTTCAGACTGCCACAAACCATACCTGCTAGCTTTTATCTCCAAAAGAGATAATTTTGGAACTGAGCTAACCTATCTCTATTAGGGCCCACTAGTAGACAAGTTAATGGAAATTACACAAAGTTTCTAAGTGCTCATGGATTACATTGAGAAAAATCTAACTTTCTGAAGGGTGGCAGATTCCAATATGTAAAGAATTGCTTCATTGTTTATAATTTTATTTCTCCTTTAAAGTTGTCTTTGTAAGAATAATAGTCTCATACAGCGATTACTCAATAATTAGTATTTATATGAGAAAATAATTAAGTTTACAATCATTTGTTGACCTTAGTTTGTTATATTATGTAATGGTTTAAATTTTGCAATTGATATGGAAAATTACAACCGATTTCCTGGTTGTAAATATTATGGGAATTGAGGCAATAAAATAAGACTCAAGACATAGATACCAGAAATGTTCAGAGAATATGTGAATTTTTAAATAAGTGAATGAATCAGTAGTTTACAATATGTGGCCCCTTGACCAGCAACTTCAGCATCACCTGGAAATCTATGAGAAAAAAAATTCTCAGGACCTGGCAGAGGGGAATATCTGAACAAAGTCCTGATAACTGGACAGACCGGGCTTTAGGGAGGGAAAGAAGGTCTGTTGGGTAGAGCTAGTTTGGGATGGCTGGGAGAGCATTCACAACAGAGAGGGGAGGAAATGGAGCCTAAGATATCTTTCTGGATATAATAGGGGTTTGGATTTCCTAAGAACAAACGGGCACCCTCCCAATGCCCCAGGGACAGATGGGTCATTAAAAAGGGAACAAATGCTGGGCATGGCTATGGTACACTGAAGAGTGGATTCCACCTCCAGGAGTTAGTGTTGCAGGCATCCAGCTTGTACTGCAAGGTATTCCAGTTTCTCCACAGGAGCCCAGAACCAGAGATTTCAGAATCTGTGTAAAACTGCACAGATTTCCCATGGTGGAAACTGATTCATATTAAAACAAACAAACATAAAAAACCCTTTGGGGAGCCTTAACCCACACCTCTAGGCTAGATGTAGACTCCCAGGTAGTACCTGGTTAAAGACAGAACTGACAGCTTGGTGCTACAGGCAATCCAGTTATACTTCCACATATCAGACCAACACAAATAGAAGAAGGAAGGATAGAGATTATTATTTGTAATTGTACAGATAAGGTAACCTTGATAAAGTTTCATTTTATTAAAACATAAAAGCTGATCACAGTGATCACTTGAACACCTAGGAGACATGTATGAGGACAGACCCATAGGCACCAAAATACAGAGAAATAAGAGAGATCTTGATGGCCCTTCTGAGGATTTCACCTTTCATAGGCATTGCCAAAGTTGTCAATTTATGTAACTTTTTTGGTAAGAATGTCAGTGTCCCTATTAAAATACTTACAGAAATACAAAAATATTTCCAAATCACAATGTCTGACATCCAATTAAAAATAAACAGTGACACACAGAAGCAGGAAAATATAACCTAAAATGAGAAGAAAAATCAATCACTTAAAACAAGGCACAGATGAAGCAATTATACCCCAATAAAAAAAATTTTTTTAAACAGGCACAAAACACAAAAAGATGCTCATCACTGCTAATTATTGGGCTTCCCTTGTGGCTCAGCTGGTAAAGAATCCATCTGCAATGAGGGAGACCTGGGTTTGATCCCTGGGTTGGGAAGATCCACTGGAAAAGGGAAAGTCTACCCACTCCAGTATTCTGGCCTAGAGAATTCCATGGGCTGTATAGTCCATGGGGTAGTAAAGAGTCTGACAGAGACTGAGCAACTTTCACTTCACTTCACTGCTAATTATTAGAGAAATGCAAATAAAAAATATAATGTGGTAACACCTCACACCTGTCACAGTGGCTATCACTAAAATGTCAACAAATAATAAATGCTATATAGAAGAACAGATTTAAATGCTAATGAGACAAGCTTGCTTACAAGGCTGTAGGCAAATGAACCTATATAATGCAAACGGCTTTCAAAGCCTGACTTTGAATTATTCAAGTATTACACACAATTGTGCTATTGTGTGAATGCCAAGGGCAACTAAGTACAAACCCCTAGTGTTGCAAAGAGCCCCCCATGTCCAGACTTGAAAAGAAAAATCTGAACCATATGACAGTCCATTGTAGATGGAATAAAAAAGTTTGAGTGATAGCAGAAACATTCTGGGACTTGTTCCACAACTGCTCATCCAAGAAACTGAATGCTATTTCCAGTGCAAAAACCTTGCCTCCAAGGTTTAATTAATTTTCGATAATGTCCCAATCCACTGCCATGAAGAAGTTGAAAATGCCCACTCCAACCTAGATGTTCTTTTCATGCCCCTAAATTCTGTTATCCAACCACTCAATCAGAGCATAATAAAAGCACAACATAAGGGAGCTTTTTAGCAAAACTCTCAACACCAACAAAGAAACCACGAGGATGGACTACTGGGTGTCTGTCAGTATATGCACTGTCACTGTGTTGGCACAACCTGGGATAATTAATAAGCAGACTACTATCATTAACTGTTGGGAAAATGTTTGGCGGGACTCCTTGAAAATTTTCAGACTTAAAGGTATTACCGAAAATATAAAGGACAGTGTCAAACACATAATGCATATCACAAAGCATATAAGTAAAAAAGACTTCAAATGATATGATGGAAGATGTGGAAGAAACTTTGGCACAGAAGTAAGTAGAAACCACCAACTAAGACCTGGAAGAGAAGGCAAAACAAAGCATCGTCCTCTCCTTTGGTTGTCCTGGGTCAATCCAAGTTCAAGAGATTTACCCACTTCAGTGCACTGCCCTATCACACATCCTGCAGTTCTATCAAAATTAGAGTCTTAATGTTAATATTTAATTAAGTTTAATCTTTTTTTCTGCTACTGCTAAGTTACTTCAGTCGTGTCCGACTCTGTGCAACCCCATAGATGGCAGCACACCAGGCTTCCCCATCCCTGGGATTCTCCAGGCAAGAACACTGGAGTGGGTTGCCATTTCCTTCTCCAATGCATGAAAGTGAAAAGTGAAAATGAAGTCGCTCAGTCAGCAACCCCATGGACTGCAGCCTTCCAGGCTCCTCCATCCATGGGATTTTCCAGGCAAGAGTACTGGAGTAGGATGCCATTGCCTTCTCCAAATCTTTTTTTCTAGAACTTTCTTTGCATGATCTACTGTACAACATAGTGTACTATACAGTGTTTATGTGTTTACTGTAAGTAAGTGTAAGAGTACTGCATATATGTATTGTTTGTGTATGTTGGAGTGAAAAAAGTAAAAGCAGTACAGTAACAACAGAATATACAAAAATGATGTCATTGAAGTATTTTTAATACAATGAAATATTGGATGAAACTTCTCAGAAACATTTATTAAATAAGGTGTTCTAAAACAGAAAAAAAAAAATTCCATAGAGGATTACGTATTGATTGGTTGACGAAAATGTGAACAGATGCTCACAGGTACCTAAATCTGTATTGCCACTAGACGCAATGGTTCAGTATTCACTAATTCAGTGTTTATGGTGAACTTATAGAGGAAAAATATCAATAACCTCAGAAATGCAGATGACACCACCCTTATGGCAGAAAGTGAAGAGGAACTAAAAAGCCTCTTGATGAAAGTGAAAAAGGAGAGTGAAAAAGTTGGCTTAAAGCTCAACATTCAGAAAACGAAGATCATGGCATCTGGTCCCATCACTTCATGGTAAATAGATGGGGAAACAGTGGAAACAGTGTCAGAATTTATTTTGGGGGGCTCCAAAATCATGGCAGATGGTGACTGCAGCCACGAAATTAAAAGACGCTTACTCCTTGGAAAGAAAGTTATGACCAACCTAGATAGCATATTAAAAAGCAGAGACATTACTTTGCCAACAAATGTCCGTCTAGTCAAGGCTATGGTTTTTCCAGTAGTCATGTATGGATGTGAGAGTTGGACTGTGAGGAAAGCTGTGCACCGAAGAATTGATGCTTTTGAACTGTAGGGTTGGAGAAGACTCTTGAGAGTCCCTTGGACTGCAAGGAGATCAAGCCAGTCCATTCTGAAAGAGATCAGCCCTGGGATTTCTTTGGAAGGAATGATGCTAAAGCTGAAACTCCAGTACTTTGGCCACCTCATGCAAAGAGTTGACTCATTGGAAAAGACTCTGATGCTGGGAGAGATTGGGGGCAGGAGGAGAAGGGGACAACAGAGGATGAGATGGCTGGATGGCATCACAGACTCGATGGATGTGAGTTTAAATGAACTCCGGGAGTTGGTGATGGATAGGGAGGCCTGGCGTGCTGCAATTCATGGGGTCACAGAGAGTCGGACACAACTGAGCGACTGAACTGAACTGAACTATAGTCTATAACTACCATGAATAACAAGAACTGATTGCATATGATGTATGTATATGTATTTCAAGACTCAGGCCTTATGCTCAATGGTAGACATGACATTGACATGTTACATGTCAATGTTTTGTAACAAATAACTTTCAATAAACGTTAGAAGAGCTAACATCCCAACGGTCCAACTCTCCTGACTATGGATATAAAAAAATACATAAAGGAGATGAGGCCTTAGATCTCTCCCCTTTCAGCCCCTCCCCCGCCCCCACACAAATGACAGATTGTCATAAGCTTGGCAGAGAGATTGGAAAAAAGACACACATGCATTTCTCTTTCCTCTCTTCTACGTCTCTTTAAATGCTCTTGAGATGGATTTATAATAAACATAGGAAGAACTGTTACTGACATTTTCCCCAAATGCATGACAACCACTGAGTCTTCCTTATGGATTCTCAGATGTAGTGTAAAGCTGTAGCCAGTGTCAATTTCTAGTATGACCCTTCAGATGACCTGCCATAGAAAGCTTTCACAGAGATGATAATTAGTGTTTCTCTTCTGACACTGAGTAAGATATTTCTCTGGCCAAAAGACTTCCCTGAATAGTTATATTCAAAAGGAAAGGTACTTCACCTGTATGAGTTCACCTAAATTGCCTGAAGTGAGCAAACTTGCACAAGGCCTTCCTCCATCTTCTAAACTCTGGTGTGAATCTTTTGATGGTGAGTGAAGGATGAACTGTGGCTGAAGGCCTTTCCACATTCACCACATTCAAAGGGTTTCTCTCCAGTGTGAGTTCTCACATGTTGAGTTAAGGCAAAGTTGTCACAAAAGGCCTTCTCGCATTCTTTGCACTCATAGGGCTTTTCTCCAGTGTGGATCCTATTATGCCGAACAAAATTTGCAGGCTGGGTGAAGGCCTTTCCACATTCTCTGCATACATAAGGCTTTTCCCCGGTATGAATCCTCATGTGTCGAGTAAAGGAAGAGCTATAGTAAAAGGCTTTTGCACATTCTTTACACTCCAAAGGTTTTTTCCCACTATGGGTCCTATTGTGTCTGATAAAAACAGAATGGCGTGTAAAGGCCTTTCCACATTCACTGCATTCATAGGGTCTCTCACCAGTGTGAATCCTCACATGTTGAATTAAGGAAAAACTGTCACAAAACGCTTTCCCACATTCTTTGCACTCAAAGGGCTTCTCTCCAGTATGTGCCCTCTTATGCCGGATGAAAGTAGATCTATGAGTAAAGGCTTTTCCACACTCACTGCACTCATAGGGTTTCTCTCCAGTGTGAATCCTCATATGTTGAGTGAAGGATGAGTTGAGGCAGAAAGCTTTTCCACATTCTTTGCACAAAAAGGGTTTTTCTCCCGTGTGGGTCATATTATGCTGGATAAAAGTGGACCGGTGAGTGAAGGCCTTTCCACATTTGCTGCACTCATAGAGTTTCTTTCCAGTGTGAATCCTCATGTGTTGAGCAAAGGAGGAGCTGTAGTAAAAGGCTTTCCCACATTCCTTGCACAAAAAGGGCTTTTCTCTAGTGTGAGTCATATTATGCTGGATGAAAGAGGAGCGATGGGTGAAAGCTTTACCACATTCTTTGCACTCATAGGGTTTATCTCCACTATGAATACGCTGGTGCTCTGTGAGGTGAGACCTGCGTTTGAAGGCCTTCCCACACTCAATACACTTGTACGGCTTTTCCCCAGTATGAAATCTCATATGTCTAATGAAGTCTGCCATATAACGAGAGGCTTTCCCACATTCACTGCATTTATAAGGCTTCACTCCAGCGTGAATCTGTTGATGCCGAGTAAGGGCCCAATTCTTGCTAAAATCTTTTCCACATTCCTTGCACTTATAGAGGTTATTCCTTGCATCAACAACCAGGTCTTTTCCTGGTTCTTGGGAATCACATTTATGCAGAGCATCTTTTATACTGACTTGCTCCTGTAAAATCCCTAAACAAAGACTATCACCTGTCTCAAAGTCATCATGTTTATGGCTCAACTTCCTCAGGCATGTCTCCTTGTGGGGGTCTGCTCCTGGCCTCCAGTTCCCTTCTTGCATTTCTGACAGTTTTTCCTGATACCTTGCTTGCCCCAGCCAGGAATCCCTTGAGGTGCCATGTGTCACTTGTTCCTCAAAAGGGGCTTCCTCAGTGAGGGCCAGCTGAGAAGCAGTAAGCTCTGTGGTCTTGGGGTTTGCTTTTTCACCTGAAGGAAATCCAATATGACAAAAGTGCCTATTAGTGATGTCAACACAGAACAAAATAAGTGACCACGTTAGTGGAAGAATGAAGATGAAAATAAAGCCTCTACCATCTACGGCATTTTTTACATCTCTTAAACCCTGGTTTAAAATCTCTTTCTTTACTAATCCTTGGGCTCTTGACATCTTTAAAAGGTAACCCAAGGAGAAAAGCTGCAGCTGGGAACAGAAAATCTGTAGTGGAGACTCCACCTCACTGTCCAGAGTGGGGAAGGGTGGGCAGAGTAATGATAATGACTGTGTTCCAATATCTCATGCTGCTATGACAGCACAGAGAAGGTGAACCTAACTTGGCCCAGATGGCAGACAGAAAGAGGTCAGTGGAGGCTACAAGGACAAGGTGCTACATAAGTTTATTTCCAAAGGTGAGTAGGAATTCCCTGGCAGAGGAATTAGGAGAAAAACTGTATTAGACAACTGAAAGTTCAAAGGGTCAGGGTCTTAAGAGAATGCTGAATGCCAGGCAAAAAGAAAAGAATGACAGGATGGTGGAGAGGGAGGTAGAGACAGAGGAGAAACAAAATCTTAGGATTCTGGACTGTGCAGAAGTTGGGGGAGTCAGAGATAAGCAATTGGGTGGACATATTCAGTCTACTATACCTGAGTAAAGACTCAGTGAACAGACTGAAATGGATAACATTTAGATAACTAGAAAACATATCACATCAATAAAGATTTATTTGAAAAGAGATTAATAATATAAAGTTGCCAATTTCCCTCAAATTCATTATAAATTTAATACAACTTGGGATAAATCCCAATAGGGTTTTTCATGGTTACCGGCAAGCTGATTGTGGAATTTATATAAAAGAACAGAGACCAGGATATCTCTGAAGAAGAATAAAGCAAAAGGACTTGCTCTTTGAGGAATCAGGATGATGATGAAATCATATATAACAAAGTAGTGTGATGCAGCCTAGATATAACATAAGCTGTCAAAGTGTCAAAGGTAAAAACAGAGTTAGGAGCTCTGAAATGTGTATATGGAATTTGCTCAACACATGAGGATTCACACAATTTTGATATATGACAGAAGTAGCAGAGAGGCTAGTGGGAATAGGAAAAGACTATTTAATAAATGGATGTAGAAAAATCATTTGCCACAATGAAGGAAAATGAAGTTGTATTTCTACCTTGCACAAAGCAAAAAATTAATTCCAGATTGATTAAGACTTATTGTCAGAAGCTAAAGATTAAAAACATTTAGTAAATAGTGAAAATGACTATCTTTTAGATCTTGGGGAAAAGGAAAAATTCAAAAACAAGATACAGAAGCATTCACTATAAAAGACCAATCAACATGACTAATGTTTTAAAAGTCAATCCAAGAAAAATGGCTATGTTAACATCAGACCTACATTAACACCAGATAACATAGATGACAGAGCAAAGAAAATGGGACCAAAAGGGACATTATATAATGACAAAAAGATCAAGCCACCAGGAAGACATAATAACCCTCAATCTGTATGTACCAAATATCAGAGCCTCAAAACATACAAATTAAAAACTGAGCTGAAAGGAGAAATACCCAAAATTACAATTAGCAGCTGGAGACTTCAACACTTCACACCCAAAATGAAAACTGAACCATGCTATGAACTGACATTTCACAGAAGATATGTATTGACTAAACAACATATGAAGAGGTACTCAAATTTCTTAAATATGAGGGAAGGGCAAATTAAGACCACAATGAGAGACTATTTAATATTCACCTGATTGAAAACACCTTTCAAGTGTTGGAGATCCATGGAATTGTTCATACAGGGAAAGTGAAGTGTAAGTGGGTATAAATAATCATGTTAGAACACAACAGGGCATCATCTAGTAAAGTTCTCCTTTTGTTTAATTTATAATTCCCAAATTCCAGTCCTAGGCGTATTCTAAGAGAAATTCCTACACTTGTTTGTGAGAATACACACATGTGAATTTTCATGGCTCCACTGTGTATGGGTACAAAAAATTAGAAACAAGAAAATTTCCATGAAAATGGATGAATACACGGTGTTACATAAACGACTTTCGGAGAAAAAAAATGAGTGAACTATAGCTGTGTGCATGCTCAGTTACTAAGCTGTGTCTTGCCTCTTTGCAACCCCATGGACCGTAGCCCGCCCGGCTCTTCTGTTCATGGGATTTCCCAGCTAAGAATACTGGAGTGGGTTGCCGTTTCCTTCTCCAGAGGATCTTCCTGACCCAAGCAAGGGATCTTCCGAACCTGTGTCTCCTGCATTGGCAAGTGGGTTCTTTACTGCTGAGCCATCAGGGAAACCAAACTATAGTTACATGCATCATAAACCTCAGTAATGTACTATTGAATGAAAAGTACAAATCCTATAAGATAACATAAACAGATACTTTTATAATGTTCAAATAAAAAAGCAAAATATACACAGGAGTACAATGAAACAATGTTTTTTTGAGAATGTCAGTTTTTCATGGCATTATAAAATTGATATGTATGTATCTTAAACTTATTTTTTAGCAATTTTTAATTGTGGTAAAATAAACATAACATAAAATGTACCATTTTGAGATGAAACAGTCTTAAAAAGTAATGGATAGAATAATTAGATGAAGTAGATAAATTCCTTAAAAGACTCAAATTACCAAAACTGACACAAGAAAAAACAGACTATCTGAATAGCCCTTTATTTATTCAAAAGACAAATTCTGTGATGGACTAATGTTTGTGTTCCCCAAAATTCATGTATTGAAGCCCTAACTGCCACTGTATTTGGAGGTAGGGCCTGGCCTTTACAGAAATAATTAAGGTTAAGTGAGGTCATAAAAGTAGCGACCTGAGAGGATCAGATCCTTATAAGAGACACAAAAGACTTCTCCCTCTCTTCCCCACCATCACACACCACACTTTAATCCCATCATGGGTGCTCCATTCTCATGACCTCATCTAAACCCAATCACCACCCAAAGGGCCAGGATCATCACACTGGGGCACTAGGGATTCAACATACAGATTTTGGGAGGACACAGGTGTTTAGTTCATAACAAGGTGACATGTGAAAAAGTACATGGCAAATGTTCTGTAAATTGTAGACCACTATCTCTTATCATTATTATAGTTGTTACATTGGTTAATCAGAATGTCAGCAATAACCTGTGAGAACATTTTTTTAGTACTCCGGTGCTGAGAAATACCACTACTGGGCCTCAAAGAGTAAAGGGGCAGATACCATCTGCTCACAAGAATGTGAAGCAATGAGGGATCTTACATATAGCTGGTGGGAATGTGACATGGTGCAGTCACTCTGAAACTGACTGGTAGTTTCTTTTAAAGCTAATCATATAACTACACCATGATCCAGCCAGTCTACTCATATGTATACTCCCAACAGAAATGTGTGCTTATAGGCAACAAAAAATATGGTTAAGAATATTCATAGCAGCATTCTCCATAATATTCTGAAAAGTCAAATGTCCATCAACAGGAACACAGGTATGTGTAATCTATTAGTTCACTGAGCTATTGCACAGTGAGAAACTAACACCAAATAAAAGCAACCACATGGATAAATTCCAGAGCCATGATTATCAAAAGAAGACAGGCAGGGCCATATTGTGCACTGTGGGGTTCCATTTATAAACCTTCAAAACTAATCTATGGGACTTCCTTGGTGGTCTGTAGCTAAGACTCCAAGCTTGCAATGCAGGGGGCCTGGGTTTAACACCTGGTCAGGTGACTAGACTCCGTATGCTGCAACTAAGAGTTCGCATGCCATAACTAAAAGATTCCACATACTGCAACTAAGACATGGTGCAGCCAAATAAATAAATAAATGAATATTAAAAAAAAAAAAAAACAAAACCTAAATCTATGGTGACAGAGTCTAAATACTGGTTAATTTTGTAGAAGGGGATATTAACAAGGAGGGAAGCACAAAAAGCCTGAGAGGTGCTGGAAATACTGCATTTCTTGACACTTGTAGTGGATATGCTGGTTTATATATATGTAAAATTTCATAATGATGGACCTTTAAGATTTATATATTCACTGTGTATAAATTACACCTCAGTACAAAAATTCAAGGAAATATTGACTAGTAAAGGAGAGGTCTGTGTAGATGTCTCTTCTGAGAATGAGAAAAGTCCTCTAAAAAGCTTGGTTGTTCAGCTGAAATAGAGTCAACAACTTTTGGATGTTGTTGGAGAGCCAAGAGCATTTTTTTTGCAAGAAACTTCAGCATGTTTTTTCTACTGAGCAGAGAGAAGATGGAGATATAGAAGAGGGAGGAAATAAATGAAGAAGCATGTTCTCTGATGCAGTGGACAGACTCCTGTATGGTTTCCCATAATCCCTTCCTTATAGTGTTCCCACAGTTTTGATACCCTCTGCCTGAATCCTGGGCTTCCCAGGTGGCACTAGTGGTAATGAACCCGCCTACCAATACAGAAGACATAAGAAACATGGATTCAATCCTGAGTCAGGAAGATCCCTTGGAGAAGGAGATGGCAACCTGCTCCAATATTCTTGCCTGGAAAATCCCATGGACAGAGGGGCCTGGTGGGCTATAATCCATGGGGTCACAAAGAGCTGGACACAACTGAAGTGACTTAGCAAGCACGCATGCTGAATCCTAGCAAAATTTACTTCTAAAGAATAGAATATAACAAAGGCAGTAGAATGTAAGATGTAACAGATAAAGTATATGTGTGGAACCTCTCTTGCTGGAATCTCTTACACCATTACTTGATCTGAAGAAGTAAGCTGATGTGTTGTAAACTGTCTATAACTACAGCTTTGCAGGGGATCAAGCTAAGCTGTGCCTAGATTTCTGATCCACAGATGAGATAATAAATGAGTGATATTTTAATATTAAATGAGTGATTTTTTACTCACTCATTGCGATCTGGCAATAGATAACTAAGACACCTGAGAAGGTAGGTGAAGGTATGACCTAGACTCTGCTAGGGGGATCACCCATGGCCAGGGATGAGAACTCTTCTGTAGAGGTGAGAAGGAAGCTGCAGGGATAAGTCAGTAAAGGTTAAAAAGCAAGAAAAACAAGGGAACAGCCTTTATTTTCTGAATGAACTGGGTCATATGTTGAGATCTCAATGACTGGGGAGGTGGTGATGTTTGGAATAAGGTAAAAGTGGACAGGGGAGTGGATGTGAGACATAGAGCTGATCATGGGGGGCCTATGTTAGCTCATGAAGGCAAAAGATGATTGCAGCCTGGGCTAGGGTGATAATGATGGAACTCATGGAACTGGTGGAGGTGACAGATTCAGGAGAAACATATGATGAAATATGATCAAGATTCAGGAATGGTTGCCTCGTGGGCATGATGAAGATGGAGGTGTTGTTCAAGTTTGTTTTTGGTTTTCTCAACTTCTTGAACAGCAAGACCATTGACTGAAATGGAGAGATGAGAGGAGTGGGCAAGATCTTGAGATCCTTCTTAGGCATGATGGGTATAAAGTGCCTTTGAAACCTCCAAGTGAAGATGTAGAACTGCAGAAAGGGGTGAAGATTTGAGACAGACTCAGTGGACTGAGGAGGGGCTGGCCAGAGATACTCACTGGCTGGCTGAGCAACCTGAGGGAACCCAAGAGGGGAGCAATCACGAATCTACATTGGTGCTAGCCACACATTTGATGTGGGGCCGACAAAGGCAAACATCCTCTTAAGATTTTACAAGACAGGAGAGCAAGAGGATGACAAGACTAGGGACTGCTTCTGAATATCTCATTTACAAATGGAAGCATGGATGCCTGCAGGGATGTACAGTACAGACAAATGATCGGATAGACGTGAAAAAGAGTGAGATGCAAATTAGAGTTGGAGATAGTAATCTGCAGAAAAATAAATGACTCTTTTCTGAATCCAGAAGGTAGTTTGAGATACCATTAGTCACTATTTATTATGAGTTAATAATACATGAATATTGTTAAGTCACTTACTTTGGGTCAGGCAATGGAAGGTGAATGGAAGTGACTATGTGAGCAAGTGGGTATGACTACTTCCCTTCTCTCCTATTCCTTTTGGCCAGTTGGATGATGTCAGGGCAATCTTACAGCCAAATACTGACAACAGAATACACCTGGTCCCTAAATAGATACGTGGTACAGAATTTGCCTACAGACCCACATTATGTGTGTATGTGCTCAGTTGCTCAATCACGTCTGACTCTTTGCAACCCTATGAACTATACTCCACCAGGCTCTTCTGCCCATGGAATTTTCCAGGCAAGAATACTGGAACAGGTTATCATTTCCTACTCCAGGGGATCTTCCCAACCCGGGGATCAAACCCACATCTCACGTGTCTTCTGCATTGGCACACAGATTCTTTACAACTGTGCCACTTGGGAATCCTGACCACATTACGCTATGCTATGCTATGCTAAGTCACTTCAGTAGTGTCCGACTCTGTGTGACCCCATAGACGGCAGCCACCAGGCTCCCCCATCCCTGGGATTCTCCAGGCAAGAACACTGGAGTGCGTTGCCATTTCCTTCTCCAATGCATGAAAGTGTAACAATTTTTAGAAATACGATATTTAATATTTAGTTACCTCGCCTGATGCTTCATTGACTAAAGATATCTGGGTAGGAGTTTCAATTTCAATTGATAACTATTAAAATAAGACATCAGGTATATATCATATTGTACACAGTCTTTCATGACTTTCTATGCCTTTGCCATCTAAACACAGAAAGGGAACTAAGAGATATTACAGACTCTCAGGGGAACAATTTCTGATTTCACTATAAAAACAGTTTTACAGCTTGAAAACATGATAAAGTTAAAATTACACCTTTATTGAGGTTGATGTGGCAATATGTATATATTGGATGCCTTACAAACCTGTACATCCTCTGACACAGCATTTCTACTATGAATTCAATTTCCCCCCTTCACCTCCCCAACCCTCCCATTCCCATTGAACTTAAGTCTTTGTACAACATGTAGTCACATGTTTTTTGTATTTAGATTTTCTGCTGCAGAACACAGTCTGCCATCAGTCTGTGATGTGTTGGCCTAATTCACAGATTCAAGAAGCTATCCGCACACTTTATAGAATGGCAACCAGCACAGAGAGGCATTCAGTAAGTCGTTGATGAATGAAGATAATTTTTCATCTTTTTAGTCCACTGATGTCATAATACCTACAGTGAGGTTCAGGTGTGAAAATAACCTTACGTTTTTGGATTAAACACACAGTATTCATGATGTACTATTTTTTTAATACTGTTAGATTTAGTATTAGGATGTGCTTATATAGAAATGCCCTTTTTTCCCCATGTATTATCATTATCCATTTGACAGTGAGGTTGAGCAGCTTATCTTTTTATTCTTTCCTACAGTAGGGATTATTTGTTCTTTGAATATTTGGCAAAAGGCAAGATAAAACCATCTGGGCCTGAGGCTTTTTTTGAAGAAGAGATCTTTGAAAACTGCTTTAATGTCTTTGATGGCTACTTCTTTATTCAAGTTGTCTACTTTTCTTGCCCCAATTTGGGATTTTCCTACTTTTCCTGCCTCAATTTGGGATTTTCCTACTTTTCCAGGTATTTATCCACTCTAGCTAAATTATCAAATATACTATATTAATTTTCAAAACAAGGCACTGCTGTTCATTAAGTTATTTTCCTTTATATCATTTTTTATTTTTATATGCATCTTTGTTTTATCAGTCTTGGCAGAAGTTTATTTCTCTACAGTCCAGCTTTTACTTTTATTCATCTTCCTTTTTATTTTCTGTGGTAGTTTATTTTCTATGGTAGGTAGGGTAGAACCCAGGTAGGGACAAAGTGGCTTGTGTGGTCTGAGAAAATGGGAGTGAGTGGTCCTGGTTTTTACTGTGGTTACAGGGTGGGCCTGGGATTGCATCTTGGAATGCCATGTAGGTGCCAAGGAAGGTGTAGACTTTTTTAAAAATCAGTTTGCCCACAGGTAGGGCAGAAGGGAAAGGTGGACATGGGAGCTGAAAGTTGCCAGCAGTCAGATATCAAACAGACTCTTGTTCAGAACTCTCTGCTGCTGCTGCTGCTGCTGCTGCTGCTAAGTCACTTCAGTCGTGTCCGACTCTGTGTGACCCCATAGACGGCAGCCCACCAGGCTCCCCCGTCCCTGGGATTCTCCAGGCAAGAACACATTATACCATGGCACAAATGAGAAAAACAAGTCTTGCTGAGCCACCAAGATTTTGGAGTTTATCTCTTACAGCAGGCAGCATCCACTTAGCCTAACTTATATGTCAAAGGCACAGGAAGATCATGCAACTTCCCCAGGGTCCTGATGCTTCTGAATGGCCAAGTATAGAGTCTGTCTCTTACTCAGGATAGCACATTTCAACCCCAGTAAAGGCAAAGAGTGTGACGGGATTGGGAAGACAGAGGAAACACAGTTAAAAGGACTCCATGATCACCCAAGACCCCCAGAAAGCCACCGAAAGAAACTTCCCATGGAAAGGGGCACTGCCCACTCAATGGGGCTGACTGGCAGAATGCCAGTCACTCCCTGGCAGTCTGCCAGCTGCCATGCCACTCACCTGTACAGGTGTTTCTGGAGAGGCCTCTCTTTACTGTCCACAGTTCTGGCCCATACTCCAGTAGGTGAATCAGCTCTGCCTTGGGAACAGGATGCCCTGGACATGGAGAAATAAATGGGGCATGGGTATATAGGTAGAGACAAAAGGGAAAATCTCACGCATACAGGAGTGAACACCTTGAACATACCACTATGAAACCCCAAAGGGGACACCTCCTTCCAGAAGTCTTTCCCTAATTAAATTAGCAAGATTCAACCTTCCCATGCTTCAGAACTACTTAGACACACCTGGTTCTAAACACAGAACAAATTAAACCAAATCTCTGGGCACCAAGACAGTACTGGTTGTTTTCAAACCTCACCAGGTGATTCTGGTGCCCAAGGATGACTGAAAACACTAGACTAAATCAACTGATAGTCAGTTGTCTGAGGAAGGCCATGTCCTAAAACTGCTACCCATTCTGAAGAAAAATCCAGTTTGGAAAGATAGGGCTGAATGTGGGGACTTGCCACCCTATTTGTTGCTACACCATCCTGTGGCCACTTCAGGGATGCTGGCCCAATGACCTGGACCAAAGAGAGAAAGCAAACAGAGAATTGGATTGGGAGGTACCAACCCAGGAGCCAGCATCACCACAGAGCTTCTCATTAGGTGAAGTAATAAACTTTTTTCAGGGTGAAACTTGTATGATATGGTTTTCTGGCACATTGCAACCAAATATATTTTGCCAAATGTGAAGGTTTAAAGATAGGAGGATTCTGAAGAGAAGTCAATGACTTAGGCAGCAGGACCACAGAAACTCTGATTAGAAAATCCTGTACTGCAAGCCAGAGTGCACTCACCTGTCACTTAGCAAATGTTCACTGAGGTCTGCTCTGTATCTGGCATTAAGGTCAGTGAGGAGGCAGGGGAAAAGGTGAACCAGATCTTCCTTTGTCTCTGCTGGACCTGAGCTCCCTGCCCACTCAGGGAGTTGGCTTGTGTTTGTCCCTGCACTTGGAATACTATTCCCCAGATGCCTCCTTTCAATTACTATTCACAATTGTCACAAAACACTGTAATTACTTCACTGAAGACTGACCTCCTGGGAGAGACTATATGGACACGAGGCAGGGAATGCCCAGTTAGAGGTAACCATTTCTGGGTAAAGTGGCCAACTAAGCTTTAGAGGGAAGAACATTTGGGATTTATTATTTTGTATAATTTTATTGTGCAATTTGTATATGATTATATTTGTATGTAATTTGTATAATTTTGTATATTATTATGTATAATTTATTATACATAACAAATACCTATTTGACACTTTCTAAGTTCCCAGTTCTACTCTACACACTTTAAAGATATTAGTTCGCTGGGGCTAAGTGAAAGGGTTACTAATAAAATGATAAAATAAAAATAATCATGAGGCGGTCAGACCAGAACAGGCTGAGGCTGGAGGGAGAAGCAAAGGCAGGTTCCTCAGGTCTTCTTAACCGATCATGCTCAGAGAGAGGGTGGAATGAAAGAGGCTCAGTACCACATGTGAGGCGAAGCCTTACCCAGTGAGACCAGGAGACCACAAGTCTCCAGCATCACATCCTGGTACAAGGTCCTCTGGGCCAGGTCTAGATGTCTCCATTCCTCCCCAGTGAAGGTTATGGCCACATCTTCAAATGATATCAATGCCTGCAAAGTCAAACAGAGATGGTGGGGTGACTGTATAGCTATTAAATTAGAGCCTACTGCTTGGTTAGTGACAGAAACTCAGAGAGACCCAAGGCCTGAATCCCTGAGTATCTCCTGAGAACCCAGCTCTGTGCTGGGTTCAAGAGGGAGGTAGATAGTGCTGTAGACGGAATACAAATAGTATGAGAGAGAAAAGCCACCTGTATGGGAATCCACTGGAGACTGATGCAAAACAAAAGTAATCTTGTGTGGACTGTGAGTCCGTTGCGTAATCCAAGCAAGGTTAAGAGCAGTGGCAGCTGAGCCTCACTGGTCTGCCCTCTATGCCTGCACCTTAGGGCTTTAGATGCTGTGTTAAAGCAACTAAAAGTATCTAGGTCTGCACCTAGACTTCTTGGGATTTAAATCCAACCTTTTGAACCAAAACATGCCAATTTCTTCGAGCCTCAATTTCCACATCAATACAACAATAGTTCCAACTTCACCAGGTTCTTACAGAGATTAAAGTGAAAATGTTCATAAAGCAAACAAGTGCAGTGCCCAGCACTTGTCAGTGCTCAATGTGTATTTATTTGTGAATTTCATTATTCCTCTCACAGCCCAGAAGGTAAACACCATCACTGTCTCCATTTCACAATCAGCAAATGGGGGCTCAAAGTCAAGCTGCCCAGAGTAACATATCTAATGAGAAGGGAAAAGATTTGAACCCAGGTCCCTGTGGTCCAGCCACGATAGGGGATTTAGATTTGATCTAGGTATCATGGCAGCTCCAGAAGGTAGAATCTTTCATCCATCAACCACTTACTGAACACTTGGTACAGGTCCTGCATTCTTCTAAGCCTGGGGACAGGAACTCCCACATACCTGACAAGGAACTAAATAAATAAGCAAGATAAAGTCATATGGCCTTAGGGGCTCCGAAATGAAGAAAAATAAGATGACTACAGAGATTACAGGAGACTTTAGATGGGGCAATCAGGAAAACCTCTCTGAGCAGATGTGGAACAAGGCTGGAATGAATTAGGGAGCAAACCAGGAAAAATGGATAAACAAGCAAAGTTCTGAAGGTGATCAGAGCTTTGTTGACAGCAAACAAAGTGCCGTGCTGAAGAATAACTTAGGGCCTGTCCATGTGTTTACATCCCTTGAGACACAACATTCCTATGCACTGTCATTAATGAAAATTGTAATGGATTCACTTTTGAAATATAAGTAAATGTGTTAGGGAAATGGATACCGTCAGTGGCAAGCCAATGGACTTGTACCTAGATGGTACCTACAAAGAGAAATCCGGTGACAGGCTTGTCTTCTGCTCTGTCCAGGGAACTTCTACTCCTATTAGCTGCTGCTGCTGCTGCTAAGTCACTTCAGTCGCGTCCGACTCTGTGCGACCCCATAGACGGCAGCCCACCAGGCTCCCCCGTCCCTGGGATTCTCCAGGCAAAAACACTGGAGTGGGTTGCCATTTCCTTCTCCAATGCATGAAAGTGAAAAGTGAAAGTGAAGTCGCTCAGTCGTGTCCGACTCCTAGCGACCCCACGGACAGCAGCCCACCAGGCCCCTCCGTCCATGGGATTTTCCAGGCAAGAGTACTGGAGTGGGGTGCCATTGCCTTCTCCACTCCTATTAGCTGCTGCTGCTGCTGCTGCTAAGTCGCTTCAGTCGTGTCTGACTCTGTGCGACCCCACAGACGGCAGCCCACCAGGCTCCGCCGTCCCCGGGATTCTCCAGGCAAGAACACTGGAGTGGGTTGCCATTTCCTTCTCCAATGCATGAACGTGAAAAGTGGAAGTGAGGTCGCTCAGTTTTGTCTGACTCTCAGCGACCCCATGGACTGCAGCCTACCAGGCTCCTCCGTCCATGGGATTCTCCAGGCAAGAGTACTGGAGTGGGGTGCCATTGCCTTCTCCAATTAGAGGAGCAGCCAATTCCAGAAACACTGCTCCCACCCCACTTCTGCTCTCCAGGCTGTCTCCTCTGTCTCCCAGTTCACAGCTGCGCTGAGGCCGGAGGCAGGGATGTCTGAGGGTCAAACTCCACCTGGGGTGAGCCTGAGATAACAGCAGGACCAGGAGAGTCCTTCTCCGGAAACAACATCCAGAGTGATGCTCTCTGGGTTGCTGAGCACTCAAGGACACACGTCACAAGCATATCCTCTCCAGTTCCTCCGACCGAGAGACAAAAATTGTTAACACTTCAATTTTAGACCCCAGGGAATAGAGGCCAAGGGCCGTGAATCCATAAGCTTAGACCAATTATGGGTGCCTCTCTTTACAACACTTGGCCTGGATTCAGAACCCTGGGTTGGAACTGAGGAGCACTGTCGTTCCCACACCCCATTCTCACCGAACCTCCAGATTCGAGCGTATTAAGACGGAAAAGTGGAGAGGCCCGGGATTCCCTATATCACAGAGTGGCACTATGCGGACCGCGACCCCAGAGCACTTGGGCACCCTCCACTCACCAGCGCCGGCGCCGCCATGGGACCCGTGGGCAGAGCGGGACGGCGGGAGGCGGTGACAAAAGCAGGTAGAGCGGGCTCAGCCGACCTGAGGCCAGCCCTGCACGGAAGTATCTGGGACCTGAGTGTCCGCGGTGTGGAACGCGCATAAGGCCCAGGGAGCCGCCTCTGGGAGCTGTGGGGACGGAGGGCTCGGAGCTCGAATGCTCGGCTGACAACCCGTTTCAAGCGGGGTCACTGTTCACACAAAAGTGTGGTGGTGGGTTCTTGTCTCCTCACGGCTCTTTGCTAGGTATAGAAGACCTTCTTCCGTGGAGCGATCAATGTTCAATGCTCCAGGGAAGGAAACCCATAAAGCTAGACAGACCGCTTGTAAACGACATCCTAATACTAGACCAAGAAGTCCCGCCCAAGCTGCCACCAGTGCCCGCCTCCGCTTTACGTCATTGGCTCAGCGCCCAAGGCCGTCATTGGAGACACTGCCTTCTGGGTAATGTAGTTTCTGACTTCATCCTGGTGAACCAAGGAGCTCACTTCCGGTTTTCTATGGAAACTGTGTCTTAAGGTTCCATGGCATCTGGTCCTATCACTTCATAGCAAATAGATGGGAAAACAATGGAAACAGTGACAGACTTTATTTTCTCGGGCTCCAAAATCACTGCGGATGGTGACTGCAGCCATGAAATTAAATGACACTTGCTCCTTGAAAGAAAAATTAAGACAAACCTGCTGCTACTGCTGCTAAGTCACTTCAGTCGTGTCCGACGCTATGAGCCCCACAGAGAAAAGTCCACCAGGCTCCCCAATCCTTGGGATTCTCCAGGCAAGAGTACTGGAGTGGGGTGCCATTGCCTTCTCCATCTCCAAATCTAGACAGCGTATATAAAAAGTAGAGCTATCATTTTGCCAACAAAGGTCCCTATAGTCAAAGCTATGGTTTTTCCAGTAGTCATGTATGGGATGTGAGAGTTGGACCATAAAGAAGGCCAAGCACCAAAGAACTGATGCTTTTGAACTGTGGTGTTGCAGAAGACTCTTGAGAGTCCTTTGGACTGAAAGGAGATCAAATCAACCCTGAATATTCATTGGAAGGACAGATGCTGAAGCTGAAGCTTCAGTACTTTGGCCACTGATGGGAAGAGCCAACTCATTGGAAAAGACCCTGATGCTAGGAAAGATTGAAGGCAGGAGGAGAAGGGATTGACAGAGAACAAAATGGTGGGATGTCATCACCAACTCAACGGACATGAGTTTGAGCAAACTCTGGGACATGGTGAAGGACAGGGAAGCCTGGCATGCTGCAATCCATGGGGTCACAAAGAATCAGACATGACTGAGCCACTGAACAAGGTTCCAAAGGAGGGCACAGCCTCGCTTCCTCTTGAAGGCAAGGCACACTGATTTCCTTGGCCCTTCAGGCAATGCCTCACCCTTAAAGGGCTCTAACACATGCCCTATTCCTTGACCTTATGCAATGTACTCCTGCCCAGCATTTCACCTCTCTGAGCCAGGATTTATGATGAAAAGTGACGATTCCCCTAATTCGTGGTTTCCAATTCATAGACCACATCAGCATTACCTGGAATTTGTTACACATCATCAGGCCCCACTTCAGAGCTACTGAATCACATACTCTTGAGAGAGGCCCACATACCTGTGCCTAAGCCCTGCAAGAGGTTTTAATGCTCCAACACAGTTGAGAACCGAATTATTCTCCAGTGAATAAGACAAAATTACCTATGTTGGGAGAGATAGCTAAAAAGTGCTTAGCACTAGACCTGGGACATAATAATAAATGTGTGCTAAATTGCTTCAGTCATGTCTGACTCTTTGAGACCCCTATGGACCCATAGCTTGCCAGACTCCTCTGTCCATAGGATTCTCCAGACAAGAATATTGGTGTGGGTTGCCATGCTCTCCTCCAGGGAATCTTCCCCACCCAGAGATTGAACCTGTGTCTCTTACATCTACCTGCATTGGCAGGAGGGTTCTTTGTCATTAGTGCCACCTGGGAAGCCCAAAATGATAAGTACTTGACAGCTTTTGTGGTCATTTTCAGTCACATTGACTTCACTTGATTTCTTCAGTAGATCAAGTTCTTTTCAACTTGGGTTTTTGGCACATCTAGTTCCTTCATCAGAAATGCTGCTTCCACACCTTGAACCTGATGGAACTATTCCATCCAGCTGGGGTCTGCATGATACCAGCTTCTGTTTACTCTGCTGTCCTTCCTGGCCTTACATCTTAATGCTCATTGTCCTACTTTGACCAAAAAGGACACTGAGAAGTGATATTATGAGGAAATAACAGATCAATATCCCTAACACAGATAGAAAAATCTTCAACAAAATATTAGAAAACCATTCCTCCATCATTTCAATTTTTTAAAGGATTATATATAATCGTGGATTTATCCCAGGAATGCAAGAATGGTTCAATATAAGAAAATCAAGTAATAGAACACATTAATAAAATTAAGAGAAAAAAGACATGATAATCTCAATTGACAAAGAAAATGCATTTGATAAAGTCCAACACACTTTTATAATAACAATAATGGTAATAAAACATTCAGAAAACTAGAAATAGAGGGCATTTTTCTCAGTGAGATAAATGGCATTCTTGAAAAAGCCACTGTTAAAATTACACTTGATAATGAAAGATTGAAAGCTTTCCCTGCAATATCAGGAACAAAACAAGAATACCTGCTCTAACCACTATCATTCCACACTGTACTAGAAGTTTCAGCCAGAGGCAAAAAGAAGAAGAAAGAAAAAGCATTACATTTGCAAAGGAAAAAGTAAAACTGCCTCTATTCACGATGACATGATTCTGAGAGGGTAACAGGTAGGAAGGCCAGAGGTCTCCAAACGGAGGAAATAGGCTGCAAGTGTCAGACATTTTTTTTAATCTCTCTCTTAAGCAGCAGGAGGAAACAAACTAGTGATACATTTTTTCCCTTCTCTATACAAATTTTAAAAGAGGTTTCTCTTAAAATACTGTGTTGCCATAATGACCCCTGGTTCCACCTGAACTTAACTTTTCTCAAATTTTGAGTGAACCAATATATTTTTCTTAAGAAATGTTAGTCTTAAGCTATGTTAATGTACTATGCATTTACCTCTGCCTCTGTCTTCAAGTCCCTTCAGCCTAAAAGCTCAGATTTAGGCTCAGAATTGACTTGACAAACCAGTTTGTTATACTCAGACATTGTTCTCCTAATCTCTGTAAACAAAACTATTTATATGGTAATCTGCTTTTCTACAAGATTCAAGTCAAAGTTTTACAGCCCAGGATGGTTTATTGCCTGGTGCCAAGATTATCCCAAAATACATCTTGTGGGTGAGGGGCCTGATGCCATTCTCTGAGTTTTAAGACATTCCTTTCTTTCATTAACAGACTGCTAGTAAGAAGGCAATGGCACCCCACTCCAGTACCCTTGCCTGGAAAATCCCATGGACAGAGGAGCCTGGTAGGCTGCAGTCCATGGGGTCGCTAAGAGTTGGACATGACTGAGAGACTTCACTTTCACTTTCACTTTCATGCACTGGAGAAGGAAATGGCAACCCACTCCAGTGTTCTTGCCTGGAGAATCCCAGGGACGGGGGAGCCTGGTGGGCTGCCATCTATGGGGTCGCACAGAGTTGGACACAACTGAAGCGACTTAGCAGCAGTAACTATATAACATCCAGCTAAAGACTAGTAGGTGAGTATTCTTTCTGCCCCCTTCCGATGTCTATGTCAGAAGCTTTCTCTATCCCCTTTATACTTTAATAAAACTTTATTACACAAAAGCTCTGAGCGATCAAACCTCGTCTCTGGCCCCAGATTGAATTCTTTTCCAGAGGCCAAGAATCCCGGCATCTTTCGTGGTTCAGCAACAACCTTTCAATTTTAAATATAGAAAGTATCATAGAATCTACCAGAAAAACTACACGTATTCAGAAAAGTTTCAGGGAACAATAACAACATGCAAAAATCAGTACATTGATGGTGGGAATATAAAATGGATCTGCTGCTGTGAAAAAAGTTTGGTGGTTCCTCAAAAAGTTAAGTGTAGAACTATCACATCGCATATGATTCCACAGCTGTGTAGATACTTTAGAGAATTGAAAACAAGTATTTCAACAAATACTTGCACATAATGTTAATAGCAACACTATTCTTGATAAACAAAAGGTGGAAACAATTAAAATTTTTATCAATGGATGGATAAACAAATTGTGCTATAAACATACAATGGAATATTATTCAGCTATAAAAAGGAATAATACAAAGAATTCTACAATGTGGATCAACTTGGAAAACTATGAAAGGTTTATAAAGAAAGAGAGAAAATGGTGAAGCCTAGATGAAGCATCCTTAGATATAATCACACAGCACAAGAGGGAAAAGGCTGAAAATTGAGACTTCATCCATTTTAAAGACATTTGCTCTGTGAAAGTGTTTTGAACTGAGTGGAAATGAAGACGCAACATATCAAAATTTGTCAGAGGCAGATAAAACAGTATTTAAAGGGTTCATGACATTGTATAGGAGACAGGGATCAAGACCATCTCCATGGAAAAGAAATGCAAAACAGCAAAATGGCTGTCTGGGGAGGCCTCACAAATAGCTGTGAAAAGAAGAGAAGTGAAAAGCAAAGGAGAAAAGGAAAGATATAAGCATCTGAATGCAGAGTTCCAAAGAATAGCAAGAAGAGATAAGAAAGCCTTCTTCAGCGATCAATGCAAAGAAATAGAGGAAAACAACAGAATGGGAAAGACTAGAGATCTCTTCAAGAAAATTAGAGATACCAAGGGAACATTTCATACAAAGATGGGCTCGATAAAGGATAGAAAGGACCTAACAGAAGCAGAAGATATTAAGAAGAGGTGGCAAGAATACACAGAAGACCTGTACAAAAAAGATCTTCACGACCCAGATAATCACAATGGTGTGATCACTCACCTAGAGCCAGATATCCTGGAATGTGAAGTCAAGTGGGCCTTAGAAAGCATCACTACGAACAAAGCTAGTGGAGATAATGGAATTGCAGTTGAACTATTTCAAATCCTGAAAGATGATGCTGTGAAAGTGCTGCACTCAATATGCCAGCAAATTTGGAAAACTCAGCAGTGGCCACAGGACTGGAAAAGGTCAGTTTTCATTCTAATCCCAAAGAAAGGCAATGCCAAAGAATGCTCAAAGTACCACACAGTTGCACTCATCTCACAGGCTAGTAAAGTAATGCTCAAATTTCTCCAAGCCAGGCTTCAGCAATATGTGAACCGTGAACTTCCAGATGTTCAAGCTGGTTTTAGAAAAGGCAGAGGAACCAGAGACCAAATTGCCAACATCTGCTGGATCATGGAAAAAGCAAGAGAACTCCAGAAAAACATATATTTCTGCTTTATTGACTATGCCAAAGCCTTTGACTGTGTGGATCATAATAAACTGTGGAAAATTCTGAAAGAGATGGGAATTCCAGACCGCCTGACCTGACTCTTGAGAAATTTGTATGCAGGTCAGGAAGCAACAATTAGAACTGGACATGGAACAACAGACTGGTTCCAAATAGGAAAAGGAGTACGTCAAGGCTGTATAGTGTCACCCTGCTTATTTAACTTATATGCAGAGTACATCATGAGAAACGCTGGGCTGGAAGAAGCACAAGTTGGAATCAAGATTGCCGGGAGAAATATCAATAACCTCAGATATGCAGATGACACCACTCTTATGGCAGAAAGTGAAGAGGAACTAAAAAGCCTCTTGATGAAAGTGAAAGAGGAGAGTGAAAAAGTTGGCTTAAAGCTCAACATTCAGAAAACGAAGATCATGGCATCTGGGCCAATCACTTCATGGGAAATAGATGGGGAAACAGTGGAAACAGTGTCAGACTTTATTTTCCTGGGCTCCAAAATCACTGCAGATGGTGACTGCAGCCATGAAATTAAAAGATGCTTACTCCTTGGAAGGAAAGTTATGACCAACCTAAATAGCATATTCAAAACCAGAGACGTTACTTTGCCAAAAAAGGTTCGTCTGGTCAAGGCTATGGTTTTTCCTGTGGTCATGTATGGATGTGAGAGTTGGACTGTGAAGAAGGCTGAGCGCCGAAGAATTGATGCTTTTGAACTGTAGTGTTGGAGAAGACTCTTGAGAGTCCCTTGGACTGCAAGGAGATCCAACCAGTCCATTCTGAAGGAGATCAGCCCTGGGTGTTCTTTGGAGGGAATGATGCTAAAGCTGAAACTCCAGTACTTTGGCCACCTGATGCGAAGAGATGACTCATTGGAAAAGACTCTGATGCTGGGAGGGATTGGGGGCAGGAGGAGAAGGGGATGACAGAGGATGAGATGGCTGGATGGCATCACTGACTCGATGGACATGAGTCTGAGTGAACTCCGGGAGTTGGTGATGGACAGGGAGGCCTGGTGTGCTGCAGTTCATGCGGTCGCAAAGAGTCGGACATGACTGAGCAACTGAACTGAACTGAAAGAGTAATGTATAACATTTACACATTTTTAAAAAAAACGAAAGGTCTTAAATCATGGATCTTAGTCTTCATATTACAAAATCAGAAAAAGAAGAGAAACACAGAGAAACCAGAAAAAGGATATAATAAACATGAAGATGGAAACCAATGAAACAAATCAAAAAAGTAGGGAAAATCACTGAACCCAAAAGCCTTAAGATAAATAAAATATGATTAAGCTCTAGCCAAATTTTATCAAGAAATAGAGAATACACAAATTATGAAGTCAAGAACAATATAATAGCACTACAGATTGTATGTATATTAAATGTTAATGTGGGAATATAGTGAACTTTCCTTTATGGCATTAATTGAAAAACTTTAGTGAAATGGACAATTAAACACACACACACACACACACACAAACCATGAAAGCTCAGTTAATAAAAATAATAGTTAACCTATTTAGCCCCATATCTATTATAGAAATTAAGTTTCTATTTAGAAACATTCTTACAAAGCAAATTGCAGGCTTAAATGGCTTCACTGTGAATATTACCAAACACTTAAGGAAGAAGTAATACCAATACTACAGAAACTTTTCCAAAAACTGGAAGAGTAGGGAATGTTTACTCAATATATTATGAGAACTTAGCATTATTTGATACCACAACCAGACTGAGGCATTACAAGAAAAATGCATATCAACATCCCTTGTGAGCATACATGCAGAAGTCCCAGTAAGATTTTAGCAAATCGAATCCAGCTATTTATGAAAAGGATTATGCGTCAAGACAAAGAGTTTACTTCTGAAATGTAAGGTTTGCTTCTCCACTTTCATGGCACTCATTTCTCAACTCTTCAGTGTCAACTTTTTGATGCACAATAAGAGTGGAGGTCTGTATAAAGAATTCCCCTCACTACCCCCCTCATAAGTCCTTTATCCAATACAGATTCTCTAGTATGGACCAAGTGTAAAATTGTAGCTGAAGGCTTTTCCAAATTCCCTTCACTTGTAATGCCTTTGCACAGCAGGAAAAGCTGCAGCACAGCTGGGGCTGCTGTAAGGCTGCTCTCCTCCCCTCCGGCGGTCATTCCCCTGTGAGTGACCTGATGCTGGAGAAAGCCTGACATGACCAAGCAGTCCTTCCCAACCTTCCTGCATCTGAACAACTTCCCTGATGTGTTGTCTCTGCAGTTCTTTAAAAGGGACGCTTTGCCCTCTCCCTTCTGATGGACTTCTTTTTTTAAAGTATTCTTGTTTATTTATTTATTTTTGGCTGTACTGGGTCTTTGTTGCTGAGTGTGGATTTTCTCTAGTTGCAGTGAGCGGGGCTACTCTCTAGTTGTGGTGCCCAGGCTTCTCATTGTGGTGGCTTCTCTTGTTGCAGAGCACAGGCTCTAGGCACATGGGCTTCAGTAATTGCAGCATGCAGACTCTAGAGCACACGCTCAATAGTTGTAGTGCATGGGCTTAGCTGCTCCGCAGCATGTGGAATCTGCCCGGACCAGGGATCAAACCCATGTTCCCTGCATTGGCAGGCAGATTCTTATCCAGTGTGCCACCAGGGAAGTCCTCTGATGGACTTCTTGACATTCTGCTGCATCTGTTGCTGGTGAAGGTTTGCACTAAATCAGAACACTCTCCACTTATCAGACCAGTGTGTGGTCTCTGCCCTGGGTGTGTGCCTTTGTATCCAGCCAGGTGCAAAATGTTTTTCAAGAGTAGATCATGCATATACAGGGGTAGGTCTGCTGAGTGGGATTCCTAACATGCAACACTCCTACTGTGCTCAGACACTCCTCACTCTCCACTCCATGCCAAAACACTGAAAGCTGAGAAAAGGCTGGAGAAATTCTTGTTAACTTTGATGGGAGGAAACAGCCCATCACAAATGTATGCCTGACCCAGGAATGACTGCATGGGGTTGTTGGGAAGATGAAGGCATTGAGGTCAGGGTAAGGAAGGGATGCTGTGCACTAGTCAGCCTCTAGAGGTCATAGAATCTAGAGTTCAGCTTTAATAGTGCCACATCCTCACCAAAGTAAAGGATCTGAGGATGGAGCATGGAAGTGGATGGAAAGGCAGGGTCTTAACTTACTTCTCTGTAAATGCTTTTTTAGCAGGATCTTGGCAGCTGGTAACACACAAACCCTGTGCAGAACAATGTGTCCAAGCCCAGAAAAATCTGATTAGAGCTGAGTTGCTGGTATTCAAGGACTATTAATAGAAATGTGCATCATTCTTCAGTTGGTAAGTCATGTCCTACTCTTTGCACCCCCATGGACTGAAGCATGCTAGGCTCCTCTGTCCTCCACTATCTCCTGGAGTTTGCTCAAATTCATGTCCACTAAGTCAGTGATGCCATCTAGCCATCTCACCCTCTGCTGCCCTCTTCTCCTTTTGTCTTCAGTGTTTCCCAGCAAAAGAGGTCTTTTCCACCTCTTCCCATCAGGTGGCTGAAGTATTGGAGCTTCTGCTTTAGCATCAGTCCTTCTAATGAATATTTAGTTTCCTTTACTGGTTGGATCTCCTTGCAGTGCAAGGGACTCTCAAGAGTCTTCTCCAACACCACAGTTCGAAAGCATCATTTTTTGTGCACTCAGCCTTCTTTATGCTCCAGCTCTCACCTCCATACATGACTATTGGAAAAACTATACCCTTGACTATACAGACCTTTGTTGGAAAAGTGATGTGATATCTCTGCTTTTTAATAAGCTGTCTAGGTTTATCATACATACAACACATTAATCGTAGGCTGATGTTGGAGAGCCCTGAGGAGTAAGTAGTGGAGAGGGTAAGACATGGAGACTGCAACCAAGGATCCACAGCCCAGCATAGAAGTAACAAGTAGCCAAGTTTCAAGAATGGAAAAGGAATGATATAGAAGAGGTATGGCCATCAGCATTGGAGCACGAACAATGGTGAACAGGGGACAGAGTTCTGGTGTGATGTGAACCTAGTCCTGATGTTATACTGCCCCCCAGGTCCCACTTAGCAAGGCTGAACCCCCTCTGAGCACCTCTTCTCACAGTTGTAGTAATGTCTGCTCTGCTCAGGCACACAGAGCTCTTCCCTTGACTGCAGTTGGGGACCTAGAAGATGTGGCAAGTTCTAAGGGAAAGACATGGCAGGTGAAATTGCCCCTGTGAACTACTCTACCACAGACTACAGGAAAGAAAATCTAAATGAAACAAAACAAAACAAACAAATCTCTATGAGGAATGTCTTGTGGGAACAATCTAGTGGTCCCAGCCAAGCAGTATCTATGTCAATGCCTATAATTACTGTCACAGTCAGAACCCAGGAAATATCCACTGAAAAGGGGGGCAGAACCCAAATTACATAACTGTTCCAGAACTGAACAACCATCTGAGGAGGGAATGGGATCCACTGGGTTGATCTCAAGACTAATGACTCTTGTCCCCTTATCTGCAGGACTTCAGGATGGCAGTTTTGGGGCTGACAGAGGACTGGACTGCTTAAAGTAGTACATAGGCTCGTCCCTGGAATACTGGCACATATGCCAGAAAAGTGGGGAAGGAGGAGATGCCCATGCTCCAGCTGTGGGAGAAGGGGACAGGCAGAAATCAGCTCAGGTCACCACGGTAGATGTGAAGGTTTCACACAGTGAAGCTGTTAAGTGCAGAGTTGTCCAGCACCACTTCACAGTACAGGATTCTCAGCCTTATCAAGCTATCCCCACTGCCCCCAGGGAAAATGAAATGGCAGTATCCTCAAAGGTCACACAGCCCTTTGTGTGGGAGCAATTGATTCCATGAGCAGCAGGTCACAGTCCATCCTCCCATACATCCATCCCATGCTCAACCTCTTTCCCAACTTCCCAATTCAGAGGAGCTACCAGACACTCGTGCTCACTCTCAACTCATATTCCAGTGACTGTTAACCCACAGTAGAGACAGGCAGGCAGGTAGGCAGACAGCAACAAAGCTCTGGGCCTGATAGGCAGGGTATTTTAAGATGTTACCTGGGCTTTGTTTTAATCAGGTGTGGTAAAATGACAGACATGGAGAAAACTTTCTTTGAAAGAGAAGTTTATGACTTACAGTTCCCAAGAGGAAGGAGCATGGCAAGCCATGCAGGGCCACATGGAGAGGCACCAGGGTTGGTCAAGAGGCAGAAAGAGTGAGGAGAAAACAGACCAGAGACCATTGTGGTTTTTGCAGGAGGGAGTGGGCTAAGTGGTATCTAGTTGTCCAGTACTTGGCCCTGGGGCAACTGAGGACAGGGGGATAGTGTCTCAGGCTGCAGGAGCCTGATAAAAGGAGGTGGGGGTATGGACTTAGATTGCTGGTTTGCATATCAAGGAGTTGCTCACAGGTAACTTGTTTACTGCCTCTAGGAACTAGCTAGCTCTAGGAGGGGTAGTCTCTCCAGAATCAGCAAGGCCTCTAAGACATCAAAGCCTCATGAATACAGAAAATAAAAAAACATGATGCGTACAACCCCATCTCCTGGTGTCACTGAGAACATAACTCAGTCTTCTTCCTTGATCCCCAACACTAGGGCCCTGGAGTCACCAGTTAACACTTCCTCCCCACATGGATATCACTCTTAAGACTACACTTCTCTCACAACTCTAGAACCCCCGTGAACCCCCAACACCACTGCTACCCAACTCCTGGCCCACACCCTAGCCTTCTCCATAGACTCCCCACAAGTCACTCTGCACGTGGCATTCAGAGAGCATTTGGCAAATGTAACCAGGATCTCATCTGGCCCAGACCTTCTGTATTAGCTTCCTAGTGCTGCTGTAACAGAGTACCACACACTGAACAATAGAAATGTATTATCTCCCAGGTCTGCAGGTGAAAAGTCTGAAATCACAGAGTTGGCAGGACCATGCTCTCTGATGGCTTTAGGGGAGAATCCTTCCTTATCTGTCTACCTTCTGGCTGTCCCTGGTATTCCTTGGCTTGTAGATGTATTTACAGCTCCAGTCACCTGGCCATCTTCTGTGTGTCTTCACATCATTTTCTCTTTGTGAGCATATGTTTCTGTGTCCATTTTCCCCTCTTCTGAGGACACCAGTCATATTGGATGAAGATTCATTCTGACAACCTCCTTTTAGCTTAATTACCTCTATAAAAACAAGTAAGATCACATCCTGAGGTGCTGTATGTTAGCACTTCAGCATATCTTTTAGAGGAGACATGATTAAACCTACTGGCAAAGGCAGCATTCAGTCCTGCTCTGTTGGCTTCCCTCCAGGCTCTGTTCTTGATTTCATAACTGCAACCTCAGTCATAACTACACACAGATGTCTGATGTCCTCGATACTTTTCTCATCTGAGTTGCACAATCTGTCCCTTCATCGCTGATGGTCACCAGGTTAAAAGCCCAGTATGTTCACAGAGGGGTGAATAAGCATCAGGCCAGGCCTTACTGTAGTCTTATTTCCATTCCTGCTAAACCCCAGCATCCAAAAATCCACTCTCCCTTGGGGGAAGGATGGTGGGAAGGGATAGTTAGGGAGTTTGGGATGGACATGTACACACTGCTATATTTAAAATGGATAATCAGCAGGGATTGACTGTATAATAGCACAGGGAACTCTGCTCTATGTTATGTGGCAGCCTGGATGGGAGGGGAGTTTGGGGGAGAATGGATACATGTATATGTATGGCTGAGTCCCTTTGTTTTCCACCTGAAACTATCACAACATTGCTAATGGGCTATACTCCAATATAAAATAAAAAGTTAAAAAAATGAAATAAAATCTATGTCCCCCTGGAATATTTGGCCACCTGCCTACCCCGATCTTTCTACAAACACCCCTCAAGGCCACTATATTTCCTCTACTGTCCTTGTGATGCCCACCATCCTCACACATTGGCCCAGGCAAGATAAAACAGACCTTGGGTCCCACTCTCTCCTTTCTTTCCTTGCATTTTTGTTGCCACCATGACCAGAAGATTTCACCTCCTAAATCTAACCCACAGTTCCACACTCATCCACACACCAGATGCTACGTTTTGGATGCTTATAACCTGGAAGCCTCCCCAGCACACCCTAATTGTGTGTCTAGTTCTGCCTATTCATAACCTCCACTCAAGGGGTCTCTGAAACATCAGACTCAATATTGCACCATTTGGCTCCTTTAAAATGTTATTCTTTTTTTTTTTTAATTGGAGTATAATTACTTTATAATGTTATGTTAGGTTCTGCTGTACAACAACATGAATCAGTCATATATTTACATATATTCCCTCTCTCTTGAGTCTTCCTCTCAACCCTTCTAGAACTTTTTATTCTTGAAAATAGATCATGAAGAAGGGTTTCATAACTATAGGCAGGCCTATTGCCTAACAGACGATTCTGACAAGCCAAATGATTGAACACCTGAGAACATCACGTCAAACTGCCCTTAGGCCAAAGCTGAAGTGGAACTGACATGATTTCAAGAAGGTGATGGCAGTTGACAAGACATTGTTCACCTCTAATTCTCAGGAATTTCACCCTGTTCCTGCCTCCCCTCTGGATCTCAGAGAAGCCACACCCAGGTCCAAGTCTATGGGGTCACACAGAGTCGGACACGACTGAAGTGACTTAGCAGCAGCAGCAGCAGACTAGTGACTCAGTCACCAGGGACTGCCCTCATCAAGTCACCAGGGACTGCCCTCATCAAGTCACCAGGGACTGCCCTCATCAAGACTTAATCACTTCATCACCTGCACCTGCCATCCACAGGTGAGCACCAATTAAGTGTATGTCCGGGGAGAGAAAAAGGGATTGCTGAGCACCTAGTCAGTTTCTAGCACGATCAATCAATTTGGCCACCAGATTATCTGTTATATTATTTCTCCCACATGCTCAACACTCTCAACCTTTTTATGTGACAATCCCAAAGCCCATTCAATCACTGCCTCCATCAATGATAGAATTTCTGTTCCCAACCTAACCTCAGACCTGGAGGCTTCTCTCCAGGTTCAGGGACACAATGAAAGGGACCTATTCAAATTGCTGACGAAATAACTGCTCATCTAACTTTATAAACACATTGATAGTGTCTTTGGAGTAAGAGTATAGAATAAACTACTTCACATCACAAATGAGAAATTTAATGTAGAATTAACCTGCATAAAACAAAATTCTTTTTTAAGGATCTTCTATTTAATGATGATGAAAAGTGATCCCAGGTGAAAGAACTGTGATGATAGAAGAAATGAGGCTTCAAAAGAGAGATGCATCTGTGGATTTAAAAAAAAAAGCTCATTATCTGTGTAAAACATGAATAAAACTCCACTGTGAAGTCAGAATGACAGCATTAGCATGTGCAGCCTCAATAACATAAATATATACTCAACTGAAAACTAATATTAATATTTTATTTTTAATAACATGTACATACTGAGATGGGACAAACTGCTTGATGTTCTAAGTCTCTCAATATTGTGGAGGAGGGAGGTAAGGTATTTGAAACTCTTTGTTCTGTTTTGTTAAATAAGTGTTTGTTAGCTTAATACTAGGAATCACAATTCCAAACTAGAAGAAAGAAAATTTGGACTGTAAATAAGTAATCAGTCAAAATTTTTAAAAATGACCACCTAAAGAACAGTGAGGCAAATAAATTTGCATAATAAAAGAATATAGTTAAAGTAAAATACATTAACATTAAGTGAATATACGAGAGATATTCAAATTAGCTGTCACTATGCTATCCGGTCCCATCACTTCATGGGAAATAGATGGGGAAACAGTGGAAACAGTGTCAGACTTTATTTTTCTGGGCTCCAAAATCACAGCAGATGGTGACTGCAGCCATGAAATTAGAAGACACTTACTCCTTGGAAGGAAAGTTATGACCAACCTAGATAGCATATTCAAAAGCAGAGTTATTACTTTGCCAACAAAGGTTCGTCTAGTCAAGGCTATGGTTTTTCCTGTGGTCATGTATGGATCTAAGAGTTGGACTGTGAAGAAGGCTGAGCACCGAAGAATTGATGCTTTTGAACTGTGGTGTTGGCAAAGACTCTTGAGAGTCCCTTGGACTGCAAGGAGATCCAACCAGTCCATTCTGAAGGAGATCAGCCCCGGGATTTCTTTGGAAGGAATGATGCTAAAGCTGAAACTCCAGTACTTTGGCCACCTCATGCGAGGAGTTGACTCATTGGAAAAGACCCTGATGCTGGGAGGGATTGGGGGCAGGAGGAGAAGGGGACGACAGAGGATGAGATGGCTGGATGGCATCACTGACTCGATGGACGTGAGTCTGAGTGAACTCCGGGAGTTGGTGATGGACAGGGAGGCCTGGCATGCTGCGATTCATGGGGTCGCAAAGAGTCGGACACGACTGAGCGACTGATCTGATCTGATCTGATGCTTCCCCGGTGGCTTAGATGGTAAAGAATCTGCCTGCAATGCAGGAGACCCAGGTTCAATCCCTGGATTTGGAAGTCCCCTTGGAAAAGGGAATGGCTATCCACTCCAGTAATCTTGCCTGGAGAATTCCATGGACAAAGGAGCCTGTTGGGCTATAGCCCATGGGATTGCAAAGAGTCAGACACAACTGAGCGAATCTCACTCACTCATCTGGGCTTTACAAATTAGCAGTCAATGATCTTTATTGAGACCAAAATACCTTTTATGAGGAATTTAATTTTCATTCAGATCAGATCAGTCACTCAGTTGTGTCCGACTCTTTGCGACCCCATGAATCGCAGCATGCCAGGCCTCCCTGTCCATCACCAACTCCCGGAGTTCACTCAGACTCACGTCCATCGAGTCAGTGATGCCATCCAGCCATCTCATCCTCTGTTGTCCCCTTCTCCTCCTGCCCCCAATCCCTCCCAGCATCAGGGTCTTTTCCAATGAATCAACTCTTTGCATGAGGTGGCCAAAGTACTGGAGTTTCAGCTTTAGCATCATTCCTTCCAAAGAAATCCCGGGGCTGATCTCCTTCAGAATGGACTGGTTGGATCTCCTTGCAGTCCAAGGGACTCTCAAGAGTCTTCTCCAACACCACAGTTCAAAAGCATCAATTCTTCGGTGCTCAGCCTTCTTCACAGTCCAACTCTTAGATCCATACATGACCACAGGAAAAACCATAGCCTTGACTAGACGAATCTTTGTTGGCAAACTAATGTCTCTGCTTTTGAATATGCTATCTAGGTTGGTCATAACTTTCCTAGCACAACTAATTCCATGCCATCCTCAGTCACCACCAGTGGAAAGGAGCCAGACATTGAGCAGGGATGTCCTAGGTTTGGCTGGTGGGGTGCCAAGATCTTATATTGAAGGTCATGAGGGTCATGACCAAGGCCTAAAGCCAGCTGAGATGTCCATGGGAAACTGTAGTACATATGCTTTTATTCAGAAAATCACTAGGTCAGCAGCATTCTCTGGTGAGGGAGATGGGGGTTGGAAAAGGTGTATGATCATAATTACAAAAATATCTGCCCTTTTAAAAACATGTTCATATATCAAGCATACATACATGTACAGATGCTGTGTCCTTTAACCTACAAAGCAGTCTGGAGAGGTGAATCTGCCCAGTTTACAGAGAAGGAGATCAAGGCCCAGAGATCCTTGTGTTGCCTTTGGTAATATTTGGTAAGTGGCTGGGAATGTGCCCCATGGAGCTGCAGTTCTGCCCAACACCCACACGATCTCCTTCCCAGTATCATCTAATCTGGGCTGAGACAGGGTCCCTCTGTGTCAGAGAAATGAAGCCATAGAAAAATGAACTGCCTGAGTAACCCTCATGGAGACAGGGAAGAATCTCACCTTTTCCAAGCCCCAGAAATGGCAGCCTTTGGCTCCAGCAGATTACTGTGTACTGATCAAAAAATATAAACACAAGAACAGGACACACCCTGCAATCCCATGTATGCAGTGGCTTTTTCAGAAATGAGAAAAATCATCCCCTGGGGCTTACCCCCTTATCCCAACCATCCATACATCTGTTAGCTCTGCTTCCTAACATGACCTTGGTCATAGTCTACCCTCCAACTTAACACTAGAGTCCTGGGTCAGTCCACTGTCAACACAATCCTGGATTATATGGCAGCTTCGCCACATCCCCTGTCTCAGTTCTTGACTCTACCGAGTACATTCCTCACACATTAGTAGTTGTTGTTGTTTAGTCACTTAGTCATGTCTGACTCTTATATGAACCCGTGGACTGTAGCCTGCCAGGCTCTTCTATCCATGGGACTTCCACATCAAGAATACTTGAGTTGGTTGCCATTTCCTTCTCCAGGGGATCTTTCCAACCCAGGGATGGAACCTGTGTCTCCTGCATTGGCAGGCAGATTCCTTACTGCTGAGCCACCAGGGAAGCCCCTCACACTAGTTAGAGGGGGATTTAAAGACAAATCAGATTGTGTCTTTGTCCTAGTGAAACCCTCCCACAACCTCCGTAAGCAATTAGGATGAAATCTACACTTTTCACTTTGCCTTCAAAACTCTGTGCATCAATCTCTGCCTCCTACTCTGCCTCATTGGCCCAGCCCTTGCGGCCTCAAGATCTTGGCCCATGCTATTTTCTTTCACAGGAATACTATTTCCTATCTTTTGGACCCAGCTTCAGTGCCTACTAAGAAGTCTGCATGAAACCCGTTCTTTAGTGTCTGCTTTCCTTATTGCACTTTACAATTTATTGACCCATGTTTACAGACAAGGATGCTAAGGCCTGGGGAGAAGAGACTTGTCCAAGTCTGGTGATGAGAATAACTTGGAAGTGCTAGCAGAGCAATCTATACACAGTATCCAGGCTCTTAGCCACCAGCAACTAGACTGCTCCTTCCTCTGTACATCTTCCTCCAAGACCCCAGTTTTGAGCCTACTCTTCTTTATGCCCTTGGAGGCCCTGGACAGGTTTCTATTGTAGCAGCAGAGTAGTTTTACAGTACCTGTTTTCATGCGTGTTTCCGATGCTATACAGTGAGTTTTCCTCTTGCTCAAGAGCCCAGTCTTAGTCACCCATGTGTATTTACTCCCAAGTGATGTGTCAAGGACACAGTGTGTGGTAATGTGGATGAAGGATGACTCAAGACTCTTGCTCATCATACCGGCAAGAACACACCAGAGTCCTTTGAAGACAGATGTGAAGACTGAATGAGAGAACTGAATAATGGAGGAACCAACTCCAGGATATCCTTCCTCTGCTGGGCTGTACATCACTCCTGCTGAGGAAAATGGAGTCTTGTGCTTTTGTGGGGGCCCTGTTACAGCATTCTTGCCTTGAGAACCCCATGAACAGTATGAAAAGGCAAAAAGATAGGACACTGAAAGATGATCTCCCCAGGTTGGTAGATACCCAAAATGCTACAGGAGATCAGTGGAGAAATAACTCCAGAAAGAATGAAGAGACGGAGGCAAAGCAAAAACAACACCCAGTTGTGGATGTGACTGGTGATGGACATAAAGTCCAATGCTGTAAAGAGCAATATTGCATAGGAACCAGGAATGTTACATCCATGAATCAAGGCAAACTGGAAGTGGTCAAACAGGAGATGGCAAGAGTGAACATAGGCATTTTAAGAATCAGTGAACTAAGATGGACTGGAATGGGTGAATTTAACTCAGATGACCATTATATCTACTACTGTGGGCAGGAATCCCTTAGAAGATATGGAGTAGCCATCACAGTCAACAAAAGAGTCCAAAATGTAGCACTTGGATGCAATCTAAAAACAACAGAATGATCTCTGTTTCCAAGGCAAACAATTTAATATCACCAGTAATGCTGAAGAAGCTGAAGTTGAATGGTTCTATGAAGACCTAAAAGACCTTCTAGAACTAACACCCAAAAAATATGTCCTTTTCCTTATACGGGACTGGAATGCAAAAGTAGGAAGTCAGGAAATACCTGGAGTAACAGGCAAATTTGGCCTTGGAGTACAGAATGAAACAGGGCAAAGGCTAACAGAATTTTGCCAAGGGAACACACTGGTCATAGCAAACACCCTCTTCCAACAACACAAGAGAAGACTCTACACATGGACATCACCAGATGGTCAACACTGAAATCAGATTGATTATATTCTTTGCAGCCAAAGATATAGAAGCTCTATACAGTCAGCAAAAGCAAGACTGGGAGCTGACTGTGGCTCAGATCATGAACTCCTCATTGCCAAATTCAGACTTAAATTGAAGAAAGTAGGGAAAACCACTAGACTATTCAGGTATGACCTAAATCAAATCCCTTATGATTATACAGTGGAAGTGAAAAGTAGATTCAAGATCTGATAGAGTGCCTGAAGAACTATGGACAGAAGTTCATGACATTGTACAGGTGGCAAGGATCAAGACCATCCCCAAGAAAAAGAAATGTAAAAAGGCAAAATGGTTGTCTGAGGAGGCCTTACAAATAGCTAGGAAAAGAAGAGAAGTTAAAGGCAAAGAAGAAAAGGAAAGATATACCCATTTGAATGCAGAGTTCCAAAGAATAGCAAGGAGAGATAAGAAAGCCTTCCTCGGTGATCAGTGCACAGAAATAGAGGAAAACAATAGAATGGGAAAGACTAGAGATCTCGTCAAGAAAATTAGAGATACCAAGGGAACTTTTCATGCAAAGATGGGCAAAATAAAGGACAGAAATGGTATGGACCTAACAGAAGCAGAAGACATTAAGAAGAGGTGGCAAGAATACACAGAAAAACTATACAAAAAAGATCTTCATGACCCAGATGGTGTGATCACGATGGTGTGATCACACACCTAGAGCCAGACATCCTGGAATGCGAAGTCAAGTGGGCCTTAGGAAGCATCACTAATAACAAAGCTAGTGCAGGTGATAGAATTCCAGTTGAGCTATTTCAAATCCTGAAAGAGGATGCTGTGAAAGTGCTGCACTCAATATGCCAGCAAATTTGGAAAACTCAGCAGTGGCCACAGGACTGGAAAAGGTCAGTTTTCATTCCAATCCCAAAGGAAGGCAATGCCAAAGAATGCTCAAACTACTGCACAATTGCACTCATCTCACATGCTAGTAAAGTAATGCTTAAAATTCTCTAAGCCAGGCTTCAACAGTAAGTGAACCATGAAATTCCAAATGTTCAAGCTGGATTTAGAAAAGACAGATTAACCTGAGATCAAATTGCCAACGTCTGTTGGATCATCAAAAAAGCAAGAGAGTTTCAGAAAAACATCTATTTCTGCTTTATTGACTATGCCAAAGCTTTTGACTGTGTGGATCACCACTAACTGTGGAATATTCTGAAAGAGATGGAAATACCAGACCACCTGACTTGCCTCCTGAGAAATCTGTATGCAGGTCAAGAAGCAATAGGTAGAACTGAACGTGGGACAACAGACTGTTCCAAATCGGGAAAGGAGAGTGTCAAGGCTGTATACTGTCACCCTGCTTATTTAACTTATATGCAGAGTACATCATGAGAAATTTTGGGCTGGAAGAAGCACAAGCTGGAATCAAGATTGCCGGGAGAAATCTCAATAACCTCAGATATGCAGATGACACCACCCTTATGGCAGGAAGTGAAGAGGAACTAAAAAGCCTCCTGATGAAAGTGAAAGTGGAGAGTGAAAAAGTTGGCTTAAAGCTCAACATTCAGAAAATGAAGATTATGGCATCTGGTCCCAACACTTCATGGGAAATAGATGGGGAAACAGTGGAAACAGTGTTAGACTTTATTTTCCTGGGCTCCAAAATCACTGCAGATGGTGATTGCAGCCATGAAATTAAAAGACTCTTACTCCTTGGAAGGAAAGTTATGGTCAACCTAGATAGCATATTCAAAAGCAGAGACATTACTTTTTCAACAAAGGTCTGTCTAGTCAAGGCTACGGTTTTTCCAGTGGTCATGTATGGATGTGAGAGTTGGACTGTGAAGAAAGCTGAGTGCCAAAGAATTGATGCTTTTGAACTGTGGTGTTGGAGAAGATTCTTGAGAGTCCCTTGGACTGCAAGGAGATTCAACCAGTCCATTCTACAGGAAATCAGTCCTGGGTGTTCATTAGAAGGACTGATGCTAAAGCTGAAACTCCAATACTTCTGACCACCTCATGCAAAGAGTTGACTCATTGGAAAGACCCTGATGCTGGGAGGGATTGGGGGCAGGAGGAGAAGGGGACAACAGAGGATGAGATGGCTGGATGGCATCACCGACTTGATAGACATGAATTTGAGTGAACTCCAGGAGTTGGTAATGGACAGGGAGGCCTGGCATGCTGCGATTCATGGGGTCGAAAAGAGTCAGACATCACTTAGCGACTGAACTGAACTGAACATAGTCAAAGGCTTTGGCATAGTCAATAAAGCAGAAATAGATGTTTTTCTGGAACTGTCTTGCTTTTTCAATAATCCAACGGATGTTGGCAATTTGATCTATGGTTCCTCTGCCTTTTCTAAATCCAGCTTGAACATCTGGACATTTATGGTTCATGTACTGTTGAAGCCTGGCTTGGAGAATTTTGAGCATTACTTTACTAGCGTGTGAGATGAGTGCAACTGTGTGGTAGTTTGAGCATTCTTTGGCATTGCCTTTCTTTGGGCTTGGAATGAAAATACAACCTAGTCCTCCTCAAGTAATAAGAGTGTAATAATAAGTGTGTAACAGGTCACAGGACTCCATGGCTGCCAGGCCCCCGGGCAGGTCACAATAAGAGGCTTCCCAGTGACCCTCTATTGACCCCCTCACCTGCTGACCATTGGCCACTCACCTGAACAGGAACTTAGGAGAAGCCTCTCTTCACCACACATAGATTTTGCTCATTCTCCAGCAGATGGGTCAGTTCTGGTTTGGGAACAGGATACCCTGATCATGGAAAAACAGGACAGCAGTGTTCGAGTAAATGTACAAAACTGTTAGTCGCTCAGTTGTGTCCAACTCTTTGTGAGCCCATGGACTGTAGCCTGCCAGGTTCCTCTGTCTATGGAATTCTCCAGGCCAGAATACTGGAATAGGTTGCCATTCCCTTCTCCAGGGGAAAGGTACAAATTGTCCTCTCTATTCAGTATGATAATCAAGGATGAGAGCTTGGAATGAGCTTGCTCCCACACATGTAAAGAAACTGCTGACCTGGAAACCAAGAGTACAAACAGCACCCTTGGACCAAAATGCTGCATAGGGTAGTGATAGCTATCTACCTAACACCCATTCCCCTTGATCTCCATCCCACAGGAGCCAATTCAAGGGGCCCCTTCGCTTTACACACAGCCACAGGACCCCAGGAAGGTGACACCTTTTTCTTGGGAGTTATTTTCTCATTAACCTAAGTCAGTGTTCCAACCTCCCTGGGTATCAGAACCAATTGGGGATGCCTGGTTTTGATCATTAACCAAATGGAACCAAATCTCTGGGGAAGAAGCCTGGATGTGAATGTTTAAAAGCTCTCCAAGTGATTCAGGTACCTAGGGAGAACTGTAAAGCACTGTATAAGTCAACTGATGCCTGACTGTCTAACCGCTTTCAGTTTTATTTGGAAAATGTTGAAAGTTTTGCTATTCGGAAGTTATGATTTGTGGTGGTGTAAAGTGAGGCAAAGGGACTCCGTATAAACCAGAAGACATTTGCATCAACAGTCTCAGGGCAGAAATTAATCCTTATACTATGAATCTCACAAAAAGCACGTTGAGTGAAAGACCCTGGACACAAAGCAATGCACACTGTGTGATTCCACTTATGTAATGATCCAGAACAGGTCAATCCAACATCTTGGTGTGGAGGTCAGCAATGCCAAGTCTGACCCTAAAGAGTAGTGTCTTTGGTGGGGAACCAACTGAGAGACAGTGGGGAAAACCTGCTTTGGGGTGAAAAATACTCCACAACTTGATCTAGGTGGAAGTCATAGGAGTGAGTATACAGAAAAATATATTAATACAATTGAGTTAGACACTGGAGATGATACATTTTCTTGAATATAATTATACCTCAAGTAAATAAACATATTCAAGTAATAATTCATGCTAAAAACTGTTACAGTTGTCTTTGGGCAGCAGCTTCCTGGAGGGGAGGGAATTGGGTTCAGAGTGAGCAAAAGGTACTATGAGAATTAAGTTAGTGGGGTAGAGAGCATCTTTTCAGGGACAGGGCCTGACAAGTGTTGTGAGTGCTCAGGGAGCAGTAGTTGTGTCCACTATTAACAACTGCTTTTGTTAAAAAGTTGACCCATATTTTGTTTATGTCAACTGACTTCTTCAGAAGGGGAATCTTGTATCACGTGTAAATGGCAAAACCAGTCTTTTTCATGAATAGGTAGCATCAAAATATAACAATGAAAACAGAATAATGTTATGAGTTCCATAACTTTTGTGTCCTGCCAGGAATTTTGAGTCAGGGGTTGCTCCTTGTGTTAAAAGGAAAATTAGCCACAGTTAGAGGAGGCATCAAAGACTTAGCACTCAGAGATATTGTATAACATCTCTTATATGTGGAATCTAAAAAGAAATGATACAAATGAACTTACTTACAAAGCAGAAGAAGACTCACAGTCTTAGAAAATGAACTTATGGTTGCCATGGGGAAGGGATAGTTAGGGAGTTTGGGAAAGTCATGTACCTACTGCTATATTCAAAATGGATAACCAACAAGGACCTATTGATTAGCACATGGAACTCTACTCAATGTTATGTGCAGGCGTGGCTTGCCTGACTTGTGGACTCTTTGGAAATAGCCCCTCATCTCCAGCCCCTGCTTACTGAGTTACGGGGACACCTAACTCAACAAAGCTTGACCATTCAGTTTTGTTCCAGTGAGAATCTGGAATAAGGGCCTCAGAGTGAGGCCAGCCTGGGCTAGGTATTGGAGTGAGGATGGGCTTGGTTTAGTCCTTTGTGGTGCCTGGCTAGACAAAAGGAGACCAGGAAAGAGGAGGTAGAACAGAAATGCAGCAGGAGTTATGGGTGGGAGGGAGGGAGGATGGACTTCAGAGGCCTTGTCTACCAGTCAGGACTGAAGTGAGAGGGTAAAATGAGGAAAGAGGCTGTGGGTTCCAAACACAGGAGGGAGGTGGGCCTTACCAGTGAGACCAGGAGTCCGCAAGTCTCCAGCATTACCTCCCAATACAGGGTCCTCTGTGCCAGATCCAATTGGCCCCACTCCTCCCAAGTGAAGGTCATGGCCAAATACTTGAAGAGCGTCAGTATCTGGAAAGTCAAACACAGACAGCCACATTGACTTTGAAACTTTGGGATGAGATTAGAACCTATTTCTTGGTCACTGCTAAAGTTGCAGAGAGACTCAAGGCTTTAAACACCAAGCACACTAGTGAGCCAAGCTCTGCGCTGTGTTCAACGTGGAGGCAGAAGCTGCCTTTGGACATAATGCAGATGTGTCAGAGAGAAAAGCCGTCCATGGGGGGAAGATGTTGGAGAACGACACAAGTTTCAGGCAAGTCCATAGGACTATAAGGGGCAGACAGCAAATGCTCTGGCATGTCAGAGCATGGGAAAATAAGATAAAAATTCCAGCGGTAACGGTGGCATCAGCGGAGCCTCACTGGTCCTCCTTATGTGTCAGCACCATGCTGACGGCTTCACGTGCTGTGTTAAAGTATCTAAAGTCCCAGGTCTGGACCCAGATTCCTAGGTGTTAAGTCCAGCCTCTAGAAACAAAAGTTTGCCAGATACATGATCTTGGGGAAAGCACTTCATTTCTTTGAGCCTCAACTTACCCATAAATATAGTAATAGTTCCCACGTCACAAGGCTGTTATGAGAATTAAAGAAAAAATATTGCAAATGTAAACACTGGAGTGAATGGCTTATGTAAGGACTCAATATGTGTGTTTGTGTGTGTGTTGAAGAGTATGGAAGTTTCTTTCTTCTTTTTTTTGTAATTAGTAATAATTACATTTCTTAGAACCATATCAGACTTACAGAAAAAGTCAGCAGATAATAGAAAATTCCCATATTTACCACCTCCATCCCCAGTTTCCCCTATTATTGACATCTTACATTAGTTGGAACATTTGTTACAATTAATGAACCAATGTTGATATATTATTATTAACTAAAGTCCATAGTTCATTCTATCTTAGTATTTATCTAATGTCATTTTTCTGTTCTAGAACCCCATCCAAGATACCACACTGCATTAGTATCTCAGGCTCCTCTTGGTTGTGACAATTTCTCAGAAACTATGCTTGTTTTAGATGATCTTGAGAGTTTTGAGGAGTATTGGTCAGGTATGTTGTACGATGCCTCTCTACTGGAACTTAATTGTTTTTCTCATGATTGTGGGATTATTCTCATGGCCTTATGGATGGAGGGCGAAGATCACAGAAGGATGCAAACTATCAACATGATTTATGACTGCCTGTTGAACTTGACTGATTACTTGTCTGAAGTAGTGTTTGTCAGGGTTCTCCACTGTAGTTACTGTTTTCCCTACTGTCCATACTGTACTCTCTAGGGAAGTTATATTCCCTCTCCTTTAGTGTGGAATATCTACCAAGATTTTTGAAATTCTTCAGCACTGAAGATTTGTCTTTTATTCCCCATTTATTAACTTATTCAATAATCTATTTATATAAATATATTAATATACCTTGTACTTTGAGGTATAATTGTATGTATATTGTTGTTCATTGTTGTTTAGTTGCTAAATCATGTCCAACTCTTAGGAACCCTATGGATTGCAGCATGACAGGCTTCTCTGTCCTTCACTATCTCCTGGAGTTTACTCAAATTTATGTCCATTAAGGCAGTGATGCCATCCAACCATCTCATACTCTGTCACCCCCTGCTCCTCCTGCTCTCAATCTTTCCCAGCATTGGGGTCTTTTCCAATGAATGGGCTCTTCAGATCAGGTGGCCAAAGTACTGGAGCTTCAGCATCAGTCCTTCCAATGAATATTCAGAGTTGATTTCCTTTAGAATTGACTAGTTTGATCTCCTTGCAGTCCAAGGGACTCTTAACAGTTTTCTCCAACACCACAGTTTGAAAGCATCAATTCTTTGGCACTCAGCCTTCTTTACAGTCCAATTCTCAAATCCATGTATGACTACTGGAAAAACAATAGCTTTGACTATATGGGCCTTTGTCAGCAAGGTGATGCCTCTGCTTTTTATATACACTGTCTAGGTTTGTCATAGCTTTTCTTCCAAGGAGCAAGTGTCTTTTAATTTAATGGCTGCAGTCACTGTCCACAGTGATTTTGGAGCCCAAGAAAATAAAGTCTGTCACTGTTTCCACTTTTCCCCCATCTATTTGCCATGAAGTGGTGGGACCAAATGCCATAATTTTAGGCTTTTGAATGTTGAGTTTTAAGCCAGATTTTTCACTCTCCTCTTTCACCCTCATCAAGAGGCTCTTTAGTTCCTCTTTGCTTTCTACCATTAGAGTGGTATCATATGCATATCTGAGGTTGTTGATATTTCTCCTGCAATCTTGATTTTAGCCTGTGATTCATCCAGCCCAGCATTCCACATGATGTATTCTGCATATAAGTTAATAAGCATAGTGACAATATGCAGCCTTGACATACTCCCTTCCCAATTTAAAACCGGACTGAACCAGTCCATTGTTCCATGTCCGGTTCTAACTTTTGCTTCTTGACCTGCATACAGGTTTCTCAGGAGGCAGGTAAGGTGGTCTGGTATTCCCATCTCTTTAAGAATTTTCTATAGTTTATTGTGATCTACACTGTCACAACAAACTGAATAAAGCAGAATTAAATGCTTTTCTGGAATTCTCTTGCTTTTTCTAAGATCCAACAGATGTTGGCAATTCAATCTCTGGTTCCTCTGCCTTTTCTAAATCCATATTGTACATCTGGAAGTTCTTGGTTCATGTACTTCTGAAGCTTAGCTTGAAGGATTTTGAGCATTATCTTGCCAGCATGTGAGATAAGCACAAGTGTACAGTAGTCTGAACATTCTTTGGTATTTCCCTTCTTTGGGATTGGAATGAAAACTGACCTCTTCCAGTCCTGGGGCCACTGCTGAGCTTTCCAAGTTTGCTGACATATTGAGTGCAGCACTTTAACAGCATTATCTTTTAGGATTTGGAATAGCTCAGCTGGAATTCCATCACCTCCACTAGCTTTGTTATTAGTGATGCTTCCTAAGGCCCACTTGACTTCACACTCCAGGATGTCTGGTTCTAGATGAGTGACCACACCATTGTGGTTATCCAGGTCATTAAGAAAGGCAAAGGAGAAAAAGAAAGATATACTCAACTGAATGCAGAGTTCCTGAGAACAGCAAGGAGAGATAAGAAAGCCTTCTTAAGTGAAAAATGCAAAGAAATAGAGGAAAATTTGATAAAATAATATATATATAATTGCTCAGATTGTTCCCTCTCTAGCTAATGGGAGCTCTTTCAGTTGGTTTCCTGTGTCTCTTTGATATGCTCCCATAATTATGGAGGTTTTTGGAGTACTTCCTTACTTTCTGGCACTACTGGGAGCTTCATGCATCTTGCCCCAGTCCTAGATTCAGCCATTTCTCCAAGAAGCCTTGATTCATTTTACTAGAGAATTGTATTAGAATCAAGATCTGGCTACTAGGTGTTCTAACTGTTACTGGGATGTCATTGCTTAGGCGCTCTCAGCTAACAAAACAAAGAAATATGTGTATATACTAATCTGTATCTGTATACACCATCTGTATCTATATTAAATTAAACACAAGTTCTTACTGATGTCTCCACTGTAATCCACTACCACACAGATCATGGATCATTCTAATCTCCTTCCTTTGTTCATCTGTAAATTCCTGCTTAAACAGTGACACTCCTGGCTCCTACCATTCAGCACCCATTTACTTAATAGCTCAATTCCAGTACATATATATATAGCAGTATTGGAAATGTTAACCGGTACTCCTGTGGGAACAACTTTATCATCTGAAGTGCATATTTGCAGTTCATTTTGTCTTTACTCTTATAATCTCACTCATTTCCACACTTACTTAGGTCAGCACCTTTCCCCCATTTCCTCCCAGGAGGTTGTGTCATAATTCATAACATAGATTCTCCAATTGCACTCTGTATTATTTTCTGAGATTCCTCAATCTGCTAAATTGTTATTTTAGTTTGCACACATTAAGGTTTACTCTTTGTGCTGTACAGTTCTACAGGTTTTGACAAATATATGACAGTATAACAGAGAATAGATTCATAGCTATAAAAATCCTCTGTGCTTTATATATTCATTCCTCCCACCTTCCCCTCAACTCCCAGCAATCACTGACCTTACTGTATCTATAGTTCTTTTACCAAATGTCACAGAATTAGAATCATAAAGTTGTCTTTTCAGAACAGCTTCGGAGCAACCGGCATATAGGAATATATTACATGGGCTTCCCTGGAGACCCAGGTTCAATCCCTGGGTCCAGAAAATTATCTGGAGAAAGAAATGGCAACCCACTCCAGTATTCCTTCCTGGAAAATCCATGGATGGAGGAACCTGGTGGGCTGCAGTCCATAGGGTCACAATTTTACAAAAAGAACAGAATTTAATGAGTCCCCATGTACACATCACTCAGTTTCAACATTTATCCTAATTTTTGCTACCCTTGTTTCATCTGTCATCTCCATTTTTACCCTGGTTGGAGCAGTTTAAGGAAAATTGTATGCATCTCTATAAGTAAGAACATTTAAAAATACAACCACAATACCATTATTATACCTAAAAAATAAAAAAGATTCCTAATAAATACTCAGTCCATACTTAAAATTGCATGATTATATCAAAGATGGGAATATATTGTCAATTTGTTCAGTTCATCATCCAAACAAGTCCAAAAATTACATTTAATTGTTATGCCTCTTAAATCTCTCTCAGGGAAAGAACACAAATCTTGTCATCATAAGAGACAGTAGATGTTATTTAGAGTAAAAGTGTAGCAAAACAAGCTGAATTTTGTTTTGTTTTGTCCTGGTGTTGCATTATTAGTGCATCATATTCACTCAACACTACAATCTGTGCAGAAAATATGCAAATAGCTTGGCTTACAGAAGCCATGCTCAAAGTGTGATCCTGAGTCAAAAGCATCAGCATAACACAGGAACTTGTTTGAAATGTAATTTCTTGGTTCCCACCCCAGGCCTATTGAAGCAGAAACTGGTGATGGAGCTCAGCAATCTCTGTGTTAACAAGCCCTCCTGGTGGTTCTTTAAAAAATAGTAATAATAAGCTTCAGGTGTACAGCATTATAATCCAATATCTGTACAAACTGCAAAGTGATCACCACCACAAGTCCAGTTGCCATTTATGACCATACAGCTGACTCTCTTCAACCATTTTGCCCATTTCACATCCCCATTCCCCTGTGCTAACTACTAATCTTATATCTGCATTTGACTTTTATTTTGTTCATTTGCTTGTTTTTAGAGTCCACATACAAGTGAAATCATACAGTGATCTGATAAAGGGTTAACATCCAAAATATGTAAAGAAATCATACATGTCAACAACAGGAAAACAAACAACCCAATTAAAACATGGGCAGAGGATCTAAATATTCTTCTAAAAAGAACAAACAGATGGCCAACAGGCACATGAAAAGATGTACATCACTAATTATAAGGAAAACATAAATCAAAAGCATGAGACATCATCTTACACTGTCGCTGCTGCTGCTGCTAAGTCGCTTCAGTCGTGTCCGCCTCTGTGCGACCCCATAGACAGCAGCCCACCAGGCTCCCCCATCCCTGGGATTCTCTAGGCAAGAACACTGGAGTGGGTTGCCATTTCCTTCTCCAATGCATGAAAGTGAAAAATGAAAGTGAAGTCGCTCAGTACTGTCTGACTCTTAGTGACCCCATGGACTGTAGCCCACCAGGCTCCTCCGTCCATGGGATTTTCCAGGCAAGAGTACTGGAGTAGGGTGCCATTGCCTTCTCCACTTACACTGTTAGAATGGCTAGTATTGAAAAGATAAGAAATAACAAATGTTAAAGAGGATGTGGAGAAAGGGAAATCCTTGTACACTGTTAGTGAGCCACTATGTAGCCACTATGGAAAACAGAAAAGGTTGTGGCCATGAGCTATGAGCTATGCTGGGATTTGTGACCTCCAGAGGAAAGGATTTTGACCCCAGGCCAGAGACAAGGCTTGATCACTCGGAGCTTTTGTGTAGCAAGGTTTTATTAAAGTATAAAAGAGATAGAGAAAGCTTCTGACACAGACATCAGAAGGGGGCAGAAAAGATATCCCTTTGCTAGTTTTTAGCAAGACATTATATACCTGTTAGCAAGTTGCTAATCACATAAAAGAAATGCCTCAAGACTGAGAGAGTTGCACCAGGCCCTCTCCCACAACATGCATTTTGAGATAGAATGGCACAAGCGGAGTCATCTCCAGCCATAAAACAACTGACGTGAATCTTGCGTGAATCTTGAAGAAAGACAGATTTCCAAGCAAATACATAGTTTCATTAACATAACTTAAGAAAACATTTCCATGAGTAAGACGTACTGGTTTGCTGAGCCATTATCAGCTCAAGGTTTGCGAAAAAGGTTAGTCTTAGGTAGAACCGATCTGAAGAAAGGCAGATTCCAAAGCAAATACATAATTTCATTAACATAGCTTAAGAAAAACATTTCTGTAAGAAAAACACATTGGTTTGTTGAGCCAGTAGCCCCTCAAGGTTAAGCTCAGGCAGAATCACGTGTCATCATGACAACACAGAATTAAAAGAAGCCTTTAATTTTGTAGAGAGAAGAAAAAAAAAAAAAATCAGCCACTTGCAATTTATTTCCTCATGCCGCATGGGAACCTCTGGCCTTCCTACCTGACTGTTAATCCTCTCAACAGTATGTGGATTCCCCTTAAAAACAAAGGTACCATATAACCCAGCTGTTCCACTTTTGGGTATTTATCTGAAAAAAACAAAAACACTAATTTGAAAAGATAAATGCACCCATATGTTCATGGCAACATTATGGACAATAGCCAAGCCATGAAAACAACCTAAATGTTCATCAATGGGTGAATGGATAAAGAATATAATGGAATACTACTCAGCCATAAAAAGAATCTGATCCTGTCATTTGCAACAACATGAATGGTATTATTATGCTAAGTGAAAAAAAAATAGACAAATACCTCCATGTCTGCTGTGCCTTGATAACTCATTTAAAAAAAAAAAAAAACACCAAATTCCATTGTATGTATGTACTGCAGTTTTGTTTGTTCATTTTGCATGTATGCATTATTATTGTTGTTATTTTAGTTCAGTCACATACAGAATGACATCTTATTTGCTTTTGGCTTGGGGAAATTATGACTAAAGCTACAATAAACATTCATGTGCAAGTTTTTGTGTGGACATAAGTTTTCAACTCAGTACAGTAAATACATAGCAGCATGACTGCTGGGTTGTATGGCAAGACTATTTCAACATTTTAAGAAATTGCCAAACTGTCTTGCAAAGTGGCTGCATCAGTCTGCTTGGGCTACCATATCAAAATACCACAGACTAAGTGGCTTAAAGAACAAAAATTTATTTTCTCACAGCCCTGGGGGCTAGAAATTCAAGATCAGGATGTCAGAAAATTCAGTTTCTGTAAGCACTCTCTTCCTGGCTTCAGATGGCCACCTTCTTACCCTGTGCTCACATGGCCTTCCTCTGCGTGAGCACAGAAGGAGGGAGAGAGAGAGAGATGTGGTGTCTCTTCCTTATCTAATGTGGACACCAGTCCTATGGGAATAGTGCTCTAATCTTCTGTCCTCACTTAACTTTAATTATTTAGCTCCTTAAAGGCCCTATCTCCAAATACAGTCACATTGGGAGTTGGGGCTTCAACATATGAATTGGGGAACCCATAAAATTGGCTATACCATTTTGCATTCCCAGTAGCAATGAATGAGAGTCCCTGTTGCTCTATGTACTTGCCAAACTTTGGTATTATCAGGTTTAAACCATGTATTCAGTCTAAAAGATGTGTGTGGGTACCTTATTAATATTTAGTTTGCAATTCCCTAATGACATATGATGAGCATCTTTTTATATGCTTGTTTGCTCTATCTATACCTTCTTTGTTCAGATCTTTGGCCCATTTTTCAACTGTGTTGTTTTCTTATAGTTGAGTTTAAATGTTTCTTACCTCACATAGTTTGAACCTCTGTTGCTAGTAAAATCCAGAGTAAGGATTATTTATATCTTCTTAGAGATTTGCCTCCATTATCATTATGTAATACCCCTCTAAAGAAAATTCCCTTGTTCTGAAGTCTGATTTAATATAGCAACTCCTGCTTTCTTTTGATTAGTGATAGCATGATATATCTTTATCCCTTAACTTTTTATCTATCAGGGTCTTTATATTTAAAGTGTGTTTTTTATAGATAGTATACAACTGGATCTTGGTTTTTTTTAATCCACTCTTCAGTTTCTGAGTCTATAGTTGGTGTATTTAGGACATTCACATTTAATTATTGATATAGCTTGATTAAAAACATGTTTATAACTGTTCTGTTTGTTGTACTTTCTTTTTATTTCCTCTTTCTTCTTTGATTTTAACTGAGCATTTTATATCATTCTATTTTCTCTCCTCTCTTAACATGTTGATGATATTTCTTTAAAAAAATTTTAGTGATTTCCTCAGAGTTTACAATATATATTTCCTTCTAATCTAAATCCATTCTTAAATTACACTATATTAGTTCATGGGTAGTGCAGGTACCTTGTAACAGAGTACTCTCAAATCCTCTATCTAATCCTTTATGACACTGCTAACATTTTCCCACTTACCCATGTGTTATAAATACCCAATACATTTTAAAAATTATTTTGAACAAAGTTATTAATGTGTTTTTTCTTTCTTAGACATTTCACTCCAGTCATTTCTTATATGCACAGTTTCCAGTGTAATTCTTATCCTATTCTTTTTAAGATGGATTTTCTACAGTTCGAATGTGACATGCCTAAGTGTAGATTGTTTAGTATTTATCTTGCTACAGGTTTTCTGAGCTTCCTGGATCTGTGGTTTAGTGTACATCATTAATTTTGGAAAATTCTCAGCCCTTTACTTGAAGTATTTCTTCTGCTCCTCTCTCTTCTCCTTCTGGTATTTCCACTAGGTGTCATTTACATCTTTGATAATTGTTTCATAGTTCTTGGATGTTTCATTCTGCATTTTCATTCTTTACTCTTTTTGCAGTTCCATTTGGGAAATTTCTATTGACATATCTTCAAGCTCATTGATTCTTTCTTCAGCTATGCCCAGCCTACTGATGAGCCCATGAAAGGTATTGTTCATCTGTTACGATGTTTTTTATTTGGGGCATTTCCTTTTGATTTTCAGCATTTCCATCTCTCTGATTATATTACCCATCTGTTTTTATATGTTGTCTGTGCTACTTTTATCAATCCTCCACAGTTCTGGGATAAACACCCAGCATCTTTTCCATATTACAACCTTAGCAAGTTATCCTGTGTCCTTACTCTGCTTAGCAGAGGCAATACTTGAAGCCAGGTCTCTCTGGTCCATGGTCTGTGTGTGTAAATTCCATGACTCCTCAGAATAAGCATGTGAAGCATTTCAATTATCTGTTGTTCTCATATTTATTTCAGCCACCCCTAAGCATATTTATAAGGACATGAGCAAAGGAGTAGACCTGTTATCACATCCCTCACAGAAAAGGCATCTGAGGTGGGCTGACACCTGCCATGGGAGAACACACAACACACGTCACATTCATGACCTTTCTGGTCTCCTCACCCCAGGGGAAGAGTTACTATTCCCATTTAGACCTGAGGAAATGGAGGCCAAGTACAAAGAGGGGAACTTTTCAAGATCACAGGCCAGGACAGGGGCATAGCCAGAATCTACACTGCGTTTTCCAGACTACTGCTTATGCTCTTCTCTGCAGCTCATCCCCAGCAGACTGTGTAGTCAGAGGATTCTGAGGAGGCCCATTTCTCTCTCTGGTACCCTGGGGATGAGGGGGTCCAGCAAAATGAGGGGGGCTGAGGCAGCACAGAGGACAGGAGACTGGGAGAAATATGGGGAACACAAGGGACCAGGGGCATGGAGGACAGAGAATGTGATTGCAGCTATGGTACAGAAATGGACCTAATCTCAGGGATTAGATGAGGCTGCTCCTTACCTAGGATACAAGAGTGACACTCAGGTGTCAGCTGGCCATGCAGCCAATTGCATGCCCACTGCTCACCAGGCTTGGGTCCAAGTGGGTTGGAATGGAGGGAAGAGCATGATGGAGAGGGAGTGGGAAACCCAGAGTCCCAGGAGGGCCCCTGAGCTTCTCTTCCCCAGGACCTGTTTGCTTCCCATCGAGGCTGGGACTCCCAGATTCCTCTCCTATTCAGATTATCTGCTGAGCCTCAGACCATTAACTAGTCATATTGCAACATCTCCAGCTAGGGCTCTCTAGCCCCTCTTCTATGAGTCTTTCTGAAAACTTTCTACCCTCACTTGAAAACTATTTCCATGAATGGTGTCACCACCTCCAGAGCATTCCTAACAGGGCCACTGATGTCACCCAAATGCATTCTTTGCTCCTACTGTCACATGCAATGATTCATTTCTAAAGTCCTATTGGTCGTCCCCCAAATGCTAGTTCAGGGAACCTCACCCCACAGGTCTCAATACTCAGCAGTCACTTCTCATTATCACTGTTAACACTGTGGATGCTGGGAGAGACTCTGAAGGACTGAGAATTTTTGATGTGGCCCTGACATGTGTTGGTTCCTTCACCTACCTTGTTGTACATGACTTTACCCCTTAGTGCTCATACTTATCCTTCTGGGTAGGATGCAAAATGCCCAACGATGACTTTTAATCTGTAAAAACTTCCTTGCCTCTATCCTAGAACCACCTTTGACCAATGATTCCCAAACTGGCTGAATGTAGACTGACCTCTCCAGGAAAACATGTGACATCCCTGCCCTATTGTCCTGATCAGATTGCTACTTCCAGGCCTTCTCAGATGGCATTTCAAAGTAAAGGCTTCTGCTACCTTGTTCAAGCTATTCTCTTCCCACCATGTGTCCTATTATGCTCATATTCAGTCATCAACTATGGTGAGTCTCTGGGTTGTGCCATGATGTGCACCATGGTTCCTTCTTTCTTTTTTAAAATTTTTTGCTGGACTAGGTCTTTGTTGCTGCTTGCAAGCTTTCACTAGTTGCAGTGAGAAGGGGCTACTCTTTGTTGTGGTGCACAGGCTCCTCGTTGCAATGACTTCTCTTGTTGTGGTGGACAGCCTCTAGGTGTAAGGGCTTCAGTAGTTGCAGCACCTGGGCTCAGTAGTTGTGGTGCATGGGCTTAGTTTCCCTGGGCATGTGGAATTTTCCTGGACCAGGGATCAAACCCATGTCCCTGTCTTGGCAGCTGGATTCTTATCCACTGTACCACCAGGGAAGTCCTGGTTCCCTGTTATAACCCCCATCAGTGCATCATCAAATCTTCAGGGATGGAGGAAGTTTTGTTCTCTCCAAGGTAGGGGGTTCCTGTCTCATCAATCTATGGGAACTGTGTGATCACAGCATGTGGCATTCCCATCATATGCCTGTCTCTAGAGTCTCCATGGAGTATCTGTGTCATCATACTTGCTCTCATGTGTCAGTACTTCCATCCTCTCTCATAGATCACTGGTACATTTTACATGTCAGTTGAATGTGTCTGATGTCTGTCACACATCTTTCCTCTACCAGTATGGTAATTGTGTCTGAGTCCTGTCTGTTTTGAAGAGTGTTAACATCCAGCACCTGTCATACAGTGTCCCAAGGATTCCAAGGTTGTACTCAGGTATATCACAAACCCATCACGCATGACCCCAAATATATGTGTATGACTTTTGGCTCTGCTGCAGTATCACATATGAAAATGTGGTATGACAGTGTATTTTGCTAGCACACTGAAGCACAGTCTAGAAACACAAATATTTCAGGTACTAAATGTGCCAGACTTATGAAACACACCTATTAAAAGTAATATGGGTATGTTTTAGATATTGATTACACTTCATCACCTTAAAAACAAACATATTTTGGAAACAACTGAGAAAACTGAGTACTGATAACATATAAGATTTTAAAGTATTTTTATTTTGTGTGATATAGCCCTTACATTTTAGAAATACATCTCTTTTTTTTTTGGCTGTGTTAGGTCTTTGTTGTGGTGCATAGACTCTATTGTGGTGCATGGGCTTTCTCTTGTTGTGGTACATGGGCTTCTCTTATTGTGGAGCACAGGTCTAGAGTGCATGGGTTCAGTAGTTGTGGCACACTAGCTTCTCCAGTTGTGGTGCATGAACTCTCTAGTTGTGGTGTGCTGGCTTAGTTTCCCTGCAGCATGTGGAATATTAGCTCCCCAACCAGGGATCAAACCTGCATCCCCTGCACTGGAATGTGGATTCTTAATCACTGGACCACCAGGGAAGTCCCTAGAAATGCATCTTGAAGAGATTACAATTAAATGACATGATGTGTATGCTTATAAATAACTCAGTAATAAGCATGGTCATCTGACTCAAGAATGGCCATGAACAAGCAAATACATGAAAAGATGCTCAACATCACTCAATTATCAGAGAAATGCAAATCAAAACCACAGTGAGGTTCCATCTCACGCTGGTCAGAATGACCTCCATCAAAAAGTCTACAAACAATAAATGCTGGAGAGGGTGTGGAGAAAAGGGAACCCCCTTACACTGTTGGTGGGAATGCAAACTAGTACAGCCACTATGGAGAACAGTGTGGAGATTCCTTTAAAAACTGAAAATAGAACTGCCATATGACCCAGCAATCCCACTGGTGGGCATACACACTGAGGAAACCAGAATTGAAAGAGACACGTGTACACCAATGTTTATCGCAGCACTGTTTACAATAGCTAGGACATGGAAGTAACCTAGATGTCCATTGGCAGATGAATGGATAAGAAAGTTGTGGTACAAATATACAATGCAATATTACTCAGCTATAAAAAAGAACACGTTTGAGTCAGTTCTAATGAGGTGTATGAAACTAGAGCCTATTATACACAGTGAAGTAAGTCAGAATGAGAAACACCAATACAGTATATTAATGCATATATATGTAATTTAGAAAGATGGTAATGACGACCCTATATACAAGACAGCAAAAGAGACACAGATGTCAAGAACAGACTTTTGGACTCTGCGGGAGACAGTGAGGGTGGGATGATTTGGGAGAACAGCATTGAAACATGTATATTACCATATGCGAAACAGATGACCAGTCCAAGTTTGATGCATGAAACAGGGCACTCAAAGCCAGTGCACTGCGACAACCCAGAGGGATGGGATTGAGAGGGAGGTGGGAGGGGGGTTCGGGTCGGGGGGGACACAGGTACACCTATGGCTGGTTCATGTCAATATATGGCCAAAACCACCACAATATTGTAAAGTAACTAGCCTCCAATTAAAATTAATTAATTTAAAAAAAGAATGGCCATGACATGATAAATAATGGAAGACTGAGGAATAGTTCATGGAGCTTCATAACAGTTCTCTCCAGTTATATGTACATGTGTGTATGTGTGTGTGTATATATATATATATATATATACACATATATATGAAAAATATCTATTACAAAAGGATGATTATGTCCTTGCAATAATAATTTTATGTTAATAAGATGGATTAAAAAGAGTAGGAGGAAATATTTTGGTTTCAGGAGTGTAAGCATATATCAAAAACATCAAATTGTACAGTCTTTGTGCAGTTTATTTTAAGTGAATCATACCTCAATAAAGCTGTTAAAAAACCAAAGGTACTAAATACTCAAAACTTGTCTTTCCTAGTCATTTAACTATTATGTATGCTCTTGGATTTACTTATGAAAATTCTATCAGTATGGTGGGAAAAAAATACAATGATGAGCTACTGTGCATCTCTTCTTATTCCACGTTCAGTGACATCATTTTGGCATCTTGAAACTGGCCATTGTGGGGACCTGCCAGGTGTAAAGGTAATATGGCTTCTACAACAGAAACATGCAAAAACATATCTGGTAAGAGCCTTGGATAGGTCAGAAAGCACAAGAAAGCTTGCCACAAATTTTTAACTTATGGAGAATCTCCTCACTGTGGACATTCGTATATAAAAGGTTCAACATTAGGCAGATGTCTTCATCACAAAGACTCTCCTCCAGTGTTTTTATATTGAGCAAGTAGACTGCACCATCCCTGTATGTCTATGGTGACTCTTTGTGTGAATTTCCTGCTTTTCAATGAGGTTAAACTATCACCTGAAGGCTTTCCTATGTTCACTACACTCATAAGGTCTCTCTGTAGTGTGGACTTTGCTGGTGTTGAATGAGGTTAGATCTTTGGATGAAGACTTTCTTAATTCACTGTACTCATAAGGCCTATATGATTGAATATTTGGTGCTGAATCAGAGAAGACCTTTGACTGAAGACTTTCCCACATTCATGGCACTTGTAACCACCTTTCCCCCTTGCTATTTTCTCCCCCTTGGATTTTCTCTTGCTAAATAAGGATAGACTTTTGGCCTAAAGTTTTCTCTTCAGGAAAGCTTTCAGTGATAAATCAGAGCAGATCTTGAACTGAAAGTTTCTCTACTTCATGAGGCTTTTTCCTAGTGTGCAGTCTCCAGTGCTAAATAAGGTGGGTGCTTCAGCTAAAGAATTCCACACATTCTTTACACTGATAAGACCTTCCTCTAATGTGAACTATCCAATATTTAATGATGCTGAAGCTTTCCTAGAGGATGTCCCATACCCATTGCATTCAGAAGGTCTTTCTCCAGGATGAAATCTCTGATGTTCAAGAAAGCTAGATAAAGAATTTCCCATATTCACTGCATTAATAAGGTCTTTCTTCAGTGTAAATTCATTGGTGAGAACAGGTCTGTATTTGCAGCTGAAGATTTTACCACATTTGTGGAAAGTTTAAGTACGTTTTCCTTTTTGTGGACTCTCTGGTATTTGTGGTTGAAGGCTTCCCTACATCCATCACACTTCTAATGAATTTTCCTACTATGAATGGTCACCCCACACTCGGTGCTGCTGCATGGCTTCTTCTGTTGTAAGTGGACTGGTGCTACAGGAAGCTTGAACTGACCAGGAAGCACTTCCCAACTTTGTTTCAGGTAAAGGAATTCTTTGGTATATGGAGTTTGTAGCTCTTCACAAACAAGGCCCTGCCACATCCCTTCTGAAAATTTTTCTCTACTGTGCTGCTTCTGGTGAAGGTTTACACTAAAATAATGGTTTCCCACATGCCCCATAAGTAAACGGCTTTTGCTTGGGATATGTGCCCCTTTCCTCAGCCAAGTGCAAAATGTCTTTTAAGACAGAGACACATATCTCACAAGAGTGGGCTTCGTAGGGAAAGGGACCTGCTTTGGGAGTCCTGACCTGTGACATTCCTTCTACAGAAACACTCTGCCCAGAAGGTGCCTCCTTGTCTTCCCCGCCATGCCAATAACCTGGAAACAAAGAAATACAGCTGAAGGACAGCTGACTCTGGTGGGAAGGAGCAACCTCCATTACAAAGGTGCATCCGACACACTAATGAATGAGTGCACATGCATCCACAGGATTGTTGTCAGGAGGAGGGAGTTGGGTTCAGGTTGAGGAAGCAGCTGCTGTGCAACAGTGGTCCTCTAAAGGTCACAGCATGGGGGACATAAAGGACACAGTGAAGAACCAAGTACAGGAGAAAGGGTAGGGTACAGCATAAAGAGGAGATGCAGGTCTACAGCTTACTTGGAATGGTTTCTAGCACTTCTCTGCTGATGACACAGGAGAGCTATGCAGAAGGATGTGTCTGGGCCCAAGAAAATCCAATAGCATCAGAGTAGTTCTTGTCCAAAGACTATTTAGAGATATGTGCACATCTCACAACACAATATGTGTGGGGCAGTGATGGAGAACACTGTGAGAAAGAGCAGTGGAGAAGAATGGGTGGAATCCATTGTGAGAGTTAGGATTCACCCTAACAGAGAGTCAGTGTAGGAATGACAAGTTAGCAAAGTGTCAAGAATGGAGGAGGAAAGATAGAAATAAAGTGTGGCCACTGGTACTGGCACCAAAATGTAGAGGAAACAGAACAAAATCATGGTATGAACTGAACACACAGTCCTAAGATCACGCCCCCTCACTTGCCACTCAATAGTGCCAGGGACCCTCTGAGCCCATTTTGTGGAGCTGGAGTCATGCCCACCCTGAGAAGCATCCATAGGTCTCCCCTGACCCTCCCATGTAAATATAGTGCCTGGATGATACAAGCTCTAAGGAAAAGACTGGACAGGTGAGTGGCCAGCACTGGCCTAGAGCAACTCAGAGCGACAGACATAGGAAAGAAAATTCAACATTACCAAAATCAACCTCGGAGGAGAATCTTGCGAGAACAGCCTATGGGCCACGTAAGTGGTGACCATATCCGTGACTACAATTCCTACCATAGGCAGAAATGAGGATACATAAGCTAGAGGAAGGGAGTAGAACCTAGGGCAGAGGTGACACCTGGCCAGAGAAAGGTAAAGCAAGGTGGGATCCAAAGGCTAACGGAGAGACTTCTGACTCCTTCCCTGAAAGCCTTTGGGGCAGCAGGTACTGGGACTGAGTGAGAAAAAGACAGGACACTGCAGACAGCTCAGTCCTAGCAACCAGAGCACCTACCCAGGGAACTGGGGAAGGAAGCAGTGCCTGTAGTCCTGATGTGAGAAAGATTTGATCTGTCCATGGGGAAAAGGAAAATATACTGGGGCAGGTATGAGGGTCTTACCTAGAGAGGCCATAAGCGCAAAGTTCTCCAGCATCGCATCGCAGTATAGGAGTTTCTGGGCCTCATCAAGGAGAGCCCATTCCTCCAAGGAAAAGTACACTGCCACATCCTCAAAGGTTATGCTGCCCTGCCATGATGAGGAGAGAGGAAATCATGAACAGCCTCTTGGTCAAGGATCCCCAATCCAGATCCCCCCATATGTATTCATGCTCATACTTCTCCCCAGCTCCACAACTCAGATAAGGTATCAGACCCTGGTGCCATTTGTGTCTGTTCCCTCCTAGTAGGCCCATTAGTTATTGTGTCTAGCCCTCAGCAACATTAGGCAGGTGGGCACAAGGATGCCATTAAGATCCAGGCCTGCCATGCAGGGCTCCACCTGTCCTGCAAGGCAATTCCTGGGAAGTCTCCCAGATGGTGCCTCCCAAGCACAACCAAACTTGGGCCCACCTTTCATCCTTCAGTCCCTATTACCAGGACACTGGTGACATCACTTCACACTTCTTCATGTGCATATCATACTTTAGACTGCACCTCTCTTCTATCTCCAGACCCTACTGCCACCACCACCACCTCTCTGTCCCATCCTGTAAACCTCTCCCTGGCTTTCCCCTGTGTTACTTACCTCATGGTGTCAAGATTATGCAAATGCAAACAGGATTCGGCACTACGCCAGACCCTCATTGGCTCCCACTGCCAGAGGCAGCCTTGAATCCTGCTATCCCATCCTCACTTCCTGGCTTATTGCTTGTGTCACCCTCAGCCATTCAGAGCCACATGCATTCAGATCCCACTGGTCCTCTTCCACTTCCGTGTGGCACTTACTGTCCCCTTGTTAGTCACAACCCTCTTCTCTTAACCTAACACTCATTCAAAGCCCAACCTCATGGCTCTCCTCCTACAGCTTAGTGACTCAATGAAACAACCACATTTTCCCCTAACTGAATCCACCAGCCTGACTGAAACACTCCAGGGTCACCCAAAATCCTAGTAAGTCCATAGACCTGAGCATATGAATCAGCCTCAGCCTTAGCGTCATGTTTCCTCAGTTATATCTAGGCTTCTACATCGTTTCAATGTCTACTCTTCCCTTGGAAGCCTTGGCCACCTGCCAGACCATCCTCTTCCCAAGCCCCCTTTCATGGCCAGTTCTCTCCCTCAACAATGCTTGTGATTGCACGTTACCCTAACCAGGTACTCAAACAAGAGACCCAGTCCTAGGGCACCACCTTCCCTTTCCTGGCCTGCTAATAGCATTACCACCATAACCTCCTCTCAAATGTGACCCACATCTCCACCTCATCTTGGATACACAGAGTAACCACCACCATTTTGATGTCTCCACCTTGAATCATTCTCCAGAGTTTCAGATATTTATGTCCAACTGCCAGTTTAATACCTTCAAGCAGTATTTTCTGAAACATCTCAGATTCTTAACATGGCTTGCCTCCCACCAAAAAATAAAAAAAAAAACTCCTGATATTCCCATTGAAAATCACTGCCAGCTTTCTTTTTCTTCCTTCCAAAACTTCAGAGTAATCCCCAACTCCTACCTTTTTCTCTCTCATCTTTAACATTAGAACATCCAGTCAGTCATACATTAAAGGGGCTTCCCTGGTTGCTCAGAGAGTAAAGAATCTGCCTGCAATGCAGGAGACCTGGCTTCAGTCTCTGGGTCAGGAAGATGCCCTGGAGAAGGGAATGGCTACTCACTTCAGTATTCTTGCCTGAAGAATTCTTTGGACAGAGGAGCCTGGGGGGTGGGGTGGGGTGGCTATATGGTCCATGGGGTCGAAGAATCGAACACAAATGAGTGACTAACACATCCCTCTCACTCACTCACTCATATACTAAAAAAAAAAAAAACAGATCCAGAATCCAACCACTTCTCCTACTTTCATGGCCACCAGACTGTCCAATTACCACCAATACTCATCTGGACTACTATAGTAACATCATCCCTGGTCTTCCTGCCTCCTCCCTCTCTCCCCTAAATCTGTTCTTCACTCTGCAGTCTGACAGAGCCTTCTAAGACCTGAGTCACATAACCTCCTTGTTCCTATACCATTGCTCCTATCCTCTCCAGGAAAACATTCAACTTCTCAGGCTGCCATTTCAGGTCTGAATGTTTCTTTCCTGATCACCAGAGGAAAGAGAAATGTGGTTCTTTGAACACTCCCAGCTCAACCTTACCTTCAAGCATTTGGACATACTGCTACTTGTGCCTGGAATAACCTGCCCCACCTCATTCCCTTGGTTGCCAGACATAGAAACTATTTCACATAAACAATGACCTAGGGCTTGGGGTTTCTCAAGAGTCCCCAGGCCAAAGGGCTAGGAGAGTGACAGTCTGCACCCTAGAGCATCACAATCTCAGAGAACCTGTGTGTTTTGTGTGAGGAAGTTGGGACTGGTGAGATCCCACTCACCTCGCTAGGGTCCTTAAGCACTTCTGTGGCCATGGAACCTGTGGGAAGAGGGAGGCTGTGAGAAGCAAGTCACCATGGAAGGGCTCCATGGGCTCAAACCTCCATTGTACCCTTGCCTAGTTCTGGGGCCAAGTGACCTGGGCTTACTGTTAACTTCTTTTCTAAAATTCTATTTATTTTTGGCTGTGCTGGGTCTTCCTGCTGTGTGGGCTTTTCTCTAGTTGCAGAGAGCAGGGGCTACTCTTCATTGCAGAGCAAGGGTTTCTCATTGTGGTGGCTTCTCTTGTTGCAGAACAGGGGCTCCAAAGCACAGGCTCAAAAAGTTGCAGCAAATGGGCTTAGTTGTTCTGAGGCATGTGGTAACTTCCTGGATCAGGGATTGAACCTGTGGTCTCCTGCATTGGCAGGTGGATTGTTTACCACTGAGTCACCATGAAAGCCTTATTGTTAACTTCTGTATCCTAGTCTTCAGTAATACCTCTTACCAGCTGTGTGACTTTGGAGAAGGGCTCAACCTTCAGATGACCCACTGTCCTCATCACCCCTTTTCCAGTTGGGAGAAAACTCCCCAGTCACACTTTGTTCTGTACAGACAGGACATGAAGCCCAGATTTCCCCAATAGTCCTGGACCAGAAGCTCCTCCAGGTTTTTGCATACGCAATCTCTCTGCTTGTAACACTTCCACATCTCATCACACTGACTTGCGGAAATGGGCCCTCCCTTCTCACACCCCTGCAGGTACTGTACCCTCTGTCCTAGGCTGTGGTAATTCGACCATGTTCCCCATATGTGGGGCTTTAGGATTCAAAAGTGGGAGTGGTTCAAGTGAGGGCTTGAAGATCTCAGAACCAACTCATGCCAGGTCCATCAGTGAGGCCTCTGTGATCTGAGCCTGTGGGTGAATAGGGACGGTTATGACAGGTGACCAGTGTGAGAACTCCAACATCACCCCTTCCAGCCCAGCCCTAACGTGAGGTCCTCCCAGGTGGCCCCCACTCCAAGCCTTAGATTCACCTCTGTGCATTGAGGACAACAGTTTCTCTCGACCTTTCAGTATCTGGTTGCCTCACACCCGACTCAGCGATCAGGAGCTACGGAGCTGGTGAACCTACCCCAAGCCAGCCAAAACGACAGCCACAAAGAGAGACCGGAAGTCCCGCCCCTATCTTTTGCCAAACATGGCTCGCCCCTCTCCCGCGCCTTCATTGGGTCAGCACTGCCGCTGTTCAAGCAGAGCACTCTGGGTAATATAGTCACCTCTCCGCACGCAGCGAAGACCGTGTGTCCCATCCATTCCAGGCGGTGGAAAAGGCGCTTTGCTTTGTCTCAAAAGAAAGGCACATGGATTTGTGAGCAGTGTTGTCTGCAGTCGATCACCAAAATGTTGATAAAGATTATTTCACAGTTCATCGAGGTCAGCATACTCTTAGAGGCTAAGCGTTTTTTCCGATGCTCCAAAGATTGCAAATCCAAATGATCATTCCATGGTGTCACTGAGACTCAGAGTGCTTCCACACGTAGCTGGGAGCTAATAAACTTAACTTGTTGCTCTTCAAATGCATGTAGCCTAAAGTGTTAATCAGTTCTGTGCATTTCAGTATGTTATGTCAGGAACTAAAGGGAAAAAAGCCAGATCAAGTCAAAGGCAAGAGGGATGTTTGGAGGCCCTTCAAAGAAGTAGCCACACTGAGGATGGTATTTCCAAAAGTGATTCTTTTTCATTCTTGAAAATATTGTAAAGAGAACATGTAGAGTTACCAGAATAGTGAAAGTGAACAGGGATCTGTAGTGTTATGTTTATTCACTGATCTAACAAATGTTCACTGAAGATGTATTGTAGGTGCATGGGAGACATCATGAAACAATTGAGACAAAAACTCTTGCCTTCAACGAAGGCAGACAAGGAAGACAGACAGACAACAGGAAAGAAGTACTTGAGGACTTCCCTAGGGATCCAGTGGTTAAGAATCCACTTTCCAATGTGGTGGGCATGGGTTTGATTCCTGGTTGGGGAACTAAGATCCCACATGCCTCAAGCCCACACACTCTGCAACCCATGTGCCACAACTAGAGAAACCTGAGCTCTGCTAAGAAGATTGCATATGCTGCAACTAAGACCAGACACAGCTAAACAAATACATAATTTTTTTTAAAAGACAGAGGAGAAATACTAAATTATATACGTAGAATGTAGTAGGCAGAATGGAGAGGAGTGTTTATGTGCTGAGAAGTAGGGAGGTAGTCTGTAATATTACCACAAGGAGGAGCAGGACTGAAGCCACCAGCCTGGCCACACCCCTCTCCCACCTGCTCCACCTGCTGGTTTTTAGGAATAGGACCTTTTGACACCAACGGGGATTTTTTTAATTTGGTTTTTAACAACTCAGGGTTTTGTTTTTATGCAGATTTATGCAGTAAGGGAGATCTCCTTAGTAAGAAGATAACTGAGTAAACACTTGAAGGACGTGAGGAATGAGTCCTGTTGGGTTTATTGTTTCAGGCAGTTCCAGGCAGAAGAAACAAATGTTTTGGGGGCTTCAGTGGGTGGAGCCTAGTGGGGGGTTGTGGTTACCTGCATCCTGGGGCTTCCTCACTGGATTCCTTAGCAGTGGAGGGACTAGGACCTCCAGAGGGACATTTCTCTGTTTTACTCACTGCTGAGACCTCCAGGGATGTCAGTGAAAACACTGGGATCTACCCTGTGGAGTCTGCAAACTTCCAGCCCTGTTGTCTGGGTTATGAGGCAGCATTGCCTTTCCTAGAACACCGCTTCTCTGAGTTTGATCTGTGAACCAGCAGCAAGAGCATCACATGATAACGCTTTTTTTTTTTAAGGATTTTTTAAATTATTATTTTATTTATTTAATAGTTTGGGGCTGTGCTGGATCTTCACTGCGTCTTGAGTCTTTCCTCTAGTTGTGGAGAGCAGGGGCTACTCCTTATTGAAGTGCACAGGCTTCTCATTGAGGTGGCTTCTTTTGTTGCTTCAAATAGGCACTAGGACACTCGGGCTTCAGTAGTTGTGATTCCCTGGGCTCTAGAGCACAAGCTCAGTAGTTGTGATGGAGGAGCTTACTTGATCTGAGGCTTGTTGGATCTTCCCAGACCAGGGATCAAACCTGTGTCTCCTGCACTGGCAGGCAGATTCTTTACCACTGAGCCACCAGGGAAGTCCCACATGAGAATACTTAAGGAAGTGCAAACTCTCAGTTGTTTGAACCTAGACCTACTGAATCAGACATTCTAGGGTTAAAGTCCAAAAATCTGCCTTAAAGGGCTTTGGGTAATTTCATGCAAGTTTAACAATATTGTATCCTTCTGCTGTGATTCCTATGAATGAGAATCATGCGGTTTTTGTTTGTTTTTTTGCTACTAACAAGAATCACTTCTAAAGGCACAGGAGTTTTGAACTGAGGTTGCAAAATGCGTTTGTGAATGTTATTTTTCCTAATACTTTAACATATAAAATGTCAACCCTATACACATTTCTAAAATACAAAGTGAAAAGTCTGATAATTTTAGCTTCTGGAGCAATGTTTGCAAGCTTCTATTGTCCTTTTAGAACGGAGTCTTCACATGTAAGTCTTGCTCTATGCATGTGTATGTACGTTCAGATATATTCCTATACACATTGTTTTTCTTAGTAAAAATAAAGTTATACTTTGAATGCTGATTTGCAGTTCGCGTTTCTCCATTTATCTTGGTCAACCTAAAGCTACCTCTATTTAACTCCCAAAATCTCCTTACGGACACCTTGTGCGCCACAAGCCGCCGCCTCCTTTTAAAAGCTGCCTCGTGTCATTACCAGTATGCACCATGGCTGCCCAGAAGCGGTGAGGTCAGCCGTGGTTGGGGTTTTGCGACGGTGGCTTAAATCCGCTGGACCGCTCTGCCAAAGCCATGAAACAGGAGGTCCTGTGAATGGCGGGTGTTCTCCGACCTCCAAGGGGTGGGGAACGCGGTTTGAGAGAGTGGGAGAGGCCGGTTGGGACGCCTTTCCGGTCTCAGCGCTCAGATGCATCCGGGTCTGGCCTACTGGTTTCGTGTTCCGTTGTGGTCCCCATCTTCACGTCCAGGAGCCTGGCAGGGACGTCGCATCACCTCACTGCGGCTGCCCCCTGCGGTCCTGGCCAGGTTTCCCGAGGTTGTAGGGACAGGTGTGAGGGCGAAGGGGCCGCTCGATACGCGCTCGGGGGCGCCCTCTACTGGCAGGAACTGGCCAGGCTGTCACGGGTCCCCAGGGAAGGTCTTCCGCGGCTCTGACCTGACCTTGCTTGGGCCTGGGCGTCGAAGTCCCTTTCTAATACTTTTCTGCTTTTCTCTGGAGTCTTAGAGCGAAATTCACTGCTAGAACCTGTTGGAGGCGGGATGGCTGTCTCTGGCTGGCTGGCCGCTCCTCGGTCGCCTCCTGGCAGCCGCTGGTCAAGGTCGGGATTCCGTCTAGGAGCTAGCCTGGAGCATTTGGCCTGTGAAGGGAGATGTGGAGACTCAACCTCTGGAGCCAAAGGTCAAGATTTAGGCTCAGGACGCAGCTCTTAAGGGAGAGCTGGGAGCTCAGCTATTGAGACCAGCACTGGGCAAGTTAGGCCTGGTGCCCAGAGGAGCCAGGGACTTGGGATGGCGCCCTATCCTGGGAGGGCACCCTTGAGAGGGCTCAGCGCCCTCTCAGGGGCCTGTCGGTACCCCTACTAGCAGGTTATCCACAAGAACTGATAGGGAAAGTTGAAAAGAACCTTAAAGTCTTCTGTGGGTCCGATGTGCCTGCAGCTAGTCACTCAGAACCCTTCTACCAGGAACTGTCAGCTGCTGGCCCTCTGGAGAAAGGGCATACATGCTAAGGCACAGTGTTACTTCTAAGTGGTCTCTCTGGGGTCTCCATGGAATGCTCAGGGTGTTCAGAGAGGAGGTCTTTCCCCACTGACTGGTCAGGATTCAAATGAATTGCACGCTATAGGTCTTTGCAATCTCCATTCAGCACTCAGCCCCCAGCAACTGTTCTCACCAGATATTATACAACCTTTTGTTTCTTAATCAATATTTCATTTACACAATTATTTTTCTCCCTGTTTTCATTGCATTAAGTCAGGTATTTTTTAAGCTGCATTAAAATTTACATCTTTTATATGTTTTCATAGAGTGGTTGCACTTAAGGTAAGAACCACATTTATATTCATACCAATCTTTCCCTTAAAGTCTTCTACATATGAATGAGTTCTATTCCAAGAGCTCATTCATAAGTCTAATTTGTTCATAAATCCAACAAAGTTAGCCTACGTACCTAACTAACACAATCGGCTAGATAGTACTATACTGTAATAGATTTATAATACTTTTCACACAAATATGTACATAAAAAATAAACAAGCACAAAAAATAAAGGAAACATTTTTAATCTTACAGTACCTTGAGAAGTACAGTAGTTTCCATATAACAGTTGGCATAAGGGGCTGGCATGCACATTTGCATCTTTGAAAGTTTGCAACTTGAAGGTTCATATGTAGGGGACTTACTGTCTGTGCATTAGTTTGCTAGAGCTGCTATGATTAAAGTACCACAGATTGGGTGGTTTAACCAACACAAATTTATTTTCTCACAGTTCTGGAGCCTGGAAGTCCAATATTAAGCTATTGGCAGATTGGCCTCTCTCCTTGGCTTGCTGTGTCCTCACATGGTTGTCCTTCAGTCCATGTTGTCTGTGTCCCAATCTCCTCTTCTTATAAGGACACCAGTCATATTGGATTAGGGCCCACCCATATGACCTCATTTTACCTTAATTATCTCTTTAAAAGCCGTATCTCCAAACATATCTCCAAACGTTCTGAGACACTAGGGGTTAGAGCTTCAACATATGAATTTTGGAGAAACACAGTTTCACCCATAATCTAGGGAAATGTGACATGCACATATGAAACTTTAAAATATTTAGATTTTAATGAATCTTTCTGAAGTTGATACCTATGTAACTAACTAGCACTAAATGCAATACAAAAGAATATCAGCAGTACCCATTGTCCTGACTGGGCTTCCCAGGTGATTCAGTGGGTAAAGAATCTGCCTGCAATGCAGGAGAAGCAAGAGTTGTGGGTTCGATCCCCAGGTCAGGAAGATCCCCTGGAGGAGGGCATGGCAACCCACTCCAATATTCTTGCCTGGAGAATCCCATGGACAAAGGAGCCTGGTGGGCTGCAGTCCACAGGGTCACAAAGAGTTGGACACAAATGAAGCAACGGAGCATACACACTGTCCTGAGTGGTCCATCCAAGTCACCATGGGGTCCTCCCCCAACACCAAGAGGAATCCAATATCCTAATCTTAAAAGTCAGTATTATCTGACTTTTGCATAGTTTTTCCTACAGTTTGAGTCCCCAAAATAGAATTTGGTTGTAGCTGTCATTGATCATTGTATGACTGGAATCATGTATTATGTCCTCTGTTTGGCCCTGTATCTTCTTCAAAATAAATGCTTGTAAGCTTTGTCCATGTTATTCCATGTATCTGTGTATCATCCATTTTCACTGCTGTTGAGCAAACAAATAACTATCCATTCTACTGCTGATGCACCTTTGTATTGCTTTCAGTTACCAGTAATCATAATGATGCTACTGTGAAAGTTTCTGTCCATGAATTCTGATGCATATAAAAATGTATTTTTATAGCATTTTACAAACTCTCCAGTTTACAAAATGTATTTTTATAGCCGTTTATATCTTCATAAGGAAGATATAAATATCTTAAATATTTATGAACTTAATAGCAGAACTTCAAAATATAGTAAGGCAAGAACTGGCAACTGGCCAAACCAAAGGATGATATACAAATTACAACCATAACTGGAGATGCTAACATTTCTTTCTCATGAACAGTTATAACAAGTGGACAAAAAAAAAGTACAAAAATTTTATCTTGACTTAATGGCTTATATAAACAATTCATCAACATTACCTGAATATACATTCTTTTTCAAGTAAAGATAGAATGTTCACAAAGGTAGGCACATATGAGGTGAAAAAATAAGTCAGCAAATTTCATAAGACAGAATACATACAATGGAATGAAAGTAGAAACCAAAAGCTAACATATCTAGAAAATCCTTTATAAATCAAGCAAAACATGCTTTTACATAACCAATGAATCAAAGAAATAACAAGGAAAATTCGGAAATTAGAAATGAGTGATAATTTAAAACAGCATATCAAAATTTGTGGAGTGTTGCTAAAGCAGTGCTTAAGGGAATGTTGCAGCTTTTTTTTTTGGCCACCCATGCAGCCTGTGGGATCTCAGTTCCTCAAAATAGGGAACCTGCACTCCCTGCATTGGAAATGCAGAGTCTTAACCGTTGGACCACCAGAGAAGTCCTGGGAATGTTGAAGCTTTAAGTATTTGTATTAAAAATAAGATCTAAAAACAATTATTTAATTTTCCATTTTAAAAACAGAAAATCAAGTTAAATCCAAAGTAGAAATAAAGAAATAACAAATATAAAAGTAGAAGAAAACCTAGAGAAAATTAACAAGCAAAAGCTGGATTTTTTTGAAGATTAATAAAATTTATAAATATTTACTAAAATTGATCAAGAAATAAAAAGAAAATTCAAATTACCAACATCAAGGAAGAAAGGGGTTAGGATTAAAAGCATAACAAGTGATTATTCTTCCAGGAAGAAACTTACAGGTCCAGATAATTTTCCTGGTGAATTTCATCAAATATATAAGGAAGATATTTTACCAGTGTTACATAAACTCTCAAAAAATAGGGAAAGGGGCAGCTTTTCCTAACTCAATCAATGAGGTTAGCATTAGACTAATACTAAAACATAGTAACAAAACATACAGATTAATGTACATTATGAACATAGATATAAAAAATCTTTTAACATTTTTGGAAATCAAATGTAACCAAAAATGAAAAGATGATCTACCATGGCCAAATGAAATTTGTAGCAGGAATGCAAGGTTAGTTTAGTATTTAAAATCAGTGTAATTTACCATCTTAAGAGAATAAAGGAGAAAAGCCAAGTGAATATCTCAAATATGTGTAAAGTGACTGACAAAGTTTAACATCCCTTGCAAAAAAAAAAAAAAAATTCTCTCAGGAAAGTAACAATTGGAAGGATTTCCTTTGTCCCAGAGCAAAGCAGGGCTGTGGAGTTATCACAAATTTCAAGAGATTATGCCTTGAAACATAAAACTTTTAAACTGCTGTGCATCTTGTCCTTGCATGTGAGAGAAGATCTCTCACAGATAACTATGTGGTTGGCCAAAGGACTCAAACAGAAGACAAGGCCTGATGGGGTTATGCTGACAATTTTTGATCTCTGTCCTACATCTGAGAAGAGCAGAGAAGTGGCCAGTGGGTGTCTTATGAGTTGAACCAATTCAGACCTCCTACTGTGCATTGCATGTGCTCATCAGAGGTGTGCCATGGTGCTGAGTCCCCTGAAGACTATAAAAATGGTCACTCATGATGCCTACATGAGGATGAGGCACCACCGTCTCTCTGGAATCAGACAGAGTTCAAATCCTCGCTTCTCTACTACCATGCGTGTGACCTGAGGAAGGTTCTAAGGGTTAAATGCTGTTTTAATTTGCAAACTGTACAAAAAGAATTGAGAACCTGATTCCCTGGAAAGGATGTTGTGGGGTGTAGCATCTGGTCAGGTCAGGTCTGGGTGCTATAGCCCCAGCTCAGAAAACTCCCCAGCTGGGGATGCTAGGGACTTGTGGCTTTCCAGGGTGACCATGGAGGTGGCACATCTAGAGAGGTCCCAGAAAGGGGTGGTATCTGGTAGCCCTAAGCTACTAGCATGAGACTGGGAGGGTGTGGACGTAAACTGTGCGGTTAGTGGTGGCCACCTGAAAGGAAGAGACTGGAGTTTATTGCACCCCATGCTGCTTGGTCACTCCTTCCCCATCTTAGCACGTGCCCTGCCGCAGCCATCCTGGGCCACCTGGGTGCTGCAGTATCCGCAGGAAACAGAGCCCACCCCTGTCTTGTCCATCACTGTATCTCTTACACTGACCTCGAGTAAGCCAGGCCCCACTTTGGCAAGATCCAGGTTGCTCCAGCACTTGGCTCTACACAGGCTCTGCCTTCCTATGATTCACAGAGAAAAGGCCAGCAGACCCAGAGGCAGTGACTACCGTCCCAGGTCAAGTGCTGAGGAGGCTGAAGACCCCATGCCCTGGTGGTCCCCGTTCTACTGGCATCAAGCATCAGCAGTCCTGAGCAGTTCCCACTTAGCACAGAGGGCATCTGGTCCCAAACAACTGCAAACAGGCATGGGAATCTCAAAGGGACAAGGGAAGGGCCACTGGGTCCTGCCCTTTGCCCTCTGGCACCTTTTCCCCGTCCTCTGCTGGCATGACCCCACTCAGTTACCCATTTCAATGCTGTGTCACAGCATCAAGGCAAACAATGCATGGTTTGGCTTGGTAGGGCAAGTATCTAGCAGGCAGCTCCAAACTGAGTCCTGCACTCCCAGGATCAGACAGCAAGCACAGCGCTTTCCAAGGGTAACGTTCTTAGCATGGTTCTGCCCTCCCCCTTGCCAACTCCTGTTCCAGACTAGCTGTCACCCAGCTGACCATGTTCCTCCCTCACTCCACTGGCCAGCCACTCATTGCTTCATCACTTCCTCTGCTGGAGTCAGCCAGTCTGCAGACCCAGCCTGCTCTGGGATTGGGTATAACCAACAAGGGCACAGCTCTCCTCTTTCAGGCTTTTATCTCCTGGTTGCCCCCAGGATCCAGTGTCAGCTCCCTCCCATTTGACCAGGCCCAACCCAGTGTGGAACAGGTTCTAGCCTCTACCAGTCCACCTGCATCTCCACCAGGACCCCTGCCCCCAACTTTGAACCTTTCCTTTAGCTCAGGAGTCACCTCGTTCACATCTGAAGTCCCTGACAGGCTACAGCAGGGAGTCCCTCTCCCCACTGGCTCTGACTTTACTAGCCTATCCATCACTGCTTTTGCAGTTGCTCTTTCAGCAGACAAGGAATCAGCCAACTGGGCATCCAAGCCTGCCTTTGACTCTGATGAAATTGGTATGGCTACAATGCCCCCTTCCCAGGCTCCTCCTGACACATTGCCCCTGAACAGTTTTGATATCACTTCCCCTTTAGGAAACATAGAAATCCCATTACAAGTTCAAAACTTAACCTCTACTGCAGCCCAGGTACCCCATGGGGACTTAACTCAGTTTTTGCATATATGACATCCCTATGTTCCACCTTTGGCATCACTGTCAACACCCAGCCAGACTTTGCTGGTACATATGGTGTTTTTCCCCATTTGCCCACCTGCTACTTCTTGCCCCAAGCCATCAGCAGGATGCCCAGCACCAGGCACAGCTCACCTTTAGTTAACACCACTCCAGACTCAAATCTATTTATGGCACATACAGCTCCTTCGGGTAATGACAGCTCAGGGGTCAGTGTGTTTGCCCCAGGCCCCAGCTCCATGTCTGAAGCACTCAGCTTTAGGACAGAGCCAAGCACCACCACTCTTGTTGGGGGAAGGCTTAGGACCTGAACACCAGGGTTCTGCCAGCCTATAGCGCCTCTGTTCCAATTAGAGAGGCCAGCACTACTAAAAGCAAAACTTTCCTGGGAGACACTTTTCTTTTTTGCCTAAAGTCAGACCACCTGGGACTCACACAGCCAAAGCACACCTGTCCTTGTTAGAGGAGATAGCATCACTGAGAAGGAGCATGTATCAGCCTCCTTCCTGGGTTCAAATCACCCAGAAACCATGCAGCCAAAGTACATCAGTTGCAGTGGCTGGGGTCAGCACCTTGCCTGTATTTGGAGGCCCTACATTTCCTTACAATGAGAACACCCAGGTTCCACTTGTCCAGAACACAGGCATTGCAATGGAAGAGGCCAGAACAGTAACTGTGATGCAGCCAGCCTTCTCTTGCTGTGTCTGGTCAGAGTGCTTGGGACCCATAGGGCCAGAGCAAACCTGTTACTTCTGGAGAAGCCTGCACCACTGAGAAGAAACACGTGCCCAGAGGTACTTCTCTTCACGCCTTCTGTCAGATACCTCAGGGCCAATGGCCACGGAATATCCATTACAATGTGAGGGGCTGGTGCCACATCTGTAGCTGAAGAAACCACTGTCCATGAATACAGTCAGAGCATCTGGGGTGCATGAGTCCAGGGTATAGGTGGTGCAATGGGAGGAGACAGCACCACACCTGCATTTGGACACACTTCTAGTTCCACCATCATTCAGAGCTGTGGCGGGGGTGTTGGGGGGAGGGGGTGGTATACTCCTGACCAGAGCATATCTGTTGCAATCAGATGGGACAACATCATACACCTTCAGAAAGACACCTCTAGTCTTGCCCTCAGTCAGAATACCAGGGGTCTATCCAGCCAGGGTACCCCCTTTGACTTTGTAGGAGCTGAAATCACTGAGAAGATATCAGTTTCAGGCATTTTTTTCACCTACTTTTGACCAGATCAAATGTGCCTCTTTGGTGGATCCAGCAAGCAGTCGTCTTGCCTATGGGGCATCTTAATCACCTACCCAGGGATCTCTGGGAACAGAAGTGTGGTGGACAAAGCCATTTCTTCTCGTGCAAGAACTAGGATCTCAGCAACTAGGAAGTGAAAGTTTGCTCTAGAATGGCAGGTGAACTCTGTCCCCCATAAATGGATCTTGCTTTGCCGGGAACAGTCTCAGTCCTTCTAGTTATGTCAAACAAACGTAACCTGTTCTGTGTTCTCCGAGAACCAGCTAGAGGCCAGACATCTCAGGGTGATGTCTGTGTCTGTATCAAAGGTTTGTGGATCCAGGTGTACTGATTACAAGTCAGCACCGTGGCTTGGGAAGTTCCAATCTAGAAAGAAGAGACAGATCTGTATGTATCAACTATGCAACACTGGTTTCAACTGTTAGCCTGGAAGACTTAAGCTCTAGGTCAGTTTTCCTCTAATCTTGGAACTGACAGGACAGCCATTGTTACCTACAACTGTCCCCCTTTCCTCTTACCCATTGGCTTCAATGTGTTGTTATCTTTCTTTCCCAGATATAATGTTATACATAAATTGTTCTTGTTATTGGTTCTCAGCTCAGGTGTTTTTGCTCTTTTTTAAAAAAATTGGACTATAATTGCTTTACAAGGTTGTGTTGGTTTCTGCTGTACAACAATGTGAATCAGTTATATGTATTCATATATATCCGGGCTTCCCTGGTGGCTCAGATGGTAAAGAAACTGCCTGCAATGATCCTGCGCTAGACCCCATAGCTACCTGATGTGTGTCTCCTGTCCAAGTACCTGGGAGAAGATCACTCACAGAGTCGGCTGCATGTCTTAATTAGAAAAAAAAAATGCCTGAAGGGACTATGCTGACAGCTGTTGGCCTCTGCAAATGTGAAGGTAAGAAAGAGAAATAAAAGGCACAGAGATTAAAGCATGAGTGAAACTAGCTTCATTCATAGAAAACATTGTTGGGTATGTAGAAAATCCTAAGAAATCCACAAAGAAACTACAAAAGTGAGGTGATTTTAGCAAGGTCTCAGTATACAAGATCATATACATGTCTGGCTCAGACAATAAAGAATCCGCCTGCAATGAGGGAGACTGGGGTTCCATCCCTGGGTTGGGAAGATCCCCTGGAGAAGGGCATGGCAACCCACTCCAGTATTCTGGCCTGGAGAATCCCCATGGACAGAGGAGCCTGGTGGGCTACAGTCCATGGGGTCGCAGAGTCAGACATGACTGAGTGGCTAAACAACAACCGTGGAAGAGCTATAGACAGAAAACTATGAAACAGTGGTTGCAAACTTTTTCTTAAAAGGCCAGATAGTATTATAGGCTTCATGGATCACATGTTCTCTGTCACATAATCTCCTCTCTGTGTATATTAAAACTCTTTAAAATTTTGACACGATCCTTAGCTCTTATCAAAACAGGCTATGTGTTGAATTGGCCCAACGGCCTTGGTGTAAGCCCCTAGTACAAAATGTTGCTGAGAGGAAAGAAAAAAGACCTAAATATATGGAGACATATACCATCCTTGTGCCCTGGAAAAGTTAATATTGGTAAGTTGCCTATTTTGACAAAGACTCTGAAACCTAGTCTATGGAATTATTGTAAGAAATATTGGTGCCCTTGGGACATAAGGGTTTTTAAGACAAGTAGATCCTGTACCTACCTAATGTGCATCTCCTGGAAGAAGATAACTCCCAGACAGCTGCATGATTTCCTGCAAGAGTCAATTAGAAGAAATAATTTGCCATGGAGAGGCACTGACAATTAGTAGTCCCTCACTACATCATCTGAGGAGACTGAGGCCCAGTGTAGCCTATGGTTCACTCACAAGTTGAACCAAATCTGACCTCCTAGTGGGCAGTGCATGTGCTTGTTACAGGTGAATCATAGTGCTAAGCATCCAAAGGGCTACTTAAAAAATAATATATGGATATCCCCAGCAGTCCAGTGGTTACGACTCTGCCTTCCAATGCAGGGTGTACGGGTTCAATCCTTGGTCAGCGAATTAAGATCCCACATGCCTCACAGTCCAACCAAAAATAAATAAGTCTCAGAAAAGTATTTTAAAAAGTGAAAAGTAATACATGACATGTACATGACAAGGAGGCACCCTAGTCTGATGGTTGGTATTATGATCTATAGAATTAGTCAGCTTGTGTGAAGTCCTACCAGGGTTACTGCCATCTATGTGAGCTGAAGAAAGTTCTAGGATTTAAATAGTTTTATCCAATTTGTAAAAATAAGAGACCCTGCCCTCCAGGGAGGGCTGGTGTGGAGTGCGGCATCCCGGCAGGTCAGAATACCTGGTTGCTACCTCAGAAACCATCCCAGCCCAGCTGGTGCTACTCTAGGCTGGCACCTTTCCAGGGTGGCCACATAGGTGCTCACCTTCAGGGTTTGGAGAGGCACTGCAGAGGTTCCTAGGGCTTCCCTGGTGGGGAAAGACTGTAAAGAATCCTCAGGAGACTCAGGTTTGATCCCTGGGTGGGGAAGACTCCCGGAGAAGGAAATGGCTACCCACTCCAGTATTCTTGCCTGGAGAATTCCATGGAGAGGAGCCTGGCCGGCTACTGGTCCACAGGGTGGCAGAGTCAGACATGACTGAGTGACTAACATACATATACATACAGAGGTTCCTAGAGGTTGGTGGTGTCCTGAGCCCCAAGCTACCTGCATATGGGTGGGGGGCAAGCTTGGGGGCGGTGTGTGGGACGTTGACATAAACTGGGGTTTTCTGTGGCGGTTGACTGCAATGAGGAGGCTGGGGAGGAGGGGCTCTCGCCCGGTGCTGCTCTGTCCAGTGTCTCTCAACGCCTCAGCACTTGCTCTGCGGCAGCCTCCCCTGCCCCCTGCTTTCATCAGTCACCCAGGAGAC